>NC_089532.1:5623284-5931409 GCF_963924715.1 Thunnus thynnus | reverse complement strand
TAAGTTACAAAAATTGAAATAAAAATCTTTGCGTACAGTACTAAAATCCTAAACTAGACCTTTCGAACTTAAGAACCACATGTTAAGTCTATAAATATCTTTACAAATATACACGTTAATTATTCAAATAAACCTTTTCTGTATCACTTTAAATGATTAAATGTTTTACACGTTCATGACAGTGTCTTCTAGATTGCAATGCTTCAATTCTAAAACAATACTTTAAAAATGTAATTTTTTGTCTTTTAAGTACATGGCAATATGATACATATTTGCATTTATATATTTACAATAAATCATTTTCTAGATACATAAAAAAAAAAAAAAACAACCTCCGAACCTTACTGTACTTATTACTGAATGGCCCTGAAATGCTGAAACTTCACCTCACATAACGATGAGGAGTTTGTTCCATGATTATCACAAAACTGCTTTTTTCGGGATGCTAAAAACGTGACGATGGCGTACGAATTCACGATTATGCTCATGTACATCCTCTCTTGTTTTGAACTCCAGACAGTTGAACAAATTGTTGAGTGTCTTCGGAAGAACGAGTCCCATCGTTGAGTTGGTTCTGGCTTTGCTGGTTTCTTGTCGATTTTTCTTTCCGATCTCAAACTTTTTTTTATATCTCAGGGCTCCGTAGAGAAGCGAGGATAAGATCGGATGTGTCTGCTTCTCGCCAACTGAATCGTCACTGACCAATGTCCTTCATTTCCTCCTCTTGTATCCTTTTTTTTTTTTTTTTTTTTGTCTGTCAGTCTCAGGAGGTTTTATCCCAGTAGGCACGGAATGGTTCCCCCCCGCAGATTGTCCGTAACAAAAGACTGGCCCGAGTACAAAAATATAATTTCATTTCTGAAAAGAAGAACACAAACATGGTTCAATGGCAAAAAAATAATCCTTCAATGTTTCAAGAGTCTCTTGGGGAGGAGGAGGAGGAGGAGGAGGAGGAGGAAGAAAAACTCAGTCAAAGAGGATTTTCGACCGAAGGTTTTAAGACGAATCGAAGAGCTGAAGCGCTGTGGAAGTATTGCATGCTGAGTTTTTATTTCCATATCTTGAGGAGCTTGAGTCACTGAGAGGTGATTATTAGTCAAGGGGGGGGGATGAGGGGTTAATGTCCAACCTCCCTCCTACCCCCCCCCCCCCAGCTCAGGTTTTATGTCCTAATCACCCCGTTACTGGGAAGCTGTTTGGGAAGACAGGGCTCGTCAGGCAGCGGGTCATGGGCGAACACCGAGTCGTCTCCTGAGGAGCAGGTGCTGTTGGAGTCCTGACAGGTGGGCGAGTACTGCTCGAAGGGCACCGACAGGTCCAGGTACTCCTGTCAGAGGAGAGGTCAGAGGTTAATCTAGGGGTGTCACGATCAAACTTCCTCTGTGGTCACATAATTAAATGAAGAATTATATAGTTTGATCTTAACTTTAAATACTTAAAACTGACATTTTTCAAGTTCTACTCCTGTATCCATGTGCATCCATGAATATTTGTTAGCTTGTGTGTCATTTAGCTAGCTGCAGGGATATCATAGCAGGAGGTGTATGTTTGGATTTCAAAAAACATTTTTTGTTGGCACTTTGGCAAGACTTTGTTCACATTTCTAAAGAATGTGGTTTAAAAAATGTTCTCAAACTGTGCTGAAATTGTCAAACTGTCCTCCATCTCCAGATCTAACGACTGTGGTGAAGTGAGGTAGGCGTGGGTGGAAGCAAACAGTCATAAATAGGTCACATTACAGAAGATAAATACGCTCTAACTGCTGTTTCACTGCGCCTTAAATGCTTTTGGCTTTAAATGGGACCTATTATGCTCATTTCCAGCTCTGTATTTTTATTCTGGGACTCCACCGAAGTAGCTCTGCATGGTTTCACAGTTAAAAAAAAAAAGAAATCCTTATTTATCCTATAATGGCCCTTTATACAGCCCCTCAGTTCAGCCTCTGTCTATAACAGGCTGTTTTAGCTCCTGTTCTCTTTTCTCTGTTCTGATTGGTTAGCTTCCAGAAGCTGTGTCACTGCCAACTTCCGCCGGCTCCGGAGGCTGAGTAAACAAACTACAGTAGCAGGATTTCACTTCTTTTTCTCCTTCTTTATTACAAACGTCAACTTCTCAAATCCATCCGTGCGTGTTCAAGCCTGCGGTTCAAGTCTGCAGCAATAAAGATTACAGCAGGACGTCTCGGTTTGGTGAATATTACGCTCGCTACCTTATCATGTGACATAATAAGTTATATGTGGGAAATGCGTTAAAATGCTGACTGAAGTAGAAAACGTCTGTTGTGAGGAAATAACAAAGGTAACAGCTAGTAAAATTATTCTGCTGTCACCAAATGACTGTATCGTATCTCCCTGCATCGTGCACGCTCTGCCTGCAGCAGATGACCATATAAAGAGTCACCAGTTGATGTCAGCTCGTCTCGACATTAGAAGAAAACATTGGAAACTGAGCATTCAGAGCCTGAGCTTTCTGCTCATAGGGATTACTTTAACGTACATTATTTGAAACTTTGGCCACATTTCACATGAACATCCAACATTGTAACATTAAGGAAAAGCAAACGCCCCCTTTAAGAGATGTTTTTCTAGTTAGGTGAGGCTTTGTGAGGTGAAAAGTTACAGCAGTCCAAGGTGAAACTATGAACAAAGTTTTGTGATCTTCGCTGTGTTATCGGCAGCTGTGTGGGGAGACTTACATCGGTGGAGGTCATTGATAAAACCCGGTCGTGATCTTCTACCAGCTGTCTGAAGGTCGGTCTCTGAGACGGCACCGCGTGCCAACACTCCCTCATGATCATGTACCTGAAACACAAAGCAAGGTTTAGTGACTCACAGCAAGAAGTTAAATGCCAAAGAAAGAAGCATTTATAAATGCTGACACAATGCCGCACAGTTACATGCATCTGGTCTTTGTGTCGTCTCCTCCCTTTCTTAGCTTATGCTACCAAGGTTGGCGTGTTGCCTCCTGCAAACAAAGTGATAAAACTGAGCTATAAGTGATAAAAACACTTACAGTTCATGGGTGCAGTTGGCTGGTTTATCCATCCGATGTCCCTCCTTCAGCAGCTTAAAGAGTTCCTCTACTGGGATTCCTGGGTACGGCGAGCCTCCCAGCGTAAAGATCTCCCACAACAACACGCCATAAGACCACCTGAACACAAACACACACACACAAACACAAAGAATACAGATTAGAGGTCAAACAGCAGCGATGGCCTGAAGCAGTCATGGTTCAGAAAGAGGCTTGTGTTCCCCAGATAAAGCGATCAATCTGCTTGGGGAAGTATTGATCTTCAATAATGTTTAATGCACTCAATTTAAGAATCTATTTGGCATTCTTATAGTTTAGGACAGTTTGTCAATATTGGTTGACTGGCCCCTCAAGCCAGGTAAGTAAAGACTCATCAGAAACACATGGAAGAGGTGTGTTGAATAAAGATATATGATCTAACAGACGCTGTGAGTAAGACACAGTATGAGTTTTATAATCTTGTAATACTGAGACGCTTTTTAACTAAATGATAAACATTCGCAACTAGAAAACATATTTAAAAGCCCGATCCGATTCTGTTTAAAACAAATCCTCATGAAACGTGTTTTTAATGTGATATGAAGGCAGCATTTCCAGATGTGTCTTTTTTTTTCCCTCAAGCCCAGCGTGCATAATATGAAAATGCACTTTTAACAAGTATCTTGAGTGCCGCGCTTTTTCCAAAATACCTACACGCCCTGACCTTAAGTGAGCACAAAATATGAATGGAAATACATATTATGCAGTATCTACGGTTACAGCCCAGCTGCCGTCCAGTCCAGAAACTCTTGTAGCTCTAAAACCGAGCCGTCACCTCTCTTTCTTTCTTTCTTTCTTTCTCTTCTCTCAGTGGCAGCAGCTCGAGTGAACTGCTGCATTATTCCTAAATGGCTAAAAAATGAGGGAAGGTAATCAGTTAATGGGCGGTCTATTAACCCAGTGTACTATTGTTCGGCCGTTGGTCCAGTGAATCAGAATCGGACCCCTCCTCCCACTGCGGCGCTCAGCGGGCTTAATCTAATTATCCATGCTCCAGGTCCAGAGGGTGGAAAACAGCCGCTACTGGCCGGGCCGGCGAGTCCACCGTCCAAACACACAGAGAGAGAGAGAGAGAGAGAGAGAGAGAGAGAGAGAGAAAAGGAGACTGAGGGGGAGGACTGCGGTGGAAGAGAGACATCAAAATTCAGAGGGAAAAAGGGGAAACAGGAACTGGTAGCTGAGAATAACCGGTCCAACAACAGACCTCTAACTAACTCATTATCATTATTGCTCTGGGCTTCAGGTCTTTGTGGTCGGAAGGGACGAGCAGGAGACACTCAGGTTGTTTATATTCACTGCTAGTTGTCCAGGATTAATATTCACAGGCTATTAGGCGACTAATAGGAGGAGGCAATCAAGATGTAAACACTTAATTTTTTTAATTGGCACCAACAGCAACGAGAGGTTAACGGTCTAAGAATGAAAACGAAGGCCGACGTCACCGTGATGTTCGACGAAACATCTGGATGTTATGTGTACTGGTATCGGAAAGAATTTTTGACCAACATTGTTTCATGAAGACTGATAATAACGCTGATGTTTGTGGGCTGAAGCTGCCAATAGCCGGATATGTATCAGTGCTGATTATCTTCAGATTTAAACCACTTTTTGTGTGAGAGAAAGCCTCAAGTATTCGGTATTTATTCCGGTCAGAGTTGAAAAGCGTCTGAAACTGCATCATAAAAGAATAAAACCTCCATTAAAAGTACAACGAGTCTCTTTCTTGTTATCTGCTTGTGTTTTCTGTAAGCCGATCATATTAAAAGTCTACCTGTCTGGAGACGGGAGTTCATCTCGAAGGTTGAAACTCCACAAACGATTGTAGTGTTGACAACAACTTTATTGCCTTATTTCAGGGTTTAACAAGAAAGTTATAATGACTTCGCTCACATCTAACAACACATGTTACGGCATCTAAGAGCATTTTCACACCTATAGTTTGTTTGCTTTAGTCTGACTCACTGGATAAGTTGCTACTTTGCTGCATTTTCCCCTTTGGTTCGGTTCGGGTTCACACAGAAAATTTCAAGCAAACCATCAACAAAAGCCGACGTGGGAGCTGTCACTCCGTTTATTGGTCAGAAGTCTCGAGGGGTTGTCGGGTGCAGAAAGGAGAGTTTGTTTTTCAGAAATGGCAGAAAAGGCTTCTAAGACATTTATATAAAGGACTTGATTTTCCTTCTCACCTTTTGTAAAACAGAAAATAAAACTAACGTATGAACCGTCGCTGCATATTTCTATAAACCGTCTTGTTTTGGCCGACACCTTCTCCATTTTCCCTGCTTTAAATTGATTAGTCAGCTGCTCTGAAGGTGCAGTCAGCTTTTATAGACTGACACCTCTAAAGCTCTTTAACAATAAAATCCTCACCTCCATCATACTGGCAGTGGGGGAAAAAACCTACTGGCTAATGAATTTAAAAAGGTAGTAGTTGAGTTTAAAAAACTTCTAAATTTCTACCTAACTGGTATAAACTGTCACGTGGAATCACAACATCTCTGTGACTGCAAAAATATGTGATACAACACTATAAAAAAAAAGCTGTTTTCACACCGCCGCTTCTGCCTCAGAGCTGTTTAAATGTTTGTGAAGCTGCAATACGTGAGAATCTAACTGCATGAACTGAGATGACAGTTGTGACTGTGTGGGCTGCTGCACACGAGGGTTTTGTTATATTCACTTCTTTTTTTTTTTTTTTTTTTCTGCTGTTTGCTTTCTGATAGATTGTGGGTGTTTTGAAAGATGTGTTTTAATTGTTTCCCCGTCTGTCTGAGCGTAACATATTTCATGAAAAAAACCATCACAGGTCAAAAGACAAAGTCCCCCCGGGGTGTTTGAGAGTAAACTGGCTGCAGAGTGACTACTGTATGAAGGGAGGAGGAGGGTTGGCGGGAGGATTGAGTCTGTAATCCAGACCTGCTGAAATAACAGAGCAGGCTGATTCTCCTCTCGGCCCGTTCCCAGTCTAGTGTAATCACACGGCGAGCCAGTGTTGACAGGGCCCCGTGTTTGGCTTGGATGGCTGTGTTGGGGACACAGCGTCTGGCTGTAGTCGGTGGGGTGGGGGGGGGGTGGGGGTGGGGGTGGGCGAGGAGCTGTTTAAGGGGGCGCAGCTACCGCAAGACGAATTGACTTTGTGACCTCCTCGCCTAAACTCGCCTTTCTTCTCCTGATTGTAGCCAACACGGGAGCAATCATGGGTCGTAAAAAAGGTGCGTTTTGTCTCCACCGCTCTGATTCCTTTGAATTGTTCTGGAAAAACACCCCGAGGGAGCACCTTGTGATAAATCCACTGACCCTCTTATCTCCTTCTGTTCTGGGGCAAGTTGGATTTACGCTGATAAAACAATGGTAAGATGTGGAGGCACCGTTGTGTTTTGTGTCTGTCTCTGATGTCGTGTTGGGAGATTAGAGAACAAACGCTGTAAAGAATGTGGATCGGCTGATACACAAGGAGCTCAGGATTATCAAGCGAGCGCAGATGACATGTTTTGGAAGGCGGAGGGAACGCTATGATTCCATATTCACACGCACAGACTCTGCTTTTGATGCTAATGCGCTCAGTCACGATATTTCAACACCCGGATTCCTCCGGTGTACAGCAGCTCCACATGAGTGGACAGTTGGCATGAGACCGCGAGTTTGTGCAAACTCACACATCGCTCTGGTGCGTGTAGACCCGGTCGAACAGAGCCTCCGGAGCCATCCATTTCACGGGCAGCCGACCCTGCAACAACAGAGGCACAACAGAACCGCTTCAGTCAGCAGAACCGTTTTTGTACGGAGCAGACAGCAAAATATGGACCCAAATACACAGAGTTCAGTGTTAAACTTCAAGCTAGCAGCCTTCATAGATGTACAGTGGAGTCTATGATGGCTCCAAACTCCTGTCTAAACATATCTGTCAGTACATCGCATGAAAAAGCAGGAAAATCTATGCACCTAGATCTGCAGTATGTATGAAATAAAGCAGAAAAGGCTTAGACTAAAGTTATCAATGCTATATTGATACCAGTCTAAACATTACCTGAGCACTTTGTTGTTGTTAATGTCTTTTTTCGTTGTCTTTTTCTGGTTTTAAATGCAATTTCTGAACTCAGACTGCTCTAGCTGGGTTTAATCTGTTGGTCATGATGTCAAAATGATGAATGTTTGTTTCTAAAAAGGTTCTTGTGTGTGAATATCTTCTGATCAGTAGGTCTGGTCATCGTTCAGAAACTTAGAACAACTGGAGCCATTATGTTTCGGAGCAGATAGCAAACCTTGTTTTTTTCCATTTAACTAAAGAAGCTAAAGTTCACAAGTGTTAAATGTTTTCTAAAGACAAGCAGCTTTACAAGAACTCTGCCTGAATAAAAGAGTCTAAATCTGGCAAAACTTAAAATAATCAAAAAATTAAATCAGGGACTATCTGACCAGAGAGTCGATGTCAGTACTCGGTACTGGGAACACAATGATAACAAAAAAGTGCTGTGGTTCAATACCAGCTGTACTGACTGGTCAAAGTCACCCCACAGTTGTCATGTTATTACGAGGTATTCAATGACATAATTTGATAAAAATATGAAAATATGCTAATTTGTTGAATTATCAAGTATTTGATCTACTTTTCCTCTCTGACCTGTCTGTCACATTTAAATATAAAACCTTATTTTGAGACTGAATTGAAGATGCTGTACAATATATACAACTAGGTAAAATAATCTTGTTGTGGTCAACACCGTCCCCTCCTGCAAGTTAAAACAAATCGTTTTTTTCTCACGTTTGTGGTCTTTTTGTAGTAGTCTATATTGTGCACATCTCTGGCGAGACCGAAGTCGGCGATCTTCATGACGTTGTCCTCCGTCACGAGGACGTTTCTGGCTGCCAGGTCTCTGTGGATACACTGAGGGAGGAAGTACAAACATATCAAACATATATATACACACTCTCTTCTCTTGTCTAACTTTATACTCGCACCTACATGGCGAATATTGACCTTTATCTCCTCATTAAAACCTCATCTTAACTTTAAATCAGCCTTTAAAGTAGAATGCAAAGCTTTAACTAACCTTAAAACTGATTTAATCCTTATCATTAATCATCTCAAATGTTTTTACCACACTCTAATCTCTTAATTTAACATAACCTAACCCACACAACACATTCCTATTTCTAATTCTAACACTGCGCAGGTCAATTTGTTACTTTTCTTGACCTCAATTTCTGTTCACACTGAGGTCATAAGGTTTTAGAAAAATAATAAAAATGCAAAGAAAATCCTTTTAAAATGATATTTTCTCTATTTAAGCAAAAGTTTGTTGGTCTTGTCTAAGAAGCCAAAACCCTCGTTTCTAATTCCCTTGTTTCCTCAGAAAGGTTAGAAAGGTAAGAGCTGGTCAAGGACGTTTTTCCATGTCTTCTTTTTCCTTCAGGAAAGTAATTAAGTTGAAGCTGTGAGGACAATCGGAGATCCGTAAAACACACACATACATTTTGCTCAGCTCGGTAAAACTCCTCAGTATTTGCAGATTGATTCAACACCAGCTCAATCTAGTGAATTCCAGCGACTGACCTTCTGCGAGGCGAGGTACTCCATGCCTCGGGCGACCTGGTAGGCGCAGGACACCAAGTCTTTGAAGGTGAGCTGCTCATCTGGGATTTTACAGGTGTCAAAGGAGTAGTCCATGCCCGGGGGCCGCCGCGCCCTCAGGTACTCCCTCAGGTTGCCTTTGGAGGCGTATTCCACCAGGACGTATAGCGGACCTGAACGCAACACAGAGCACAAAGTCACTTCCAGGACAAACTATACCGTTACCATGTTAATGAGCTCGTCCTCCGTGCTGCGCTGTCGCCTCACCGTCCTGCGTGCACGCTCCCAGCAGGTTGATAATGTTTTTGTGTTTTCCGATCATTTTCATCATCTCCATCTCTGACACCAGGTCCGACAAATCTTTATCTGTGGCGTCATCTGAGAGACGAACGAGAGAAGGAAGTAATGAAGCACTTGTACTCAACTTGTAAGGAAAGGTTTTACTGAGCAAGACAGCACAACAATACAGATAAACGCAGGAGAGAGCATCAGTCTGAGCTTGTGGGAGTTATGAGACCAGACAGGCCAGATGAATTATTCTCTTTATACATAGAGAGAGGGAACGCATGAGGAAAATAGAGAGAGAAAGACACAATGCTGTTGATTCCCATCAGGAAATCACACGGCACAATAACGTCGCTATCACAGTCAAGGTCAAGTATTTATTCCAGAAGTGCAGTCACAACAGTCGCTAACCTTTCAGCATTTTCACAGCAACAGTGAGTGGCTTGTTGGGCTTCTCCTTGTCGATGCCGATGGCCTCGGCCATCACCACCTGCCCGAAGCAGCCCTCGCCCAGAGGTTTACCCAGAGTCAGCCTGAAACAAAAGACGATTTCAGAGGTCGGATATTTTTTTTTTTTACAGCGGATCAATTTCTGTCTTTACAGTTTTGAATGAGATTGATTTGTTTGCCAAGCACAATAATAGCGTAGAGGAAGGTGTCGTGATGACCTTGATGTATTGACGGCTAACATGTTTTCACAGCACATTGAGGTACAAGGACGACGACACAGTGGATGTCAATTCTGAAATATGTTGCTTGGCAGCATGAAAAAAGCCGCAGCCGCGCCGGTTTTCTTTCTGACAGGCATTTAAACGTCAGTGATAAATAGCCGTTTTTCCTCCTTTCCTACCGTGTTCGAGGAAACTCCCATTTGGGGTCTGATGGCAGCTCGAGCTCCGAGACGTTGGCCAGCATCGGTCCGTCGCTGGATGACAGGCGGGCGATCCTGACCAACGGTGTGTTGGAGTTCATGGAGGAGTTGGAATCCAAGGACACCTGCTTGGGTGCAAAAAGCGAACTGTTATAGTCTCTGAAAGGGAAGACATGATGTGTGTTTGAACAAAGAGACAGAGGAAAGAGAGGAAGGACACTGGGTCTAACCGTGACCTTTGACCCAACAGATGATATATGACTGAACAAAGCTTCTAACCCTGATCTTCTGAAAACAAGTTAGAAACTGATATTTCACCATAATGCTAGTTTTACTAAACTAAAAGAGTGAGATTTATTGGCTTAAGTCATCATAATTAAAGACATTTCTCAGTTCACTTTCTATTGAAATGGCAGATACATTTTTACTGGTTTTACTGGTTTATCTGTTTAAGATTTTAGATGTCAAAGATGAAAAAATGTTGTCTTGTGTGATACTCAAAATGTTTCAGCTCTAGGAAAAAAATCACAATTTAGAAAAATATTTCACTTCTCAAATTCAAAACAGCCATCAGTTAACCTCGGTTTGAATAAAGCATTTATTGACTGAATAAATTATTGAATAAGTTGATAAGATGGAACGCTTTTTGGCAGTAAGAGACCAATGTCAGAGCAACAAAGAAACAGCCTGACTTCTGACACCGGCGGTCACTTTAACAAACAGCCGGCCTGTGGCTGCACGTAGGAGGAAGCAGGCGGTAACAAAGACGAATGAAGGAGGATGCAGAGGTGGGCGAGCGAGTGGAGAGGTGGGATGGACGTCTCTATCCATCAGCAAGCTCCATTTCCAGATCGGCGGTCCTGCCGCCTAGCCCGTGGGCTCGACATCCTCCCACCATTTATCTGACTGGTTTTTGATGAATCTGTTTGTGTCAGAGTCTGCCAGCTCAGCCCCTTCAGGTGGGGTCCTGAAACAAACATGTCCACTTACCAGACTTCCCTCCTCAACTTCTCAACTGAGGGAAAATGAAAAAAAAAATGCTGTGAAGCTAAAAAAAAACAACAAAAAAAAAATCCCCGACCAAAATTTGAGAGGCATGAAAAGTAATATCTGATAGAACATGCCAGGAGGTTTATGGGAGATTTACTCAGAGTTATGAAAAAGAAAGGAGAGAACCAGGAGATTAGCTTTATAAAAACGAAGCAAAGATTACAGAAAAATGCAATAAGATCTTTCCCTGGACTACCTTATAAGAGCATGTGTATGAAGGTAGCAGAAATAGAAATAGATTTAGCGGCGACAATTAGAGCAACCTGATCAAACCTAATAAGACTCTTGTGAGACTAATTAGGAAAAACACACTTAAAACTAAATCCTAACTTTGATTTTTTTTTTTTTTACAAATAATATGTTTGTTTTTCAAGAACAGAATTATGACTTTCAAGAAAAATGTTCTCTTTTTTGAAAAATGCATCTTTTGCATTTTGAGGAGAAACAACCCTTCAATTATGAAGCTGGAAAGCTGGAGCTCGCTCAAAGCAACCACACAGCGGCTGAGTCCTGCACACAGCGGGAGTCCAGCAGGGTGGGGCAGCACGGATAATAAACTCTCTGCTGTTTAGACATTCAGCTGATATTTGCATTCAGAGCGCACGAGTTATATGTCAATAGCAAAAGAGATAGAAGTCAGGAGGTGAGCGTAAAGTAGACTGAAGAGAAGACAAGAGCGAGGGCAAACTAATTAGTAAGGGGAGGCTGGAAAAGCTAAGCTAAGTGTTCTAGTCTGGTCTTCAGAAAGTCTTTTTTCCTTCTTGGACACGTCTGATTCCAAATCCTGTTTGACCCAGACATGTCAAAACCGGTGGATAGTCTAAATCTACCACTAGTGGTTGACTCAAGTTTTTTTTTAAATTATGTGTCTGTCTAGAGAGAACAAACCTCCACCACCGCTGAACAATACTGCAACACCGCTGCTTTCCCAAAGACGTCATTCTTACTGTACCACTTCATCTACTTAACCTTCCTTTTTTTAAATGTATTGAACTCTAAATTTCTTCACCTGACAAAAAATACACCTCGGATATAGAGTCAAGTCTATAAATGTGTTGTCTTATAGGCTAAACCGCAAATCTGCATCTTTATCAAAGTCTACCAACCTACTCAAGAAATGCTTCACCAAACTTCTGCTCACATTGTTCAGTGTTTTGTTAAAAGACAGACAGACAGGTGTGATTTCAACTTGTGTCAACGGTTCGGCTACATTTCTGCTCATCCTGCACAAAACTCCTTTAAAGGAATAGTTTAACAATTTGGGAAATACGCTTATTTTCATTTGTCCAGAGAGTTTGATGAGAAGATCGATACCACATGAGAGTGGTATCAATCATCATCTAACACTTGGCGAGAAAACAAATACGAGTGCGTCACAAACAAACAATTCCTTTTATTCCTTTAGACTTGTTTTCAGTTTATGGTCTATTTTTGTATTGAATAGGACTTGATTAGCCTTTATTTTGATTAAACTTGGTGTTGGACTTGACTGAGATTGGTCTTGAACGTGGCCCTGCAAGAAAATGACGTGAAGAGTTCTTCAGACTGCAGGCTGCAGAGATGCAGCTGCTCCATTTTATGTTTCGCTCCAAACAGTTGAGGGGCGAGTGTGCGTTACACAGAGTGAAATCTAAAACTAACACTGACAGTCACAGGAGGGCATAAATATCACTGAGCTGAATCTGCTCCAAGATAAATGTGAACACATGTCACCCGTGTGATGCATTCCAGCGTCCGCACCACGTCATCAAAACAGCGGGACGGAGGGAGATCCATGGCAGATAGACATACAATAACCTTCTCTATTTATTTATACTCCAGCTTGCGTGAGTCCTATCCTGCATGCAAGTGCTCTTTGAAAGTTATAGAAAACTTTTCTGCAGGTTTCCCTTTTTGTGGCACAGATGCAGAAAAATTATAGGATTTTTCCATGACTCTCCATAACTAATTCTGAGTGCTTCCCTGAATTAAATCCTTCCTGGACTGTTGAGGTTGTTTTTCAAAATAAACTAAATTCTGCTACAGTTTGGATTTTCTTTGAAGACAAAACTGCTGAAAACAGCATCTGATGCAATGAATCTGTTCAACAAATTCTTGATATGTTTTGATTTTTCAAGGGACTTTATGCTTTTCCCCCCCAATTTTCCGTGTCTCAACTACACCTCTGGAACTTCAGTGAAGTATATTCCAGCAATTCAAAGACTCATGGAAACCCTTGTCATGCCTGTCAGCCTCCGATGGGGGCCAACGGTGTTTACTGAAACAGTAATGAATTGAAAAGCTGCATAAAAGTTAAAGCCTCAGCTCGTCAGGAATTACAGTTGTGGTTTGTTTTATTTTGAAAAGGGCTGCTTTTCAAAATAAATTGCTACACCTGCTTGCTGGTTGGATCAAAGTCATTTTACATGTTTAAGCTAAACTCAGTAGACAGGAGGAGAGAGAGAGAGGAAAAGAGGGGAAAAAAGTGTACGAATCTTGTATCTACTTTCTGTTACCTGTCTCTTGAGGGGGAACTTTGAGAGTTTTTGCACAGGCGGCGTGGGCAGCGTCTTCTGCGTGGTCATCCTCATGCGGCAGAGGACGACGATGACCACGGCGAGTATGAAGAGCACGCAGCCCGTCACATAGATGAGGATGTCGGCGTAGTAGTCCTCCTTCTCTGGGTTCACTGCTTTGGGAGGAGGACGTCATAAAATACAGGTTGTTGCAAATCCACATAACAAACCATATACTCATTAAAAAGAAATATTGCTTTGCTCAGTAGCACATTTCACCTGAACAGCAGTTTTTTAAAAAAGAAAACAGCTATACATCCAAATCCTAACAAAATGAAACAGCTCAAAAACTTGCTTTGCACACTGTAAGGTATGCATTCAGTGTCTGGGATGACACAGCAGAGTAATCAGCTTGTAGTTTTATCCTGCAGCAGGTAATTGCACCTGTGATATGCTTCTCTCCAGGGAGGTAATTATTGTGTTGAACACCCAACACAGAAATGTCTTTAAATTGCCTCGCAGCCTTGAGACATTTAAACAGACGATCCTGCTCTGATTAAAAAGTGTCATTCTATGCAGGGTGAATTATAGGTTTGGTTCGTCCAATTAAAGGGGCGATGACACAACTGCAACGCACTTAAAACGTGTTAACAAGTAACAATCTACGATAATACACGATAATTATACAGAGGTTTGAACATGAATGATAAAAGATTGTGCTACTGAGTAAAACATGGTGGGGGGGGGGGGGGGGGGGGAGTATGGTATCAATCATCTTTTCATGGAGTTTATAACATTTGAGGATGATACACGTGGAGGAAATGGACCACACGAGTCCAGACACCCACAGAGAGAGAAGAAGAATATACCTGGAAGCACCGTCAGCCAAGCAGAGTGGAAAGCAAAGCCGATAGAGTTCCCTGCCAGGCAAGTGTACTCGCCCGCATCCTCAAAAGACACATTGGTCAAAAGGAGAACCTCTAGCTCCTTATCTGTAGTGTTAATACCAGCCGTCTGTGGAGAATGAGAGAGGGATAAGATGTAGGAGGGAGAACAGGAAGAGAGAGAGAGAGAAAGAGAGAGAGAGAAGAAATATCATGAGCCCAAAGCTTCTTAAGAGGAAACACCAAATACACCCTGGAGGAAAAAAGAAAGACCCAGTCCGGCAGATGGAAGAGGAGGCAGGACCGAGGATTTGGAAGAGTCAGCTGGACTATTTTCTTCTGCTGACAGCACCACCACCAATACCTGAAAACACCCAAGCAGCACCGTCACCACGCTGAGAGAGAAGCTCGCTGGTTCAACCTGGTTCTTATAGAGTCATTTTTGTCTGTTATTGTTTGTCCTAAAAGTCTTGCTTACAGAAAACAAGTGAAAAATCAGACATTGCAGTTAGAATATGTTAACGTCTTTTCAATAGCGATGAACTTGTTTCAAGATTTTGGGACATTTTATAGAGAAGGGAGTGCTATTTGGTACAAATTT
Source organism: Thunnus thynnus (assembly GCF_963924715.1). Lineage (NCBI taxonomy): Eukaryota > Metazoa > Chordata > Actinopteri > Scombriformes > Scombridae > Thunnus > Thunnus thynnus. Next base: position 5,916,582 of record NC_089532.1, on the reverse strand, counting down.
AAGAAAAAATTTAAAGAAAAGTGTTTGGTTGGTTTAGTCGGTGAGTGTTGAGTCATTATATTTATATATGTAAATGTTAATTTGCAAAAAAATAGTTATAGTTAAGTATAATATATAGTTATATATTATACATTAGTTTTCAGTGTGTTGTTTTGTGTGTCAAACTACATATTAGCATATCAGGTTGCATAACCCTTTCAAAGAATTAACAGTTTCACAGCAGCTACTTTTATGAAAATATTGAAAAAATATAATATGCTAATATATCGTTTGACACACAAAACTACACACTGAAAATAATTTTTGTTAATTTGTACCAAATTGTACCACCCTTTCTGTAAAATGTCCAAAAAAATAACCTGCAAATGACCCGCGTTACTGAATTATGTCTTCTGTCAAGCTGATTTTTATTGGACACAAGTTGAAATAATATTATGGCAATGTCAGACTTTAAAGGTTCTGCAATTGACAAAAAATACTTAATTTCTGACCAGGGTGAGAGTTTTTGCTAGAACATCTGTGAGTTTAAATTGAACCAGCGACTGGTTTTACCTGCAGGAAAAGCAAAGCTGCAGAAATCATGACGCTCCGCTGGTGTGACGGCAACATTAGTTTTCTTTTGATACAGATAATTATAATAGTTTTATCTCTAAATTTCTGCTGTTCATTTGACCAATTTGCACTGGTCACATGATTAGATTATTAGAAGATTGGAAGTTAACAGCCTATATATACAGTATATTTTTTTTTATGGCTTCAGCCAAACAAAATTACATTCAGTATGATAAAGAATAACTTCAAAAGTAAGCATTGTAGCGGTTGCGGCTTTTCCTTTGACTAATGGTTGGTGTGATGACCAGCGGGGAGTCCGTTTCAATCCCAGTGTCTCATGTGGCTTGGTAGGGGGTGGGGGTGGGAGACTCTCATTCCCCAGGCCTCAGTAATGATGAACAGTGACATCCAGTCCCAGTCATAAAATCAGAGTCCTGCTGTATGCTTTCATATAAAAGCACATTAATACAGCTGGAGAATGAACTCCAGGGAAATCGATACCGGTCTCTATGTGTGCGGGCGGTTTGGGTCAGTGGGGGGGGGGGCTATTAATGTGGGCTTTTATACACTGCAAGCACAATTATCAGGCAAGTGAGTATTCTGCTCTTATGATGATATTTCTATGCACAATTTCCAGCTCCAAACCAACTTGAATGCTTATTGGATTTAATCATTTTTAGGTGATATGCATTTATGTAATGAGGGAGGGTGTTGTCTAAAGTGATTAACACTTTATATATCAGGCAGCTTCATTAACTCAGGTAAAATGGGCCAAAAAAGAAATTTAATTGACACTGAAAGGTCAAAAATTGTAAAATGCCTTTCAGATGGATTCAAGACTCTTGAAATAGCTAAACTATGGAGGCGTGACCCATGTTTCGCTGCAAATAGTTGCAAATGCATGGTGAGGAAAAGGTGCTAATTAACTGCAAAAGACTTGAAGAATTAAACATGAAGCTACCAGGAAGCCATTATCCTCCAGTGCCACCATACTACAGAACTACAACCTATCTGGAGTGTCCAGAAGTACAAGGTGTCAAGTGCTCAGAGACATGGACGAAGGTAAAGAAGGCTGAAACACGACCACCACTCAATAAGATTCACAAGTTAAAGTGTCAAGATTGGGCCAAGAAATACCTGAAGACAGATTTTTTCAAAGGACAGATGAAATGTGAGCGACTCTTAATGGACCAGATGGATGGACCTGTGGCTGGATCACTAATGGACACAGGGCACCACTTCAAGTCAGGCACCAGCAAGGTGGAGGAGAGGGCACCAGCTTCTGGAAGATACTTTCTTCAAGCAGTGGTGCAGGAAGAAGTCCTCAGCATTCAAGAGGGCCATGATCTTTATGCAGGACGATGCTCCATCACATGCGTCCGCTTTGCTAGCTAGCAAAGGCCTCCAAAGTTGACCGAATATTGACCTGGCCCCCTTCCTCACCTCACTTAAATCCTATTGAGAATGTGTGAACCCTTCTCAAATGTGAGATTTACAGTGAGGGAAGACAGTACACTGGGAGGCTGTGGTTGCTGCTTCAGCGAAAGTTGCCACACTCCATGGATGGCAATTATTGAAAAGAAGGGTGGCTATATAGGTCACTGAATATAATTAAAAGGCCATTTAATTGTCATTTTGTGTTTTTTGTTACACTTACTCTAAGAATTGAGTTGCCTAATAATTGTGCACACTTATATATTCCCCTGAGAAAGATAAAACTCACTTTCCCTTTGTTAAACATTCAGGTTTGAGGTTCAGTAACATTTTGGATCGACTGAGAGCATTGTATTTGCTCAACAATACCAATTAGTTCTGAGGAAAAAAATTGCCTAATAATTGTGCATGCAGTGTATGTGTGAGCGTGTGTGTGCTTGTGTAAAAGGTGGTTTGTGGGTAATCGAGGGCGATGCTTTTGAAATCGTGGCTGTAATTAAAGATGTGATATTGTGTTTGTTATTGATCGGGAAGGAAAACAAAGTGGTACTGGGCATTAAAATGGATGAAAACTACTAGCAAACAGCAGACGAATATGTGTGTGTGTGTGTGTGTTTGTCCTATTAGCCGGCAAGCGAGCCAATCAAACCCACAACCAAGAGGAGCCCCGCAGAGAGGAGGAGACACAGCAGAGGGGTTCAAATGTGGCTGCTCGGAGCTCAGGATTTACCTGGTTTGCGTAACTTAAGCCAGAAAGCATTTTCCGACTTGCCTACAAAGTTAGAGGCGCGACACCAGTACTTCCCGGCGTCTTTCTCTGTCACGTTGGACAGTTTCAACCTATCGTGGGCCTCAGTGTACTTACTGATAACACTCTGCAAAGGAAACAATGAGAGGCGCAGTGAGGCCTTTATTGTGAGATCCTGCAAGAACACATATACAAAAACATAGATGCAAACCTGTAGAACACACACACACACACACACACACACACACACACACACACACACAGAAGGAAATAATGTAAAATTTATCCTTCATATTTATTGAATTTTGTTGTTTTTGAGTCTACCTGCCCAGAGATTTGTAGATGGAAAGCTGGAATTAGCTAAATCGGATACAAAGCATCTCTTCTCTTTTTTGCTAACAGTTAAACTAACTCGAGTAAAACAACCCGCTGTCGCACACGGCTGCGGTATAACTGTGTTTAATATTTATCTGATAGCTGTAGATACTTTGACTTTTATTTGCTTTCTTACCGCAAGTTGTTTAATGGAGCTAGAGCCGGGAGGCAATTGGCTTAGCTTACAGAATCTAAAAACCAAGAAATGTCTCTGTTACATTTCAACAACAAACAAAAATACAACTTATTAATTAGTGGGTTTTGGAGATGCTGGAAAGTTTATTTTACCTCTTGGCTCTAGCTCCACACTAAACCAGATGTTTGTTTTGTACATACAGTGGTATATATCCTCTAATCTACTCTAGGAAGGAAAGAGAATAAGCATTTTTATAAACACATATTTCCTTTTAGCACCATATGAATGCAGAAATTTAACTTGGAAATGAGTACTTTTGCATGCTAGTATTGCTGATTGCTATTTTACATACTGTAAGTGAAGAAACTCAGTACTGCAGCTCATATATATATATATATATAGCTGCAACTAACGAGTGCTTTAATTACCAACGAATCAGCCAATTATTTCCTCAATTAACTGTTTGGTCTATAAAATGGCAGAAAATAGTGAAACGTGCCCAAAATCCAAGTTGGAAACAGCAAACATTTGGCATTTTTGCTTAAAAAATGACTAAAACGATTAATCAGTTATCAAAAAAGTTTATTTCCTTGCTATTGATCGGACGGACAGAAAGGCAGCCACTCACACACACACACACACACACACACACACCGCACACGCATAGTGAATGAACCTGTTTGTGAGATTTAAGGAATTACAACGTAAAACCTGTAAGATCACAAACACACACACACATACACACATATACACACACAGTACACTGCATAATCATAGTAACACATGCTGTCTATTGGTAGATTAAAGGCATTACAGTATGTCAATCTCTCCAAAGTGTGTACGCCACGTGCAAACACACACTCTATCACACACACACACACACACGCACACACACACAGCTCGTGACAGGCGCTCCAGCAGAGAAACTGCCGATGAATAATTAAACAGGCAAAGCACATAAAGGAGAAAACATATCATGTTTTATGGTTGCTTAATGAACATCCAGCGCTCGGCTCCAGATGCCTCCCTTTCCCTCCCTCTCACCGATGAGTCGCTCATCGTTAACTCTTTTTCCAGGCATCAAAAGAGCGATTCAGGCATTTGAAAAAAAAAAAAAAAAAAATCTTGCATGAACTCCCCCCCCCCCTCCTCCTCCTCCTCCTCCTCCTCATCCTCTGCTGTATTTAACTCCTACAGTATATGCCACACATGAGATGTCGCAGAGCGTCTGAATGAACTGTGGTGGGGCCAGAGAGAGAGAGAGACACAGAGAGAGAGAGAGAGAGAGAGAGAGAGAGAGAGAGGCACACACAAATCTCAGTAAATACTGTTTCAATTATGTGGTAGTCGAAAATAGAGCGTGGAGCCGCGGTCTGGGCTGACAGGCTCGCTTTCCCCCTTCTCTCTCTCTCTCCTCCTCTTTCTCTCTCTTCCTGTCTGTCTCTCTCTCCTTCATCTCTCTATCTTACTCCTGTTTCTCTCTTTTCCTCTCGCTCTCGTACTCCCTTTCAGACACGCGCTTCGTTGCGTAAATGTGCTTGAAATTTTACAGGTTTGAATAATTGCCAAAGTCACTTTTCGGTAAATAAAAAAAACCAACAACAATCTTCTTAAGTTGGACCGAGTGACATTTTGGAAACACTTGATGTGGAGGCTACAGCGTGCAAAACGTTATATAAATAAACAGATTATAAACGTGCGTCTTGCTCAACTCTGTTAGAACAGTGTGATAAATTTGTCATTTAATTATCACTTCTAACATGTCAAAGATGACTGTTTCAGTCACTTTAATAAATCACAAAACACCGAATGAGCTGATTTTCACTTGAAGAGGAGGTTCAGTTTATATGTATGTAACACTGAACTATTGCAAGGTTTTACTTGCAGCTGATGATAATGTTCTTTGGCTCTCAGCTCACTCATGTGTTGTTAGACATCAAAAAAACTTATGTAACCTTCTTCTCAATTTACACACAATGTGAGCAGCAGCACCCTTTCCCTTTTCTACTATTCCTCACATACAGCATCCTGGTAAAACAACAATCATCACACCTGAATTTTACCTTTAATGCCATCTGCTCACAGTATAAATATATTCTAGTTTACCTAATAACTGAACACCCAATAAATGATGATAAACTGACTAGAAAATGTATTAAGGGATCCACCAGTGAGAAGCAGCAGCGGCGGTGAGGAGCATCCCTTGTGCTCGTGGCAATTAATCAAAGCTTCAACTGCAAAAATAATCCATCATTGATGCAAGAACTGAGAGCCTGAGAATCCTCCTCCTGCTCATATTATCATTTGTCAACTTACTGCTGCCAAATATCACAGGAGCATTCTGGCTCTTTCCATAATAGTCATGTTTGAATAATGAATTTAAAAGAACATTACAGAGCTGTTGTTTTCATTGTCATGTATATATATTGATTGAGTCTCAAGGACATATCTGGAAGGGGGCAGCACATTATCCTCCTATAGCAAATTGCCACTGTGGCAGCTAAACTGGGTCTCTGTGCAGTGTGAGTCAACTTTTCTCTCTTGTGACCAGCGAAACCGCGGATGTTGAAATGGACCGAAGGTAAAACAGCTCAGTCTGACTGTGTTTTCATGTTCTTGGCTGGTTTTTTAGCAGTGCAGCAGTTCGACAGCCTTTATGATCAGAGCTGATAGGATAACGTTATAGAGAGGCGGCTGACAGCTGTCAATCATAATCCGAGTTTGACGGTCCACATGGCCACAGCTGCACAGATGTGATTTTATTCTCAGTCAAATATCTGCAAGTGTTCTGCTGCAAAAAACTGCAGGAAATGAATGAAGCTGCAGGTATTGAGGGTTCAGGCTGGAGGTTTGTTGGGTTTTTTTAATGCAGCGTGCTTCTTTGCTTCATGATATAGACAGTTAGCTTAATAATCACATCAGCAACAGTTGTAGTATGTGAATATGGAAATTAGAAATTTGTTTTTGCATCGAAAAAATCTTGAGGATCATGGCAGGTGCAGCAGCCTCTCACATTTAAATAAACTAATTCATCAATATCTGCATGAATTTTGCAGAATAACGTTAAGATAAAATGAAAATATTGTTTTTCCAATTAGTTTCCTCTGGCTGTGAGTCTGGAACGAACCCCAGAGTCATTAGTTTAACAGATAACAGACACATATCATGTATGAAAAGGGCTTTTTTTTCTGTCTCCTGTCACTCTTCTTCTTCTCTCTCACTCCCTCTCCTCCATTTTTTTATCTCTCTCTATCTCTGTCACACCCTCCTCCTCCTCCCTCTTTTCTCTCACTCCTCACTTTCTTTTTTTCTTCCTCTTTTTGTCTCAATTTCACCTCGTATTCCTTTCTCTCTCTCTTTGTCTCTCGCCCGCCATCTTTACCCACCACTCTGTCACACATTCTCTCTCTCTCTCTCTCTCTCTCTCTCTGCTGACTCTGCCCTTCCTTGTGTTCCTCCACTCATTTTTTCCATGGCTTTTTTGGGTGCCTCTTCCCTCTTTCCTCTCTCCTCCTCCTCCTCCTCCTCCTCCTCAAACCACGCGACGCAGCACATCTGACGGCAGCGGCGGTTAACAGAGCCCGTCTCTCTCCCTGCGTTGCCGCCACCACAGCAGTTAACTTAGTCTAAACCAGATGTTTGTTTTATTCCCTTGCTCTCTCTAGAGGCAGAAAAAAAAAAAAGAAAATGGGGAGGCCAAATGAGAAAGCAAAGGGCCTTCTTGGGTTTTTTTCGATGGGAGTCTTCCTCTCTTCACCCCAAATAAAAAAAAAAAAAAACACGCCTCACAGCGGGTTTAGGGTGTTGTCCTCCTCGGTGAGGAATGCTTTTTACTCTATTCTTGAACACCAACATTGCCTGGGGAGGGGATGAGACCTCCAGGAGTTTCTCTTCAACAGGAGCCCTTCTAAGACTATCTGACGCCTTCCACCCCCGATGTGTTTATTTAACCTTTATTTCATGTGGGAGCGCTTGTGATTGAAAAATTGCTTTTTAAAGAGCTACAAGATACATTAGAGCGAACCGTAACAGCTGCAAACAAACAAACACGCTGCAGTTTGAACCGCAAACACATCAAAATTCGAGCGATTAATTCAGACTCACATGCCAATCAGCGACATTTATTCAGTCATAGTCGGACACAAGCGGAAGAGTTTTAACCTTAAATTTTTGAAGATGATGACCTTTAAAGGTGGATTTATTCTTTTTTTCCAGGCTGCTGTTGTTTTATTTATATCTGAGTTTGTTTTTATCCTTTATCTACCTTTTTTCTTATCTCACTGAAAGTTGAATTGAAGCTCCGGATGTGTTGTTGTTGTCTATTATTTGTGTGGAGATTCAATAAATAAAAATTCCTGAAAAAAAGCACACATCAGGTCTACAGAGATCTTTCATGGAGACCATAAGGGCTGTGGCCGTGCAGCTTGGATTGCTTGTGTAATCAAGATAAGATGAAGCATATGGATCTAGACAAATCTATATGTTGTGAACTAACTAACTAACTAACTCTGATGCTAATTGATGCTTTGACAGTCAGTGATTTACATTATACACTCATTGGACTATAAATTATTGCCTTTTTGGAAGCTTCTAATGAGGGACGACCACAACACCTCCATAGAAGAGCATAAATCCACCATTAATTAACAGGTCAACACTAGAATAAAGTGTAAGAATACATCATTTCTTTAAGTTTTGTCAAAACTGAACCAGTTTGTGTCACATATGAGACTCTACACTGTAATTTACAGTGACATCATCAGGTTAATGAGAGTACATTTCTATATGTTGCACTGTACTGTAGGTAGGAAAGTGCAGGTGAGGCATTTCTTTCTTGTAATGAAGGTGTAGCGTTCGAAAAATGAGCTGGTCAATTATACGCTGTAGTGAAAACAGCCCGTAGGCCTCCGCCGACCCACCTACTGTAAAAACTCATTAAACGAGACATTTAGGGGAGATTAATTATGAGTGAAATTATCATAGACTGAAATCTACTCCAGGCAAATGCTGGTAAGACCCCCAGACTCATTAGAGATGTGAAACAGAGCGCCGGGCCGCGGACCCACCTTCAGGATGTTAACGTAAGGAACGCCGTCGGGGCCGTAGCGGCTGCCGTTGACCTCGATGTGTTTCAGCCACTGGATGTGCGGCTGAGCGTCGCTGTAAACCTTACAGTGGAACTCCACATCGCTGCCCACCACTACCGTCTCATTGGCCGGCAGACCCGCCTGGAGGATGGGCCTGTGAGGGGAGCGCTCTGAGAGAGAGAGAGAGACATTAGCATGAAGTCATTAGCACAAATTACGACGTGTGCTGTAGAAAATGCAGGAGTAAGGAGGTCTTAAGAAAATCAACATTTCTCTCGGGTTTTCTGAACCGCTTGTAGATGTTAATTTATTCGTTGTTTACACAGAGGCAGAAGTGAAAGTAAATGTTTCCCGTGTTGTTTACCTAGCACATCCAGCTGGTAGGTGTGGGTGATGGTGCCGTATTTGTTGTGCACCACGCAGGTGTAGTTTCCCCGGTCTGACGGCACGGCGCTCTCCATCACCAGACTCCACTGCTGGTGTCTCAGCTGAGGGAAGGACGGAGAGGAGGGATGATATGTCATTACAGCTCATTTAAATTTGTTAGGATACTGAGCCTATGTAAAGATATCTCAGGGGGAGTTCGGTATCATATTTGCAGACTTGACAGACAACTAACAAAGTACTTATATAGTATATTCCCATTTGTGATGACAAGCTTGTTCATAAAGCCCAAAATAACTAAAACATTAGTCTCAGAGGTTTATGCGTCATCTGTCCTACAAAGAAAAGAACATTTTGGAAGATGCATGAGTTACAGTTTGAAGAGTGCCCTGCTTACGAACAGATATTCCTCCTATTTAGTCAAATAAGGTGAGTGAACACCACCGTCCTCTCCAGCGTCAGATCCATCCCTTCTTTTGATATGTTTTGGTATAAAACATTCACAGAGCAGCCAGGATGGTAAACAAGAGCGTGATGTGTGCAGCGTAAGTTTACCGAGAGTGCAAACTATTCAGAACAAACATTTAAAATGGTAGCATAACATTTAAACCTCTTTTTTATTAATTACATACTGCTTGATGCGGAACAGATATGATTAGTCTTAAACAATGCCCTGACACGGTGTAAACTTCCTGATGGGAAACAGAAACAGTAGCATCAAGTAAAACTGCAAGGAGAGGGATTCAGGAGCAGAGAGAGGTCTGATTAGGTGTCGGTTGCAGCCATGGATCATGTTTTATAAGAGTTTTTTTCATACTAAGCAAGATGATGTGAATAGAAATAGAAATGTCACGGGACGGCCTTTGCTAAGGTGCAAGATTGCTGAGCAAATTGCAAAACAAGGATAGCAAGAGTAAAAAGCAGAACGCCACAAAGCCCCAGATGTTTGAGTAATCAGTGAAACTAATTAAAATAATGATATAAAGAACATTTCATAGGGGATTATTCTCATAAGAGAGAGCTCAGTAAAGTCTCTTAAAAGCATTTTCTTCTCTCTGCCTGCAGTGAAAGCAGGCAGGCTTTGCTTTTTTTTTTTTTTTTTTTTTTTGCACCTCTGAAATTGGTTCCACTGCGCCAGTCAAGAGCAATCCATCCCAGGAGAGTCGAAGAGTAAATTTCGCATAGTAATTCAAACCAGGTGTGTCTGGATGGCAGCGGCAGACAGATACTAACTTGACAGATTCAGAAGCGGCGGCTCAGAGGAGAGGGAGTGACAGCGAGTGGCACGGCGAGGCGGGAAACAGAGAACCTGCTACGCGCCGATAGGCAGAGTCTCCACGGGCCGGGAGGGACGACCTCTGCGGCTTAAGTGGAAACATGCGCCGCAGACGCCGTGCTCACCGCTGCGAGACGAGCGCCGAGTGAACTCCTCCGAAAGGGGGTCAGGATGGCTAAAGACGAGGGGAGTGAGTGATGTCAACAAGGAGGCTTTTCAGGGTGGAACACTTAACATCACCTGCGTAGGAAAAATGTGCCAACCAAGAGAAAGGCTTTGTGTTTTCACAAACGTTTAACCCCACGCGTTTAGGTAACCGGCCAACCATTCACAGAACGTATATATTTGTAGCTAGAGGATCACTCTCACGCGCTCCCTCCTCCTCCTCCTCCTCCCCTCCTTCTCCTCCTGCCTCTGTCATACAGTATACACTCCTTGACTCTCTCTTTTGGAGGCGCACGCGGAAAATAATGTAACAGTGTAAATATTATGCCTGTGTGTGTGTGCTTTTTGCAGTTGCGTGGTAACATAGACCAGGCGGCCTGCTCAACGCTGGCAAATGGTTTTTCAGAGCGGCTGGCTCCACCCCGTCTACCCCCCTCTCAGAGCAGAGGAGAGTCAAACTGGAGTCAATGGCTGCTCTCATGAGCAGATGAGTGACGCCTTGTGCTGCGGTCGCTGGGCCCTGAGCTGAGCGGAGAAGAGAGGGGGGAAGAGAAAAAAAAAAAAAAAAGACAGCAACGCATGAGGAGGGAAGCTAAAAGGTGGTAAAATACGAGCTGGAGTCGATGTTCAGTAGAGGCCAAGACCACCAACAGAAACAGAAAGAGACTGTGATCAGAGCTGCAGTCTTATTGAAGTATCAGAAAAGACCTGATTTTAAATGACATTTGCACAATAACTTATCATGTTTCATAATGATATTCAGAGTTTAAGTACAGTTTGAGGTAGTGGTACTTCTCTGAAGTATTTTTATTTAGAGCACTTTCTATTTTTCCTCTGCTACATTTAAAAGGCAAATATTGCATTTTATACTCCACTGTGTTCATTCAGCCCTGAAATGATTATTATTAACAATGAACTATTATCTATAGAGGCTCATGTCATCATCTAACTCACCTGAAAGCACCCAAAGCTGTAAATACAAGGTTTATTGTTGTTGAGATTTTCATTATTTCAATATTTTATTGTTTTTATTGTAATGGCAAACTGAAAGGATTTGTTACAATAAGCACTTTTGATACAGTACATACATTGTACATGTAATACTTGTTTACTTCAACATTTTATAGATACTTAAAGAGTGGATAACTGCTTCAGTTTTCATATTGAACACATTCTTTATGGTAACTGTCACCCCAGAATTGATTCTACTTTAATTTCCCTCAGCGTCTTTCCCTTCGCACTTTTAATTATGTCTCCATACATGCCACTTGCTTTTATTACCATGTTACATTGGCTAACCCCTGTTGAACCTGCAGTATTAGTCTCCAAATGTGATAATCCCATCCATCCCAATCATGCCAGATTCCAAACAGAATTAAATTATTAAGGAGCTTACGTTAGAGTCATACAAGGCTTTAAAGGTTTTAGGGCTTTGGCCGTGGTGGACCTACAGAAAGGCACAAGCCATGGGAATGGACTTGGAGTTTCACACTGTAAAAAGTGTGCATATGAAAAGACATACAGAGTCTTTGCGTGGTGGAAGTTGGAGCGGGTTCAAATTTGTATTTGATTGAGATTTTTCTGCAGGGTATTTGTGTGTGTTTCACAGCCCCTGCAGTGGAAAACGGTGAAGTTTCTTCACCCTTCTGGCAAATTCTTTTACTTATTTTAATCAAAACAAGAATTCACAACTCGACTGCCAGCTAAAATGACTCATAAAGATACAGGCATTTTTTGCAGTGTAGCAGTTGTCTGAGAAAACACAGGAAGCTCTGCTCCCTTTACAGTCCAAACTCTCCGTCTTCACCTCGCAAAATAGCCCTGTCAGAACCAGTGGGGCCAGTTACCAGAATTTATGACTGTGTCAGAGCGGACCAGTGGCCCAGATCTGTGCTACCGTCTAATTTGACCCACAGAGAGGAGGCGGAAACAGATAGAAGCGGCCCAGAGGGCTTGCTATTAAAACTGGCGAGGTTTGTAGGTCTATTGACTGTGTGTAGCTCTGCACACCATAGCATCAACAGAGCGAAGAACTCTTTGAAAAATTGAAAGTATCAGAGTTCAAAAGAGGAAAAAAAAAAAAAGTGAAAGAAAAACAAATAAATAGGATAATCTGTCTTTTGATATCCGTGGTGTATTTGGTTAAAACGACAGGGGAGGAGAGCAAATGACCGTGGCAGCTCTAAAATTAAAAAGAGTCCAAAAATAATCTTGCAAAGTGTAGAAATTCCTACGCGGCCTACAGAGACTCACAATCCCGACTGTGTTAAAATCTGGACTGGAAAAACAAGGGTTTAAAGTGCTTAAAGTCTTAAAAAGTAACAGTGTGGAGCCAGTTTAAGAGCCCTGCCTTGGAAACCTGTCAAAACAGGGATTGAAAAATCAGTTAAGCGCTGAGTGACCTGGACGGAATGAAACAATAATTACATTGTCAACTTTTGTCTTGCTTGTGCCGCCGCAGTTTAGCATGAACACAATAAAATCCCTTCCGCCATATGTGGCAGCATACAACAGCATCGGCTCTGGCTGTCAAAGACTCCAACTCGCTCAATAGGCCGACGACACGCCCATCTCTCCCCACCTCCGACTGATGGCTCAATAGAGGGATGAACTTTGACCTTTAGGCCTGGCCCCTCCATAATGGAGGAGGCTCCGAGCGGCGCGGTTGTCTGGGAAGGCGCACAATGCTCCGGCACGTCGCCCTGCCGGAATTTTATTTTCCATTTTACAAATGAGCCACACATCCCATTTACCGTTTCATTTAGTTTCAACAAACGTATCGTTTAGTCCTCTGTGTTGCATTTCAATGGACGTACAAAGTGCGTGTAAGATGGGACTGAATGTCAGAACAAACCTCCAGAGTGCTCATGGGAAAGAATATACTGATAAAATGTCAGTATGCAACTATACAGGCGTGCAGGACTAGATAATAAGTCTGATTTGTGCCAATATTAGCATTTTCATACTGAAATTGCTGCTATATGATTCATTTTGCTGATGCTTCAATGTAAATCTTCAAACTTCAGTGTTTTTTTTTGTTTAAAAACCACCTGCAGTCAACAGGAAATACATTCCTGGCAGTAATAAAAAGCATTTCATCCGTAATGAGACATAGAACTGCTCACTGAAACCCTGATTGTCTGATAAAACTCTTGTAGACATATCTTTAATGCAGCATGACCCACAACAACAAAGAAGTTCGTTTACACAAAATATTCTTGACAAGTGAAGATAAATAAATAGATAAATTACTACGGTCTGACAGAAAGACTTTCTGATATCTGATATATAATAAAATGGAGAAATGACCTGTCGTATATGACAGTAGTATAATAACACAATCTCTCTCAGTTTATTTTTCATTTGTCTAGTCTGCCCTGAATCTCTTTACCATAAATGTATGAGTACCTCTCCTTCCAGAGTGGCTTTATCTTAAAAATAAAATCTTTATCCCTGATTATAATGTGAATAGGAGACATGGAGGCGTTTTTCTTTTTTGTGCATTGAGACTACAGAATGATAAATGACTCACCACGCTGCAAAAAGTTAATCTTGCCAAGTATCATCTAATCTCATAATCAGTTTTAAATGGGTGAGATAATTTCTCTTGTCACGCAAACTCAACTTCAAAACTCAAACCCATCTGCCTTGATGTACTTGTTCTTCAGTCTCTTTATATTTTAGATTTCAGGTCTGTATAGAAAATTAAACCAGTTGTTAAGATGGATGTTTTTAAAGGAACAAAGAAGAACACGGTGCATCCTCAGAAAAGGCCACTTTCAACCACTCACAGTGTGAAGACAGGAGGTATTTTTGTGGGTGGGTAATGGACTCTAATGGTCCACTCAGGCAGTAAGCTCTATCTGACACTTCTGCAGATCTGAAGGCACTTAAGAGTAAATGACAAAGCGGCTGGTCGGCGTCGCTGAGTGGAGAAGACTTCGCTGTATTTGATCAGCACGGATCGGTTAGCGAGTCAGTTACTGTCACAGCCTGAGAGACGTTTGACAAAACCACGGTCGCGATTCATTCAGCTGAAATTAAGCACGGCTGTCAAATCAAAAAATGATCTTGTCATTTCAATATGGATGCTGCAGGAAGACTACTTCACCTTGAAGACCCTGTTGCAGGAATAGAGTCTTTAGAAGACCATTGTTGGCCTGTCAAGACTCAGGGTGACCCCCCCCCACCACCCCCCCTCTCCCACCACCAATCTACCCCGAGCCCCCTCTAGATGAACTCATCACAAGCAGATGTGAGGTGGGGTGATGAGGGCTGTGACACGAGGGGAGATTGAATGCACTGCAAAAAATATCTGTGCTAACAACAAGTTATTGTATTGTGTCAGTCGTCACAAAGACGATTCAATCTTCACTTGTTTTATCTCTTTGTGTCATCGGTTTTGTCGATGTAGGGCTATTGGTGGTGTATGTGGAGCCCACTGATTGGTGGATTCTTGATGTTTATATATCTGCATGTGGTATAAGTGTGGATGAAGGTCTATAAAGTGAAATAAAGTGAGTACAAGTGACTAACAAGTTAATGGAGTTCTGGTTTCTTCCCAATTTTTGCTGTTTGAAACTAAAAATGATCTTGATCACAACAAATGATGCAAGCTTCCTGCAGCTTTCTGAAAATATCATAAATAGAACAAGATGGTAGTTAGCACGGGAAGCATTAGCCGCCATGACTGAAAGGAGAAAGGGAAAAAAAAAAGTTGCATCTACAGAAACTACTAAATCAATTAAAGGAATAAGACACCACAGTGCTGCTCACAGTAATTAACAGATGATCTCTGGGAAAACCACCAATGAGCATTTGGCAGGGACAGAAAGGGGAGGCCTGAAGGATAACTGTGTTAAAAATTAGGTGACATTATAACGCTATTAGACACATCACTCAACTTAACTGCAGATAATGTGACTTGATTTTCGGTTCAAATAGCTTTCGGAGCAAAACAGTTTTAATTTAACAAAAAAAAAAAAACAGTTATAAAAGCTGTGCCTAGGACATCACTTTGAATAAATGTTCACTTTTGAAATGTACGTTTTATATTATTTGAGCACCACTGACTGAATTTCATTCACCTCTATTGTCTTGGGGTGCTGGAATAAATCTCATTGGCGAATAAAATCTAAACTATCTGCACTAGATACTAGAAGTAAGAATGAAATAAGTGTGTTCATTTGGGTGAACTGACCGTATAAATTGTTTAAAACATTCTTTTATAAATCCCAATGAAGATGGACATTTTTTGCAGTGTGCAGAGGTCAGCAGAGGTTTTGACATGAAGACCGGGTGAAGCTGTTACCTCTGACCCCGTGAAACCCGGCCGTGTCACAGGCTTGTCTGTCACCCAGCACCCCTGATTCTACAGAAGGTGACCTCTCCGTTCACCTCCCTCAAGGCCAAAAGCGGCCACATGGTGATTGGCTAACTGGATTTTAAAACAGCTCCGCGACAGGAGGGAGGGGAAGGGATGGGGAGGGGAGGGGCGTGAGATAACGACTCGATAAAGACACAGAAAGGAACGTCTTAATAATTGTCACTTCACTTTTTATATCTCTATCAGACTAAAATGCTGCAATTTTCTAACATTTCATATGATCATTCCATGGTCAATGGTCGTTATGATGGAGTAGAGTTGCACTTGTTCCAGATAAGAGGTGCCATCAGTTAAATGAAGCACTGGAATCTTAATTAAGATAGAAATTACCACACAGTTTAGCTGACGGGGATTCACAGAGGCCACGAGGGACATAGTGAGCCAAGGATAGGAACGTCTCCGTGAGGCCTCAGCCACCTCTTAACATCTCTATTAGAACGAGACTAAATGTGATTGCAGAGAACGATGTGCACAGAAGAAAAAAATAGGATGTCTTTTGCAGATTAAGTTTATCATGGAGGCCGTACAACGCTGTCGAGTATGATTAAGTGGCTTTGAAGTCTGCCAGTTTTACAAAGCCAAACGCTACCTGCAGGAGAATTTAAAAAGGTTCAGTGTTGCATTGCCAGATAACACGAGAGGAAAATGGGAAGTAGTTGTTATTTTTTGTGATTTAGGGCCTAATTAAAAACCAAAATAAAAGACTTTCCATTAATAACAATCTGGAAAAAGGGCAGCACATGAAAAAGGATTTAAAGATAATAAAGTAGGCAGGATGATGTCACATGTTTGCGGGTTGATATAACTCCTCGTTCGCTGCCAAACATCTTTGACAGAGTCGGAATCACTCGAACCACCGAGTTAACACACACCAACATGTCTCGTTCGGTTGGACGATGTCATCCTAAACACTTAACAGCACCATGAGCGTCTATACTTTCAGCTTGAGTGGCCACGGTGTGAACTAAACCCATAGCAGTGACCGGGTTCAAGTTGGACCCGCTGAGCTATACAGAGCAGAAAATGTACAGCAATTTGTCCTGGTGGCTTGTTGACAACTAACAGTGTCGCAGCTCACACTCACACAACACAAAACAAGGCCAAGAGGACCTCACATAACTCTGTAAAGGCTTACTACGGATAGTCAGCTATACATATCACCCTCTAATTATACATTAAACATCCCATCGGAGCATGTGTTAAAGTCAGGGAAGCACACAAAGCGGCTACTGCTGCAGAGGGAAATAAATCAAGTGATAAGCACTGCACAGATTCAGTCTACCGTGAGGAAATTACAATGATTAGCCTGACATTAATGTCTTAATACGGCCTCAGTCACCACAAAAACATCTTTACAGCGCTCTTTAACTCCGGTGAGTCATTTTCAACAGTAACAAAGACAGGGATTTGGGAGAGAAGTTGCAGAGTTGGTGAACAGATGGAATAAATATCTAAAGTGCTCTGACCGGTCAGTTTGGGACTTATTTGCTGCTTAACAACTCAGACGAAAAGTTAATTACCAGCGAATCTTAATGTGTGCTAAACTCGCTAAAAGTTGCTGTCAGGGAGCCACTACAGTCCAAGTTGGAGCGTCCTGAGGGCTGGTGACAGGTGTGTGTGAATCTGTGTGTGAGGCAGGGGAGAGTGGGGACAGAGGGAGGGAGACAACTGCTGTTGGTCTGCTGGGAGCAGATGTTGGAGATCTCTGTAAACTGTTAATAGCTGCAGGATCCCATTACCATTAACTCTTTAAAGGCCAAACCTCCACTGGGGGAGGGGGAGGGGGGGAGTGTCTCTCACTGCTCCACTAGCAGCCTGTTAACTGTTGCTGAAGTTAGAAGATGCAATTTCACTGTTAAAAGTCTGATCGCATCGGACGTTTTTCTGCTTACTGTCTTTATTACAGCTGCTGAGGTTTCTGCTATATTTATGCTACATGACATTTAAGTTTAAGAATGTTTGTAAGAAGAAATCATTTCCTTTTATAAATGGAAAAGTTGAATTTAAAATCAATAAAACACACTCAGTGGTTTTGCTGCTTTAGCCTCATTTAGTCTGGTATGACCACTAGCTTACGGTGGCTACTGCTAATGTTCGGTAACTTTGGTTAAATATCACTTAATTTAAGTCATGACTGAGTCAGGCTGCTTTAAGGTGTCATTCAGGAAAAGACTGTTGCAGTGTTTACTTTAAAGCTGGAGAAAATCTTATGAAAACCTGAAAAAAATGACCAAAAAATGCGTTCTCTAAAGCCACATGAAGCTCTTGAACTTTGAACAGGAAGTCAAGATTTCCACTTAAAACTTCCACCAGTGTCGAGTGCAAACTGGAAAGTGTTAAGAGTGCTCAGATTAGGTTTTGTGGTTATTATAAATGTAATGTTTTGGTTAAAATATATAAATATTTAGTATAAAGCGTCTATTTAAATTTAAAGAGCTATTAGTTTCACATGGCTGTATGTCTGATTGCTCTAAATGTAAGTAAGTTTAAACAAATGGAAAGAACATACAAGAGAAAGTTGTTTTTAAAGTAAGTTTGAGTCTCAGTCTGTTTTTAGTTACAAAGTATCTTGACTAAAAGTAACTTTCCCCGACACAACATTTCACCAATATGACTAATTCTGAACATAAGAATGGGACCAATGTTATGTAACATTACAAGCTTTACAGGTAAATCTGCTCCCTTCATCGTCACTTAATTAAGACAGTGTGAGGACTGAGAGGGAGAATGAGACAATGGACTGAATGATCCTGGAACAGTTTACATCTCTGGTCACAATTTTAGAATTTATATGCTATTAAGTTTAAGTTTATTTTGAACCAAAACACACGTTTTGGCTGTTTGAATTCCAATGTTCTTACCACACTCAGTTTGTCTTTTAATCCTACAGCTCAGGGCCATTAAAGGAACACAAAAGTAAACCAAGCCCTGTTACTTTAAGCAGTGCCATTCCACATGAGAGCCCAGTGTTTAGAGTGAGAACGATGACAAAACTGAGTACAACAGCTGTTTGCTGCACTGCGTTACTGTCAACGCTGAGCTATCACGCGAGCATGCATGTATCTGTGCACCAGTCTGATTTCAGCACAGCGGTCTGACCCTCTAAATTTACTTCGGTCAGCTTAGCGGGGGCTAAGAGTGGGCCGGATCCTGCTGAGGGCGTCCAGCTCTGCGGTCTGTTTTCTGACCTTTATTTACCATGAGAAGATTCACAGAGCATGAACGCTCTTTCAGCACTCTGCTTCACACTCTTCCAGTTATAGAAATTCACACCAGGGAGCATCGCAACACTCAAAACTGATCCACTGATGGACACACAGCAGCTCCGTTGCACTAGGAAGAGATTAAAATGCCTTGCTAAAAGGCACTTTGATGGTAGCTCAGGGATAGGCCAGAGCATAACCTCCCCCACGTCACGTTTTTTGGAGCTGGTTTGAGGATTTGAATGTTTAAATAACAGCCCTGCTTGTCTAACCTTCAGATGTTAACATGTTCCTCTCACCTTGATGCCTCCCATCCTCTGCTCTCCCTTGAACTCCTTGCCGTTCTTCAGCCAGTGGATGCTCGGCGTCGGGTTTCCGGCGGCAGCGCAGCGGAACTTGACGGTGTTGGCGGCCGGAACGGCCAGAAGCTTCTTGTCCATCCGGTCAGGCCTCGTCCAATACGGAGCTACTGTTGGTGAAACACAAAACACGAGTGTCATGTCAGTCACGGAAAACTATCTCCTCAATACAAAACATATCGTGTATAAGAGTATACATTAAAAATATATAGTTTTATGCAGTGCTGACAGGTCTCGAGTTACGAGTTATTCGAGACGAGTCCAAGTTGAGTCTCAAGTTCGTCGGAGCGAGTCACAAATCAAGCCTCAAGTCGCTTAAGACAAGTCGTAATTGTCTGACACAAGTCTGAAGTTGAGTCCTTTGAGTCTCAAGTTCTGCAGCACTGACAGGTTTCAAGTCATTTGAGACAAGTCCAAGTTAAAAGACCAGTGTGTAGGATTTGGTGGCATCTAGTGAATGAATATTATATTCCATTTCTGCCGAGTCTGTTCTGCTAGATGCCACTGAATTCTACACACTTTATGGCCCATTCACAAGTCAAGTCTCAAGTCATTCAAGACAAGTAACGAGACGAGTCATAATCGTTTCAGACAAGTCTAAAAGTTCCAAATCCCTTCAGTTAAATCAAGTTTAAAATCCCTAAAGAGTCTCAGGTCTGTCAAAGCAACTCTTGAGTCCTTTAGGGAAAATTAAATCAAGTCAAAGGTCTCTGTAAACACATTGCAAGGCAAGATGCAAGCTCAGACCAAGCTGTTTCATTGCATGTGGTTCCTGGGTTTTTTTGGAAGGTTTTATGTTTTCAAGTCTTTAGGGAGTCAGGGTCACGAGTAAGTCAAGTCTCACAACAGTCGAGCCCAAATCACGTCTGAAGTCCTCGTTTTCTTATGATTGAAGTCTGACTCGCTCTGCCAAGAAGTACCACTTTCTTCTAACAATTATGCTCCTAGTTTTTTTTTTTTTTTTTTTCTTTCTGGTGTATTCTTAGATCATAGAAATCTTAGTGAAAAACCCTCCAGGAATTCATAGTTACAATGTTTTTGTAATTGCTAAAAGATGGCACAGAAGGGACGACTTCTTCTGCCCTCTTCTTCAAATTGGTCCATCTTGGATGAGTTATGTACTTTGCCAACAGAACAGATGTGAGGTTGTTCTTTCACTGGAGGTCTTCCCCTCACCGCTCAAACCACATACAATACCCACACTGTTTACAGAGATTTTAATATTAATGATAACATATCTGATTTTTAAGATATTTACACATTTAGCACCGAGCTATTTAGCTAAAAAAATTACACACTAGAGCTAGAACCATTACAATATCTGCACGGTGGCGTAACATTTAAACGTTAGAAGAAGTTTATAAGAAGAGAGTTTGTTAAAGAAGCAAGAAACAGCTGCTGGTGGATGTTTGCTGGCTACAGTGGGAATCAAACCTTTTACATTTTCAGTTATGAACCTGTCTCTCCGATGTCAAGCCCACCCTGCAGACACCGAGAGATAGAGTTAAGTGCAAGATGTCCCAACAGTGTAAAACACAGTTTGACGGATGTTGAAAGAATCCAAAACCGGTGCGTGAAGCGTCGCAAGGACCCCCCCCCCAAAAAAAAACGCTTATCATCTTCTTCCCCTTCCCTTCGATAACAATGCGAGAGTTCATTTGAATCGAGCGATCCCGAGAGTTTAGAAACCCGTCAGGGCGATTTATTGAGTTGTATTGAGAAGACGACAAACAAAAGGGAGTATAGCGAGTCAGACGGGCCTATTGTTCCCGCGGTGTGGGTGTGGAGGGCGAGAGCGCTGATGCATGGCTCGCTCACTCTCTTTATAGGTGTGTGTGTATGTGTATGTGTGTGTGTGTTTCTCAGGACAAAAGCTGGGGAGGTGGCTGACCGGTCATCAGATGTCTCTTTTACTTTCTAAATGCAGAGTGAGAGAGAGAGAGAGAGAGAGAGAGAGTGGAGAGAGAGGAGCTAATTACCATCTCAATGTCTGCGCTTGTGTGTGCTCATGCGTGTGTGTGTGTGTGTGTGAGCACTATCAGACTCAAACAACGGTTGAGAAGTAATTCTGTCCCTCGAGCGCCGCGCGGGCGGGTTTTTATCTTATCGGGGACGACTCAGGTGAGATGTCGATCGAAGGCGGGTTAAAGGATAAGTCTGGAGAACCAACAATGAGCTACTTACAAGTGTCGTGTGTGTATCCTAAAGGCCGATATATCTTATTCCTCTATGTTTAGACCTCTGTTGTCGCCCAAAAACTATTAAAAACACGTCTTTGGAGCTGTTTCTAAGCTAACTACAGTGTAGCCATTGCATTGTGGTGAAGGATCATGTCACCCAGTGCAACAGATTTTTAATATTTTTGTATAAGAACGGAGGTCTACGGCACAGAAAGATATATACTTGTAAGTATGGTCAATTTATAGTTGGTTTGGTTCTGCACCTGAGATTTGTTGACAATAAGAAAAATATAGAAAATGGCCAGTCTTATCTTTTAAATACCTGTCTGTGATCAATATCTGATCTATTGCCTGTGTGTGTGTCTGTTTATCATAATACCGGGGGTGTTCTGATATATTTCTGACACACATTTCTTTGGCTCCTGCCATCAAACTTTGGCTTCAGCTTCACAGAGTAATTACAACCAGACCGAGAGAGAGATTCAGTGATGAAAGACACAGTCAAGTCTTCTTAGAGAGCAAACAAAAAGAATGTTACTCCACTCTATTGAACTGACTATAAACTGTGCGTGCATGTGTGTGTGTGTTAACAAACTCTAATGGAGCAGCTGAACACCGCTCCCTGCTTGAGTTAGAGACTCCCCAGCTCGCTAAGACAAACACTCTCCACGTGCAACAACCACACACACACACACACAAACTGCTTCCACCTTAAAAGGGAAATATCTGTTAGATTTCATTACTTCTCTCTCTCTGTCTCTGCGTATTTGGAGCGACACACCACGCAGCGTGGGACAACCCTCTGAGGAGTCTGAACACATTGTTTTCTTGGCATGGTAATCAGCCACACACACACACACACACACACACACACACACACACACGCACACACACACACACACAGTCAGTCAAACAGAAACACACACCAAGTTTTTAAACAGTCTCTGTCCTGATGTGTGGTCCTCCTCCTCCTCCTACCCCTCCTCCTCCTCCTCCTCCTGCTGCTTCTGAACTCATCTGGACCTGAAAACTGCCTTCCTGCTGCTGATGATCCACCGGCCACGATGACGTTTTTTAACCCGAAATAGATTCCTGTGTGGATTCAGCACAATCTGGGTCCACTCGTCTCTGTTACATCTCCATGGTTTTCTTCCAAAAACACACTGGTTTATTCGCTGACCTTTAGCTACTCGCTGCTGTGTTTCTGCATGAGATGACCTGTCAAACAGAGTGGGCGGCGCTCTGACGTCTTTTTCCTTACAAGTTCTTCTAGCCGTTATGTTTCTAGAGGTGGTACTTGGGTTTTTTATTTCTGTTCAGTGAGAGTGGTGATCACCCTCTTCTTCCTCTTACTTATATCACACCAGTACTGTCAACGCATCACTTCCTGTGTGGCAGAGGAAGGAAAAACCTTCATCATTTTCTGATGGAATAAAGCTTATCATAAAGGATTTGACCATTTTTCAGCAAAGAAATACCTCAATTTTAACAGCCGCACATCAATATGAATTGATTTTCACCGGATTTTTTCTTTTTTGTCCCCAAGGCATCTATTTTTTTTTTTTTTTTGTGCAGTTGACAGTAAATAAGGTTTTCTTGTGTTCACAGCTCAGAATATGCTTCACATAACTGATGCTGAAGAGAAAAATAGGACAAAAATGGTAAAATGAGAACTAGAATAAAAGATAAAACTCATAAAATCACGTCAATAATAAATAGTTTGCACTGCAAAATATATTAATATAACAAAAGATTCACACATATTTTCTTAGATTATTAATCTTTAAAATTCTTTGATTTGAAGCATATGTAAAAATCCAAAATAAATCACCTCTAATTTGCTCACTGAGAACTTTTATTATGGTGAGTATTGGGGGGGAAAATAAAAGTACACAACCAAGAGTTTCTTTAAAATACTTCAAAAACGTGACAATGTGATTTGGAGGTTCTGAGGAGCTTACTTTAAAAAGCTGCAGGAGACACTTTCCTCCCTAAAAAAGGTCAAGTTTGAGCCTTTTTCAGTCGATATATTGATTTCAGCATGTTTTCGATTTACTGCTCTGTATGCTCAGCAACACACAGGAATCCTATCCCATGCCTAATTGGCCGGATGGTATTTCCTCAAGCAGAGGGGAAGGGGAGTGGGATTTTATGAGAGGAGGAGGTGAACGTGGCAGATACCCCTCAACCCCCACAGGGACAGGGGTTTGCTGATAACCCCCCCCCCGACGATATACAGTCGTCGGAGTGGAAAGCGGTTTACCATAACATCTTCCACGGTGTCATGTCCACCTGTCAGCTGCAGAATATAACTGAGGAGGGAATCTCACCGGGAGTCTAAAAATACACCACTGTATTCCTGTCCTGCTGTTTGTTTAGTTTACGTTCGATAACAAGACTCCAAGGAGGCCATGGTTATCGCTGGACACTGACAGGGAGAGGTCAGCCGGTGGGAGGAGATATGTTTCATTCACACGCACAGAAACTCCTCACACCTCCGAGCACGTACGCTCAAATCTACACGTTGACTGGATGTGTTTAGTGGGAGAAAGTATTCCTGTTATTGGTGGCGTATCAAAACTCACAGATAAAGCCATCTAAACATCTGTATTTTTGATTGCTACCACCAAAGAGGTACAGTTTGGCTTTTGCCTACAGTAACATCAGTTCTTCACATGCACACATTGGGAGCAATTTAGGTTCCAGTGTCTTGCTGAAGGATTTGTCGATCAAACCGCCAACTCAACGATTAATGGCCTCCCAAGGTGGTGGATGCTTGCACTCTCTTTTTGTTTGCCTGTTAGTTAGCAGGATATCTCAAAAATGAAGCAGATTCTGATGATACTTGGTAGAAAGGTAGGGCCGCGGGCCAAAAAAAGAACGATTAATTGTTGGTAAGGATCCAGGAATTTTTCTAATGCTTTCTTTTCTTGCAAGATAGGGCATTTTCTTTGAAGATTTTTGATATTTTCTCATGAACTACTGCACTTACTCAAAAGAGGAAAAATCTGGCACATGTATCCCCTGATTGTCGGTCACTGTGTGTGTTTTGATGAGGATCCAGATCCAGATTCAAATCTTCTAAATACTTTCTATTATTGAAATAACAAGTTTAGAGGATTGTGCAGCTTTGGCAGGAGTATGCACCGTCTGAGTGCTTTTTTTGGTCACATAACGGGGTATGATTACATTTTCTTTTGTATTTGGACTAAGCATTGCCTCTACAAGTGTTCCACACATATGGAAACACACCCACACACAGGCCCCTAAAGCCCTCTGTTCACTTTTGCGCTAACTCCTGGCTCTGTGTTGTGGGTCGGAGGAGCGTGACTGCGGCTCTCTATCAGCCCAACTTCACTGCAACAGCAATTAGCTGCAGCAGGACACGCTGCGGTGCCGATCGCCACGGCACACGGCCCTTCAGCGCACAGACACCGATCTGGGGGAAAAGAAGGAGGGGGGGGGGTTCTAATTGTGTAATTGTATAATTTGCCCTCGCTGACGCCTGTGAGCACACAGACAGATTTCATTACAGATTACACTGGGACTCTTTGAAGGCGCGCTGCCCCGGAGGGCCTGCAGGGACTCAAGGCAAACAGAATCGGAGCAATGGCGGCCGCGGAGCAGCGTAGCGTGGCCCGGCGTCCGGCTCTCTGCTCTCCTGCCAGGGTAAACAAGGAGGCTGCATAGTTCAGGAGCACAGCACAGATTAGGCTCTGTTAACATTCCTCCCCCCCCCCCAACCCCCCGACACACTCACACTCACACACACACACACACCACTTTCACTCTACACAGGCTTCAAGTGTGTACACTGCTCTCCACACGGCAGAAAATATTAATTTTAATGACTCCGTTTCGTCGTGTGAGGGCGGATGAGGGTTTGGTCTGAGCTCTTTCATTTAGACATTACGGCTGATTGGATTCGGTTGTGAAACTTTGGAAACTATTGCATCTCATTACTGTGTTTTACAATATATTCTGAGACATCAATCAGTCAAATGCAGGTCAAAAAAGGTGAAATATTTTCTACTGATAAATGCATCACTCAGATGACATGTTTACTGCTGCTTAGTCCTATATTTAGCCTTAATATCTTGGGACATAGTTTCTTTTTTTTTCTACTGCAGTTCCATATCTTTCCAAAACATTTAAGATGATGTAACCTCATATCCATTCATTCAGTATTTCACTTTAACAGTTCATTTGCATTGGAAACAGGATTTGTACTACCTCCCTCAGCGCAATTATAGGACAATAAATAACTAGTCGAGACATTTATAGTCGGTTGGTAATGGTGCATGGTGACAATGCCTGTCCAAGGATCTATTGAAGCATTTTAAACCAAATCTTTCAGTTTATTTTGCACATTTTGATGTGTCAGACTCACATTTTTGAGGTTTTTTTTGTTTCCTAAAACAGATTTTATGAGAGATTTTCTTTTTTTTTTTTTGCTGATTCAGTAAATTAATTCATTACAACATTACATAACTTTAACTGTGCTTAAAAATAAACATGACCTGACCCTGAATGCCATTTGCTTTTGTGCAGCCTCTCAGAGTAGAAATGCCAAAATGTCGTCCTCACAATTTGGTCAATAACATCCTCCTCCTTTGTGTGTGAGTGCAGGTCTCGAGGGTCTCGCGTCTACTCTGCTAAACCTTTACCTCACTCGGTAGATAAGTGGAAAGATACAGAGACGATAGACAAGGCTGCTGTCTTTCTCCTCCAATAATAAAAAGAAACTCAAATTTGGTGTCAATCTGTCGTTTGTGCGCAGCGTCATCTCCACAGGAATTACAGTGGCTGCTGGGCAGGCGTCTATCTTCTCTGCCTTTTTTTTTTCCCCCAGAAGGCCGTAAGAGACAGCTGAGCGAGTTCTGGAGGTTGCTGGAGAATGAGCTCATGACTGCAGCAGCTTTTCTGTCTTTTCTTCCTGTCTGTTTGTCTCTCCTCTGAGAACTCTGGCCAGCAGCATCATTTCAACTGGCAGCTACAGCGACAGCTCATAGTGACTCAACTCCTCAAATCTTCAGTTTCTCTTCTTTTCTTTTTTTTTGTCATCTTTTTTTTTTCCTCTTCTCTCGCTCTGCAATTTTCTCTGTCTCGCTGTCAATCAGCGAATGTTTTCTATTCCCTCTCCCTCATTAACAGCCTGACTCTTTCACTGTCTTCACATCTCTATTATCGTCCTCTCTGCGTGTGGATGCGGATGTTCTTCCGCTCACCGACAGGGACTCTCCGTCTGGCTGTGCGGCTCGTCACATGGCTCCTTCCTGCTACAGCCGGCTAATTAGCGGTGGCTTAGTGGACATTAAGCAGCGATAGGGGTTTAACGTTTCTGGGCTAATCCCTCTCCTTTTGGCCAGGAAATCGGAGCCTCGTATGTCATGAGGTAGACTTACATCCAAAGATTAAGTCTGGCAGTCTGAGGCTATTTACTGGCATTCAGGATGTCTGCAGTAAGCTGCTGCCGCCGCCGCCGCCGCCGCTGCCACCTCGTCCCCTTTAGAAAACACTTCAGGCTTTCACCACCGAGCGAAGCCGCACATTCAAACACATTCAGGTTTTACATTGCAGCTTATCCAGAGCGTCTTACAGTACAAAGACGGCAACAGGAAGCTTTCTGCGGTGTTGCTCTACAGCTTATTCTGCCTCTTTATTCTATTGCTGCTCTGTAATCTCTCGGGATAAGAGCATCAGCTGAATGCCTTCGAGAAAAAGGCAAACTTGAATATGAAGCAATGTTTTTAATACTCCGACATCCAAAGCGAGGAGGATGATGGGATTAAACGTTGAAAGCGATATTAACAGACATTCCTGGGTTCATTAAATGATGCTTGAGTACTACGCCAAAATAACTATTGTTTATTTAATTTCAGAGTGGATTACTTGACTTGTAACTGTAACTTCATTCTCATTTTCCTGAGCCTCACTAACAGTTATTACCTTTTTTGACAGTCTGCCTTTCTCAAAGCTCTCTTTACGCGCTGTCATCGCCAATGATTGCCCCATTAAAATATAGATTTCTTTCCTGTCTCCTTACAGTTATGAAATCCTTAACATAAGGAAATCTCAGAGAAACTCTGAAGATCCTCCAACAATTTAAACATCGATTCAAACTTCAACAACATAAAGGCAAATTACTTTTTTTTAGGAGTAAACTACCATGACGACCGTGGGGCATTCGGGCTGTTTCAGCAGCATCAGTATCAGCCGCTCCGTCACTGTGTCAGTGTTTTATTTTGACTGGAGTGTGACAACGCTTGATTCGGTTGGAGCTTTGTGATGACATTTACAAAGGGGCTTTGATTTCGGTCGGGCGTCTGACTGTCTCTCTGTCACCGAGACGGTTCCGTATTTCGCTTATGGCAACAATTTTGTCGTGCAGTTAAGGTGAACTGGGATTCGGTTCAAGACGTGATGGACCGTTTGACGCTCTTGGCATGTTTTTGGCTGTTTCACTGTCAAGATGTAGACTTGTCTAATCTAATCCTTCTTCTTTTAACTGTTGTAAAGTGTAAAACTATGCCGTAATGTATAAAATCCAGCAGAGAGTTGAGTCTTTTGCAATCCATTCATCTCGCTTTCTTTCTTTCTGCAGGTATCTCAGTTTCTCCGTTAGACTTCCTGTTGTTTCCTTCACTTCACTTCCATCACGTCATCTCTTCTCTTCTCTCACTGTATTTCCATCATTTAACTTCTCTCTTATTTTTTTTTTTTTTCATCTGTCTGCGCCTCACCTTCTTCTGTCTCCCTCGGTACGGTACAACAAAGGCTGCACAGTGTGGCGTCTGGCTGGTCGAGAGCCCGCCGAGGGGCGGAGACGCTTTCTGTCTCTCTCCGGAGTCATGCTAGCTGACAGAAGAGACTATGTAAAGTGCGCGCGGCAAGCAGAAAGCCATCCCTCGTCGTTCTTTGTTCACCTGCGCCTGAACTCCGCACGTCTCTGAATGCCAAAGCAGCTCATATCACAACAGCGCGTTGAGAAGGGTGTTACCCACCGGAGAACCACCGGCTTTTGATCTGTGTGTTAGAGGCGTTTAGTTCGGTGCTCCGGGGAGAAGCTTTAATGTATGCGCAGGAAGACAGTGAGCCGTTATGAGAGTCATATAATTCCAATTACAGATAGAAAACTCAGACTGCAGTCATATAAATCTAATCAGCTGCACAAATCCAATGAAAGTCACATAACTGCCCATTAAAGCACCTTTCTAAGGAATTCTGGTTGATCTATGAATGTTTATCACAATGACAAGTGAAATCAGTTTGAACTCTGAAATGCAGATTAACTGTAGAAGACACACGAGCACAACAAAAGGACTTTGTAACAACAGATTTGCCAGTTTATCATCTGAAAACTTTTGCTAATAGTTGTCGGTCAGCAAAACACAAATCACCAAAGCAACTGGAAGATAAATAAATTCATTCATTCATCATTTTTTGTAATTTGTGATGACAACAGTCTGGAAGCGTATGTTTTGAATATAAGCCTAGTGAATAAAAGGAAAAACAAAGTACCCGCCAAAATACTATTAGTACTGTTCATCTACGTTTCAGTTCAATTTGTTATTACAGTCGGACACGCCAAAAGTCTTTCTTGAAGAATGTATGACCTTTGTTCAAATCATTCCTGCATTGATTTGTCACTAATACACTGTTTTTACTGCATACCATGTAATCATTGTCTTACTCTTGAGTCAATAAAAATCTGAATCTGAAGTCTTTTATTTCAATGAAACTAGTGTGGTGTGTTGGGATTGGTGGGTTGGATATGGATTTATCCATAACCAGCTTTTATGTCCCCAACCCTCAATATTAATACATCACATTATGGGATGAAATAAATCTATCCCGTTTCAATCAAAGAGAAACCAACAACATAATATATATTTGTCAAAAAAGTATATCAATGATAAGTTACCGTGCGGTGATTTTGACTTTAAACTTCTTAACACTAACCCATTAACAGCAGTTAACAGTTACAACTCCAAGTTCTTTCAGCAGTCTGTGTGGCAGGTGCTGTTCATTAAGCTTAACGACGTAGCTCATGCTGCCTTCAGATGGAAGTCACGTTGTATTTCTGGCACGAGAAGTTAAGAACACATTAATGCTCGGTGTTTAAGTTATAAGGATGTTGTTGCTAGGTGACAAAACAGCTGGGCGTTGCTTTGTTCTCTTTTCAGAAATGGGTACTGATTGTTTTTTTTGCACTTCAGCATCGACAACAAGAAGAGACTGAAACTAAAGGATAAAAAAAAAAAATCTGTGTACATCAAAATTGGTGGACTATGATATTAAAAAAAATCTATTTATGAAGTCATGAGATGGAAACACTTTCCCAATTGTAGACGTTTCCAAGTTTGGGATGGTCGGTTTGTTTTAGGATTAGTGTTGTCATTTGGGAGATACAGCTTCGGTTAGTAAAACAAGATCATGTTCAAAAAGGGAAATTGTTATTATCATTACAAAACATCCTTTTCATTTCACAAAATTTGAGACTTTTTATCATGAGCTCATAATGTTGTTAGTTTCATGTGATTCATCAGCTTTCTTGTATTTTACACCCACCAGTCCGACCGCTTCTTGAACCTTTGATTTTAAGCTGTTTCTAAAAGCAAGAAAACCTCTGAAATGTTGCATTATTAAAACCAGATGAAACTGCTTAAGTTATTAACAAAAAGAGTAATTAAGAATTCACCATTTCCATTACCTGCATCTTCTGGATCTTCATCATAATCTTCATCATCACCAGACGACAGAGAGTCTTAAAAGAGAAGACAAATAGAGTGGAATTAATATTTCTATTAATCAAACAGGCGGACATTATTTTGGATGTGTAGCCTCATTCATCTAATGAACCTATTTATTCTAATAAAATGTCTTGAGCTATGTTATCCATCAGATAACAAGAAGAAAAAAAACATCTGGAGAGTTTGTGACAAGAAAAAGCAGGAGAAAAAAAATAAAAGCAGGAATTTTTGTCTGACAAACTCATGAATGAGTCTACAGTTCTCCGTAGTGAGGCAGCTCTTTCAGATATTACAACCCAAACATTCCCACAGACGTTACAAACGAGGGGGTCATTAGCGCCGCCGCCGCTGCTGCTGCCGCCGCGAGACGCTCATGTGAGAGTGTGTGTATACGTGTGCAGATACACACAGACAAAAACACCTCTTTTCAGCTAGCCTATATTTGCAACACATACTGATGCTAACTTTAGAATTAGTGTGTCAGGTGATATCTAATTATTCCTCAGTCGCAGATACAAGTGTTTAGATTTGCTGTATCACGGTGGCATAATAATTATTTTCTATGTGACCTTGAGGTTTTCTGGTTCAGCTCCGCAGGTCTGGTTAATGAGAACCAGCTGTTACCTCGCTGAGCTAAACTCCCGAAACTCCTGACTAGCAGGTTTTTGTATCTGTCATCCGAAACCTCATTGAGCATTTCTGCTCTTCTATTGTGGTGTTTGACTCATGTTACATCGTTGTAAACATGAAACCAACTCTTGTGGTTGTAAGAAATAAATCTCAGAATAGAATAATGTGACTGAGTAATTATTGAAACTAGTAAAAATCAAAGAAAAGCAGGCGGCATTTCAGCTCTGCTAGCAGCTTCGTTGCTTAGCACTGTACACAGCGTTGCTTTGAGCTAAATACTAACTTCAACATGCTAACATACTCATGATTGGCCTTTTTCACAGCAGACATTTTAAAGCAGAGATATTACTATTAACATTAACTCCATTATATTAAAGTGTCTCAGTAAGCAATGACAGTGTGACGGATCTACAACAACGCTAATGTGCTAATATGTTTAGCATGTTCACCGTCTTTGTTTAGCGTGCATGCTAACATTTGCTAATTAGCACTATAACACAAAGTATAGCTGAGGCTGATGGGAATATTATTACATTTGAAGGTATTTGGTTATTAATCAAACTATTGTTGAGATATTCAAAGTGGTGGACTGACAGACTGACCAACTGACATTTCCATCCGTACCACCATGGCGCTAGCTTGGCTAAAAACTCTTTTGGGTGTGGAAATGAAGAGAATTGCACTCGAAATCTCAATTACAACCATTGACTGCACTAAAAAAAAACTGCAAGAGCACAAAGTTAAATAACTTTAACAGTAAATTTACTACAATAGAGGGTGTGGGTTATTTTAATCACATGATAACAGGTGGAGATTTGGCTGACCTTGTGCTTTTTCTTTTGCCAAATTGCTCTTAGGTCAATAATAGCTCAATAAATGTAATGTTTATCTTTGTTTTAGATAATATGCTGGATTTGTTTACAACCTTTACATAATTTTTTGCCCTTTTGGACTAAGCAAGTTAAGCTCTTGAGTAAAATAACATCATAACTAACATGAAAACATGTAAAAATAAGTTGAAACGTGTGATAAGACAAGACAAGACAGTTTATCACAATGTGTCCCAGTAACTTTGCTAACAATTACCTTTGCACACTGTTAGCCTCAGCTAAAACTGATCCACACGTGGGTATATACAGTTTCACTATTATTTTAGTCTACAGCTACTTCTCTCATAGACCTCCAGTAATATATGTTATATCTGCAAAGCCTCCGAACATAAACATTACAAATGTTCGTACAGTTCAGCCTGCAGACAACTTCTTTCACCTCTTCAAATTACACTTTCTTGCATCCAACATGTGTATCGTGTGTATGTGTGTGTGTGTGTGGGTGTGTGTGTACAATATGAGCTGGCCACTTTCCTCTGTCTGGACGCCGTCCAGGTGCTAAATCTGATACCGCTCCTAAATATCTGACACCTTACTCAAATATTTGAGGAAAAACACAATAGTCCATGTGTGTTTAAGATGGAGCTAAGGGTCTGTGTTTAGAGTGGAGGCAGGAAAACGGGCGGTGCAGGGGGAGAATGGCATATTGTCACCACATACTGTAAAAAATCCGACTACACTTGTAATTCAAACATGTACAGAGTGTTGAAATGATATGAAATGTCTGACAATGGGCTGCGATGAATTTGCTTCCTGTGTGTTTTTTACTCCTGAAACATGCTGAGCTGAGCTGGAAGCAAATTCAGTTATCTCACCTCAGTGGGAATATGTGGTTTTTGCACTTGTTTAAAAAGGGGAGGAAAAAAAAAAAAAAAAAAAAATCAGATGTTAGGGCCGAACACGAATTGGAAACATGGATTTTTTTTTTTCTTTCTTTTTAAATCAGCGATGTGGGGAGTGTGTTTGCATGTGTCCTCCTGCAGTCTGGAGCTGATATGTGGGTCCAGGAGGTGAAGCTGTCCACCTCTGATCGGGCCTGGAAAAGGCCATTTTCTTGCCGGCTTGCGGCCAAATACGTGCATCCGTGTGTGTGTGTGTGTGTGTGTGTGTGTATGTGTGTGTGTGTGTGTGTGTGTAAGGAGATGGGGGGTGAGCTGAGAGGGAGCGAACTCTCTCATTTCTTGCCACCCCATCTGTTTTCAATGATGAAATGTTTCAAGCTAATTGCTTTCTAATTAGTTGTCAATAACAGGCTCAGCTGGTGTCCATGAGTTTTTATGGGAAAAAGCCGCCCGACTTTTAAGCTACTGCTGACCCCTCCCCAACACATCCAAACACACCCTTCCCCCTTCATCTCCACTTCCTCCCACACTCCTATTAAGACTCTGTTTGCATCACACGCTTGTTTAAGACGTTGCTCATCCCCTCATACAATAATGAATTTCACCTTTGTGTATCAGGAGGGGGAATCTGTGAGAAATGTGGCTGCTCATTGTGAAGCCAGTGGAAGTCTGCGCCGGTGCGATGGCATATATATATATGTGTGTGTGTGTATGTGTGTGTGTGCAGCTTGGCAGGGAGCTAGCTGGGACTTGAAACCGAGCAGGAGGAGGAGGAGGAGGAGGAGAAAATAATAAGACTTTTTCCTTCGCAGCAAAGTTTTCACTGTTTTCTTACAAACCGTTTTGAAAAGCTTTCATGCCGAGACATCACCGCTGTAACTGCCTGACAATGTTTATTGATAGGAAATACTTTGATTCTCAGTTGTCAGATGGGTTTTCAGGGAGCACTGTAGGGTGCAGCCAAAGTGTCTGTTTCCATTGGAGCTCTACAGCAACTCGTTTTCCTAAAAAAATTCCCCCGTGGATGGAAACCATTGGACTAATATCATTAAGAGTGCTCATTTGCCAATTCTGACCTCCTGCACAGGGTTTTATTATTGTATCAAGTTATTACATAAAGCTTTAAGAACTTTTGTAAACCCATAGTTTAACTTAAGCTCAAGCAAAAATATTAGCAGTTTTTATTCCTTTGTGCCTCCTGGCTTCTCTCACCTGTCACCCTGATGGTATAGTTGCTGAGCAGCGTGTTGCTGTGAGCGTGCCGACAAGAGTAGACGCCAGAGTCCTCGTACGACACGTTGATGATGCGCAACATCCTCTGACCCAGCCGCGTCCGGTTGTTTGGCACCAGCCCGGCGCCATCTTTGAACCAGACGACGGCCTGAGAGGGGTCTTCTTGGTCACATGGCACTTCCAGGGTGTCCCCCATGCCCAGAACATAGTCCTCCAAGAAGGCTGTCTCGCTGGACACAGAGTCTGCACACAAAGAGAGACACAGTAGATGATGAGAGAGGTGTTTTGTTTCCAACTTGAGGTATTTTAATTCATCAAAAAACACACTTTAACTGAGGCCAAACTGATCAATTGATTAAATGTTAGAGGACAATGCCATTCTACCGTCTTAAATGTGAGGATTTGCTTCTTTTTTTTTGTTTTTTTCTGGTTTTTGCAGTTTGGAAAACAAGACATCTGATGACGTCAAGATGACGTCAATTATTGGAAACACAAATAAACAACATACTCATTGAAATTAAATGTTAAAAGCAGACCTAACTTCAACATAAAATGTTTGTAACGTTGAGGGAAAAACAGGGCAGGACAGGTGATGCCTGTCTGTTCGCTACTTGTAAAATCAGATTCACCTTTCTCCGCACAAGTATATGTTGTATAATTCTAATAAGACTGTACATAAACACCCTCTTCCTGTAATTAAGAGGCAAAAATCGGACATAGAGTTTTCTCAGTGTAAGAAAAGACCCCTCCTCCTTGAGAAACAAAGACGCAGTGATGCAGAGTCAACTGCTGACCTGCTGGCGAGCTATCAGCTAATCTGCCTCTAGAAGTTAAAGAAGTGCAAAGTTTTATTCCAGCGTGAAGAAGAAGAAGACGACAGATCTGGGCTGTGTGGAAATGGAAACCCTCCCACCTCCACTTCAAACTTCACTGTCAAACACCAGCTCATTTACTCCGGGAGCTCCATGCGCCAGCTCGCTTAGAGCCAGGGAAAAATCAACATGTTTACTAGCCCGACTAAGGATGCTGACCTCCTCAGAGGATAGAGCAGAGATGGAGGGACATGTCTGAATAAATAAACAGTGGATCCCCTTGAGTCTCCTCTTGTTCTTAAATCAGAGGCGTCTTCTCACATCCAGACCTCAATTACACATCATCGTCATTAGGGAGAGACGGCAGAGAGGATCTCATGCACATTCACGGTTGCTCTGGTAACCATTCAAGGAGACGCCAGGACGTACACAAACACACACATGGATGCTTATAAGCGCGCAAACACGTGCATGCATGCATA
The DNA here is from genome assembly GCF_963924715.1 of Thunnus thynnus. NCBI lineage: Eukaryota > Metazoa > Chordata > Actinopteri > Scombriformes > Scombridae > Thunnus > Thunnus thynnus. Next base: position 5,881,655 of record NC_089532.1, on the reverse strand, counting down.
CTTTCACGTAGTGCAGCACAAACACCTGCTGTATTTGAATGAGCTGCTACGGGCAACACACACTTGTTTGCACACACAAATGCACACTCAAGCACCCATGAGAAAGAGTGAATGAGGTGCGTTTGGAGCGTGATTTATGATGGCAAATACACCCACTGTTGACCCGCTGAAAGGGCAGCGGCGTTGCAGAGACTCGCTGACAAGCCAACGTGAAGTCAGCCCCACTTCTGGCAGACTGGCACAGACAGCTTCAAACTGAGATTAGGAAATTGGAGTTGAGAGGCAAGGTTGAAATCAGGAGTGGCCCAGACGAGACAATCTTCACGGGGAATACATAATAGGCGCTGTGAATTATAGATGGGTTCTTTCAGCGTGAGGCAGGCTGCTGGTGCGGAGCCAAGGAGACGAACACACCCTCGCAGACAGACAGAGTTTCTGTTTGTGTGGGAGAGTCCACAGGTAACGCTGCCAGAATCTCTTTGAAATTTGTCTGCATGTCAGCTCATCATCGGTCCGCCAGAACCAAACGACTGCGACAGAGGTAGTGATCAGATATTTCTTAGTGAAAGTAGTGATATCACAAAGGAAGAATACTCGATTTCAAAAAGTACTCCTCGTGACTAACTAGGCCAATCAATAAATCCATCCATTCATCCAGACATCCATGGAGATTTTTCTCCTCTTAGCACAGTTGTAGCACTTCTACAAGTTCCATATAACTATTATTATAATACTATTATTAATAAAATGATTTGATTCCAGGTGGGGACATCAGCAATAAGTCACGCTAAGCTGAAAGAATCCTGTTTCTGACATTTGTTTTCAGGATATTTTCCTCAAAAATCCAAATTTAAGCGTGCAAAGAATTGGGAATTTCTAAAGCTTTTTAGACATAGGTTATATATATAACTATACAGTATTCTGATGTGTGCAGAAACATTGGTTACATGTAACCTATATGTCTAAAATACACACTTTTTTGTTTTAGTTGGATTTTAACCAAGACATCTTTAGACCTCCAAATCAACAAATCAGTACTTGTTGGATTATTATGAGTTTATATTTCGAGTTGAATGTAAGATTATTTTTGCAAATCTACCAGGAACTACAGCCATTAGTTAAATGTTCAGTTCAGCTCAGTCACTTTGTTTTCCCAGATAGGAAACTTGACTTGCAGTCAGGGGCACATAATAGAAAAACAACACAAGTACAAAAAAAGAAATAAACTCTATTGCACTTGAACTGGGGTACTCTGACTCTACAGCCTGAGGGAAGAGTTTTAAACTCAAAGTGAAGGTGTGGTTTGTGCAGTCTAATATAGACCTGGCCTTGCGGAGAACCTATTGGTCAAAGATAGCCATCAGGGGGGGTCTGTTGCAGACCTATCACCTTACCGGCCGTGTAGTATCTGATATTCTACTCAGAAATATGCTGTAAAACAAGTCTCTCAAATTTGACTACCAGTGGCTCAAATTGTACTCAAGTAAACGGGGGCAGGATGCTACATGTATGCAGTGAAAAACACATATGAGTATGCAAGAACAACCCATCAAATATGACACATTCCTCTGCCTGTTTCATCTAAGCTCTAAATACTTCAGCCATGCCTACAGATTTTCTTCTACACTACGTACCGCAGCTCTAAAGTGAGCTGAATAGATGAGTTGTGGATTGTTTTCTCTGTCTTATTGTGCTCATTAAAAATAGGTGGAGATGTTAAGTCAATAATGTGCTTAACATGGCTGCGCAGCTCTCTACGTGGCCTCTGGCTTTGACAAGAGTATTTACAACACTTTTTTTTTTTTTTTTTCAAAAACAAAAAGGCCCATTCAGGAGAAGAAAAACACAGAGGCGACGGTGCAGAGAGCATAAATTCAAACCCAGCATGAATGGCTCACTACCTTCCGTATATTACTTGTGACCTCTGCGTAAGAAAATGAGAAAATAGGCCTTAGAATATCTTCAGGTCTTAAACATGGAGAATTGGGCTTTATTAGGTAGATATAATAATCTCCAGAGACTCGTAGCTCACTTCGGCTTCATGGACCCCGCGCATTCGAGCACAGCCTCCTCTGGCAGCTCTGAATGGGCTGCAGCACCGAGGCTCCACTGGAAACATTGCTTTGTATTGGGCGCATATTTCATCCTTTAAAGGGTCAGTTCACACAAATTACAAAAACAGATTTTTCACTTAACTCTAATAGTGTCTAACCACGCAGATATGCATGCAAGTTGGGTGAACTGGCCCTTTAAATATTAACCAGAATACTGAATAATAATAAGTAATTACATTGTCGATTCAAGTGAGAATTGCTTTATTTGACGCCTTTGCATTTTAAAAAGGTTTGAGCTCGACTATAAACAGTCCTGTTGGTTATTATTCTCTATATTTATATATGCACTTAAAGTGCACTGTGGCCTCTGCGGAGGAAAATATGGATTAGACATTACAGCTCATTTAATTAGGATTTGTAAATAGGAAAGCAAGGCAATATATTCGTGTGATCCCATAGTAAAAGGAATACGTTTGCTTTGATCCTGGGGAAATAGATAGAAAGAACATTTGTGCACCGCTTGGATGTTTACACCGCCAGAGGCCAAACAAATGCAATTTACTGAAAGAACAAAACAAAACAAAGATATATCCCTCATACATTTAAAAAAAAAAAAATTCTCAGGTGTCAGACAAAAAGAGCAAAGCCCCCTTTTTTTGGTCACCGTCAATGACAAAATATCTGTTTCTGCTTCAGATCCTGCACTTTGAAATGCAGATTTGGAACATGAAAAAAAAAAAAAAAAAGCTGCTTTGAATAAAAGTAGATTTGGTTTGAAAGGGCTTTACTTTGTGCCACTGCACCACCTTCACAGGACAGATATTACCAGCCACTGAGCTTCAGCAGAGGCTGTAGTTGTCGAAGCTTTCCAGTGAACGTCCTGTAACGTGAGGTCACAGGTTTGATCACCTCGACAAGCTCTTTAAGCAGCGATGTAGCAGATTAATACGGTCACGTACTGTAAGTGTGTCACGGAGAAATATGCAAAGAGAGGAATTCCTAATTAGTAAGTGATCGCTTTAAATTCCTAAAGAGAAAAATTCCAGCTGTCGAACGTCCAGCTGTGGAGGACTGCGGTTGTACAGAGCAGATCTGAATGAATGTGAAACAGGGCGTCGCTCGGTCACCTTCTCCTGCATGTGAGAAAAGGCTAAAAAAGCTGTCCCAGTGTTTTCAGAGTCTAAATCAAACCGGGCCAGTTTGTCTCATGTGGTTCTCTGCATCTGACTGTGAGCCTTAATGAATCGGCTCCTGGAAAAAACTTCTTTTCAAACGCAGGATCTTTTTCCAGGAACCCTTAAAAGGAATTCAAGAACTTTACCTGCAATTTGACTACTGGTTCCCGCGCCATAAAAAAAAGTCTCTGCTACTGAGGCAGTTATTTAGGGTGATTTAGTAAAACTTAACGTTGCTCACTGATCAAACACAAGCCTCAAAACTGCAACAACATGTGTACGGCATTACTCAGACTGGAAACAAGCACTTGTAGTTGTTAGTATTACAGTAATACAAAGAAATAGGATCTAAATTTCTGATGCTTAGACGAGGGGTTATGTAGCCAACTCGCCAGCTAGTTGCAAACCAGCTTCTACAGTACGATATATTACAAAGAACACGATAATTAAGTCATTTTCTTTTATTTTAAAGAAAATGACTGCACTGATGTCACCGAGAGAAATCCCTGCACATATTTTGTTTTCCGTGATTAAAAAGCACGAAATCAAAGCCTTTGTCTAAGATCATTTGTCTTGTAAAATCTTTTTGTGTTCCTTTGTTCTCTTGCGAAACACTTCATAAAGAAACCTGTTTGATAGAAAAAAAAAACCCTTCATGAATAAAGTCGGATCTGAAGCGATTTCTGAGAAAACAGATAAAAACGCTGCTGCAGCATTCCCGCTATCAACATCGAGACATTCCCGCTGTTTTCTCGTCCGGTGCGGCATATGTGAGCTATCGGCTGCCTGGTGTGTGTGCGTGCGTGTTTGTGAGAGTGTGTATGTGTGTGTGTTTGTGTGTTTGAAGGGGTGGACGGGTGGGTGGGAGCACTCTCTCTCTCTCCGGAACCTGAAGCCAGCTGGAAGCAATGTGTGATATGTACTCTTTAAGTGTGCGTGTAGATGTGGATGTGGGTTCGGATATGTACGTATGTGTGTATGTACGTATCTGTGATTGTAAATGGGAAACTCTGTGTATACGTGTGTGTGTGTAAGTGTGTGTGTGTGTGTGCAATACAGGCTTGGATGGTCACTCCATAAATCAAGAGGCCCCTGCCCTCCTGGCCCTTCTTACCCTCTCAGCTCAATATCATAACAAATAACCCTTCAGAATAATATAAAGTCTCTCTTTGAGATACTGCGGCGCACTGTCCGTTAACAGCGCCGCTCACAGACTCCATCTTTTCTGTGCGTCTGAAGAGGTTTATTTATCCTCTACAAACTTCTCCAGGGGCCGGCAGGCAAGGCTGCGGCCCCAGGGATGAAAAGGCCTCTTTATGTGGCGAGCCTTTCCACGCCTGCCTCTCTCTCTCTCTCTCTAACACACACACATACACATACACACACACACACACACACACATGCTGAGGGACTGAGTGAGGGATCCTGGAGGAACAGGAAGGAGTGTAGACCAGACCGAGGAGCTGTCGCCATGGCTGCTGTCGTATCAGGTCACAGGAGGGATGATGCTTAGCTCCATAAACCCACCTTCATCCAGTTTTTTGCTCTTATATGTATCTTAGAGGGGCAATAACAGAGTTTCACTACTTTACAATGCAGGCTTTGAGGATCTATTGAGGGTGTTGATAGAAGATTTTCAGCTTCAAAACTTTTTTTTACTCTCTGTTAAGCAGGAAAAAGACAAAAAAAGTCTCTAAATGTTGTTTTTAATCAAATTCAGTGGGACGTAAAACCATGTGCCAAGGAACAAGTAATAAGTTTTTGGTGCAGATTCATGATTAAAAAAAGATTTTTACTATTTTCTAATGAACTCTTCCACTTAACTCGAGTTAGAAAATAATCCCATGACTGTGTTTTTGATGCACTATTGCATTCAGATGGAGATTAGTAACCATATTGAGAGAATTGTGCAGCCTCGAAGCAGCGCTTTCAACTGAGTTTTCTGTCTTTCTTTTACTCTCAATAGCAAATCGCTACATGTCTCACTCTGACATTTATTGTCTGAGCTTCTGACATCAAGTTTTGTGTTGTATGGCAGCTAGAAATGGGATAATCGACTCCAAATTAGAGCTACCATGAGGGAATCTGAATCTAGTCTTCTTTAAAGTGCTGGGTGAGAGATAGTTATGTGTCTGTGTGGGATGTTTCCTGATGTGTATCCCTGTAAGTGCAGAGTGAGGAGGATGTTTTTTGGCTTTCACATCTGTCAGTAAACAACCAAATCATCACTGTTTGTCAGTTTGATGGATTCATTCTCTGCTCTGTCTGGAGGACACAAATACAGAAATGTTTCACTTCTGCTATGCTGCAACACCAAACATGTGGTTCTTCAATAATACCTGATATCCTAAGAAAAAAAAACAGTTGTGCCAATTTAGTATCCTTTAAACTTCCTGCTGACTCTCCGGGTTGATTTACTGTGCTGTTGCAGAATGACGTCTTCTCGTTCAGAGAGCCGGCTTTGCATAAAACAGCATCCACACAGGTTCAAACAAGCCAACAAGACGGATCATAAACAGTAAAAGATTACAAGACTGTCTTTCTGTAGGGGAGATTAACAGGTACTTTTATTGAGTCTGGTAGAAAAGCAGCAACACATACCTTTTTTAAAACATATCTGCGTTCAAACCGCTTTTGAAAGTGATAGATTCCAGATGGGAGACATTCATCTTTATCAAGCTCCCTTTTTTTCCTCCTCCTGCTCACTACACTGAGCTAATAATACAACGAGGCCATGTTTCCAACATCTGCAGTGTGCGCTGCTCCCAAACCAGTGGCAAACAATTCAGCGACAAATGGCCTTTTTATTGCAGGTAATTAGTTGTTTGCTTCTATTACTGAGAAAGACTGGACTCCTTCTTTTTGAGCAGGGAGAGCAAATACTTTCCACATTGCTGTGATCACTCACGGCCAATTGGTGTGCATGTGTGTGTGAAGCTGGGAGCGAGGAAGGTATGTGTATAAGTGTGTGTGCGGTATTAACGCACACATGTGGGTCAATGTAAATGTAAACAGCTCAACTAAAGGTTATCTGTGTGCAGTATTTTCTCTCTGATCCCAAACTCTGTTGGAGCATTGCATGCTTGACTTAAAGGACAATTTGGCTTTAATACAACTTGGGTCTTATTAGTTTTTCTAAGATCTGGAAAACAAAACAACATCACTAAAACAAAATGCACAAGAAGTAACACACATGAGAATTAAACATGCAATTATTCCTTCATAATTCATACTGAACCGTGGGCGCCATGGCCACAACTTACAATTACAAAATGATGGTTAACTTTAAAATGTCACATATTAGTAGCACAATGAAAGAAGTCACAAATTTGAAACTCAACACTCACTGACTAAGTTTCTCCTGAGCTTTCGACTGCAAAACTGCGAAATCTTTCCAAATCTGAAACGCTGTTGGAGACTGTGAGATGTGGTTGAAAACGGTATAATGAGTGGAACTTGAGTTAAGATAATGTGGTCAAACTACCATTTCAAGAATGATCCACATGTTATAAATAATGTCAGTTATGGAGCAATATCTATCGATAGTTTGCTAACATTAGCCACCATCAGATAACGGTTGTAGCAGACCAGCTGTGTATTAAATTGAATGATGGTGCATTTGACAGCTTATCAAACATTTCCTTCTACTTGGAGGTAAAACTGAAGCGAAACTCAAATGTGAGTAATATTCTTAATCGCACAGTGTGTGTGCAAGTACGGTAGGTCCAAATCTTACAGGAAATTCAATCTGTAAACTGTTATGAATCTTTATAACGGACTGTTTGAGTGATCAGTTTGACTAACCTCCGGGGTTTGTTTACAACCTGTGCGATCATATGACTGCTCGTGTTTCTTGCCCTGTCTGACTTGATTTTTTGCAGAGCTCTCAGTTGATCAAAGAAAATACAAGTTGTGATGAAATGAAACCATCCTTTAAAAGGAAATATACTGAAGAGCTCGACACACACAGACAGGCAGCCCGGTTCAGACCGGGATGTCCTCCACAGCAGTCCGTCTGCTTGCTTGTGTCCCGCCAACAGATTCTTTTACTTCTGCTTCCTATGCTGAAAAACCGGACCAACTGCCAACCGTTTGGCACACTCAACACCCCCTCAGACAAGCCAGCATCACATGACCTTCAAACAGGATCTGTGAAGTCCCACCACCACCACCACCCATCACCTCCTCCCTCCATAAAGAGCACATTTCTCTTCCCCCATTTCACAGCTATGCCAATTGTAAATCCTGCTTGTCCTGGAAAAAAGCTCCCTCTTCTTTTTACACTCTCCATTTTTTCTTTCTTTCTTTCTTTTTTTTTTTTTTGAAATGTGCAGTGAAAACCCCTAATCTCTGTTTAATATGGTTTGGCCGGATGTAAATACCTTCGGACAATGCCCTTAATCTGGGCCAGCCTGACAACCTCACACCGTTGCGGAGGAGCCTGCCAGGAGGAGACGGAGAGAAAAGAGGGATGGCTCGGCAGAGATCAAGGAGGAGAGAGGGGTAGGGAGGGTTTCCCCTAGCTTATTGCCTCTATTCTTCGCCAAGCTGAGCCGCACTTTATCAAAAGAGCCCCTAAAATCAAGTTAAAGATAGACGTTGCCTCTAAACATCCCGCCCCGGCCTGTGCCAGCCTCACTTCCCTCCCTCCCTCCTCTCCCTCCCTCCTCTCCTCCCCCGCTGCGCCTGGCCCTCTGCTCGGCTGTGCTAACGAGCATCGGAAGCTACTGTACGTCCAGAGCATCTTGGCAGCGCCCAATCGTCTTTGCTCCTTTCATACCCTCATCATCACCCCCCCCCCACCACCCCCCACCTCCCCTCCATCCCTCCAGCCTCAGAATAGGGTCTGGGTTGGGTCCATGGTAATTGTCATTCCAAAGACGAACTGGCCTAGTTTCAATTCAACAGACAAGTGTAAGAAGCTCGGCCCACAAAAGCCAGGATGTCTGCGAAGTGTGTGTGGGGCTACTATACAACATAATCACACTTCCCTAAACAACACAGAGGAACCAATCCGATTACAAGGCGGCTTTTCAGACGGGAATATGAATGTCAAAGCTTCCTATTTAGGCAGTAAGTTCTTTAAGTCTCCCTTAACAAGGAGAACACAGGTGATATTTTAACAGTCAGCTGTGTAGCATATTGATTTAGGGTTACTCTGAGAAAGCCAAACGATTTCACACAGACTTTGGTGGCAAACCTGATGCTCAGTCAGCACTCTTACGCCGAGAGGCTTGCTGAATCAGGGAAGTGATCAGGTTAAAGACAAAAAGCAGAAATCGGGACAAGAGTAGAAAAACAAAAAGAATTGTGCTGGATACGACGAAAAGGACTCTAAGTCTTCCAGAAACTAACTGATGGCGCAGCAGCAGCAGCAGCGCATATGTGGCAAAAGGGAAAAATGTTGTGCGATAACTTCATCTTCATTAAGTTCCTCATCATGTTCAGGTGAAGATCAAGTGATTTGTGCTTCATGATTAATTAGGAGCCCTTCCTTATTATTTACATCACAAGTAATAATGCCAGAACGACTAAAAGGAAGTTCTGTTTTGAAAATGTGTTGAATAAGAGTGACAGGAAGTAGTATTTATGCGTCATTGTCATGTAAAAAGAGCATGTAACCTTACATTTTTGGGATTTTCATGTTTTAATTGCATTTCAAGAATTACACGGTCCTCCAGGGGGTCTGAGGTTTTTCCCAAAGAACCTTTTATAGATCAGATAATTAGATGGGAATGTCTGTGTTTCCTCTAATCTAGTGATTTAAATACTTAAAGCACTTAAAGTCATGCCCATAAAGCCATGCACCATTGCCTGCTATGGCCTAATACAACCAGAGATAATAAAGGGATAGCTAATATAAACAGTATAACTAAATCTCTGGTGGTTACACACATTTCTAGTTAAAAACCTGGAATATTTCAACTGCAAATGATCTGAGTGAATTAAAAAGAAGAGAGTGTTTCTTAAATGTCTTATCACAAACCCCAAAGACAAGAAACAGCTCATAGAAACCATCTCTGATCAAACTGACATGGTGCGAGGAGACGCCTGATTGAAATGTTAAACTTTGACCTCTGATGACCCCCGACCGAGACCCTGCCCTGACCTCTCAGTGTGGCATGATACACACACACATACACACACACACACACACATTGTGATACTCTCCAGCTGGGATGAACTGCCCCCACACATCATGTCCTGCTCTGATAGTGATAGTAGTGTGTGTGTGTGTGTGCGAGGTGACAGAGACATCAGTGTCATGATCAGTGTAAAGGCACACACACCTACACACACACACACACACACACACATATATACAAAACAAGACTAGAGTCTCGATTGTGCTGCATGGAGTCGTCGCCGTAGCAACACTGCAAACCTAGGCGGCAGTGCTGTGCATTCATTCTATAAGAAAAAACCCACAGTAATCGTATTTACTCTCTCTCTCTTTCACACACACTGACTTTGTGTTTCAGAGAAATTAATGATGATGAAGAGAAGCTTTGAGCTGAAGGTTAAAACCACATCTCGACTTTGTTAATTAATCTGTCAAGCATTACTAAGAAGGAGCTTTTCTGCAAATGTCTATATGTTAGAATAAACACTCCCAGCACTGGAAACACAGGAAGAACGAAGTGACTGGTAAATAATAAACCCTACGCAGGGCCATTGAGGTCAGGATCTGTGTTTTTTCCTCTGTTGTTATCTAAAAACTATTATAAACATGTCGCCGAGCCATGACATGTTCCATCGCCCCAAAAGATTACAGTCACATTAGTCTGTTTAGAAACAGCTCCCAAGACTTATAACAGCAATCACGTACAAAGACACAATAGGTTTTTTGGACAATAATGGATCCCACAGAGGAATAAGATATATCAGGCTTTTAATACACACCCGATACTTCTGAGTGGGACGACTTCATTGTTGGTTTTACTGCACGTGAGATTTGTTGACAATAAGAAAAAGATAGAAAATCACAAGCCTTATCCTTTAAGGCCAACAAAGTTCAGCTTCAATTAAAAAAAATTCTGTATTTTCCCACAAGATTTTAGTTCCTGACAGTGTGAAAAAGGATCTGAACCAGTATTTGGAACTTCATGAACTTTACAGAACATATATTTGAACAGGTAACTGGAAGCAGTTTCTTTTTTGGTGAGAACTTTCAGAGAGAAGGAGGGTTACACTGGGAGGACTTGGACTCATTAGTACTATATTTCTAAAATGCCTGCTCAGAATTGCATAAGAACACCTACTCCTACCTTTCAGTTAGATGTATAACTGAAAACAACCAATCAGCAATCATGAAATTATCATTCAATGCAGTGAAAGAAAACAAAAAAATGCTCCCAAGGTTAAAAGCTAGTACACCAAACACACCTTTCGAATCCTGCTGTGTAATTTTCAGCACTGCGTTAAGAGTTTAACAAACTTTTCTTTTGTCAAACTCACAGATATGTTGAATAAATTTAGATGTGAGGAGGCTCTGTAGGTGGAGGCAGGGCGGGTGCGGCCTTGGGTCGGGATAAACCGGACATAAAAGCGTTTACTGCTCTGTTTATGATGCTGTTTATTAGTGCGGCGGGACTGCGTGGGTCCGTCTCTCTGCCTGGTTGTTACCTCTCTACACGAAACCTGCTGTTGATCTCAGCCGCCATGTGCTTCTGATCACCGGGAGCACCCGCAAACACTTCCTGAGCCGCTTCCTGTCCTGCACCGGCCCGCTACTGAACCACCGGCTCCTCCTGTCGTCTTCCTTTTCTTTCCTCTCAACAATCACGATTTATCTAACTAAGCTGATGAGGAAACATGAGGAATACGCAGAAGAGAAAAGTATTTCAGCTCCCCTGAATATCTGTATGAACACAGTGAAACTCCTGAACACAGGACTGGCGTGTTAAGTGTTTTGCTTATGAGAGCGGGACAGGAGCAGGAAAGCCTCTAATCCCATCATCCCTCCCTCCTGCTTCCCTCCAGGACCTGCCTTCACTTACAGCACAAACAGGCCACAGAGAGGAGCCTCTGTTTGGAAGAAAGAACAACTGGAGCACAGTTGTCCTGAGACATCTATACCAGACATCTATACTAACACAACCCGGACACTGTACTGTTGTCCCCTGGAATCCAGAATTATTATAAAATAACTAACTTTAAATATCCAAAAAAAAAAAAAAAAAAAAACTGAAGCTGCGGTTCTTTTTTTTTTTTTTTTTATATATTTCACTGTAAACAACCCGAAACTGCCCGACGTATCTATGGTAACCACTTCACTTGCTCCACTCCACAGTCGTTCTTTGACATTCATTAAAGAGTAAATGGAGTTTCCTAAAAAATGTTCAAAGCTTTCCTATTCAACGAGGGCCAACGTGCCACTGAGCAAAGCGCTTGTACTTGACTCCCGACCGCTTCAGTGAAGCGGCTTGTTGGCGGACGGTGTTCGAGGCTGTGGTTGAACGGCGTGATTCCAAAAAAACAACACAATCTTCATATCAGGGCTGCAACTGTGATTCTTGTGAAATAAAAAAAAAAAATGTCTAAAATAGTCTCTCAGAGCTTCCATGAGCCCAAGGTGACATCTTCACATCGCTTCTTTTATCCTACAAACAGTCCAAAAACTACAACAATTTAATTTACAATGTAATGCACACGGAAGCAGCGACTCAGAATCAGCTAGGGGAAGCCAGGATGCTCCATTACAATACACTGAGACTATACTATACAAAAACACTTTGTATACATCTATATAAGAAAACTTACACACCTGGCAGATCTGCACTCTTCTAGTTGCTCATTAAATTGCTTAAAGAATTAATTGATTGATTAATCTTCTATCGTTTCAGCCCTACTAATCAAAAAGTCTTCCGTTGATTAATTATCATGTAAAACAAATTGATGCTTTATGGAGCTGCAACTAATGATTATTTTCATCATCATCTAATCTTGATTATTTTCTCGATTCATTGCTTGATTGTTTACTCAATAAAACATCAGAAAACTGTGAAAGATGTCGATCACGGTATCATAAAGCGCAAGGAAACGTCTTGTTTTGTCCAACAAACAGTCCGAAACATTTTCAATTCACTATGTTGTAAAAACGAAAACAACCCAGCAAATTCTCACATTTGAGAACTATCAAATGTTTGGTGTTTTTGCTTAATAAAAATGACTTCAATGACTAATCGATTAGTGATTATTTCCACTGTCTAATCAATGAATCAAGTAATTGCTACATGTCTATGAGGGGTGATACATTTTAAATGCACTGTTGTTAAAAATCACAATACAATTTGGGTGAAATCAGTGTTACTAATGACTGCTTCAGCAGCCGCTGGGATTTCTGTTTTTTTGAAAATAACTGATTCAAATTTCAAGACAATTACAAAAATCTTTAGACCTCAACATTTTCAGATTCTGGACCGGAACATGATGAATACATGCTGATAACAAACGAGCAACCAGCAAAACAACACAGCACACGAGAACTAAAAAGTCTTCCTGTGTTTGCCTTTGTTGTTTATTACTTCTTCCTCTGATGTGTCTGTGCTGTCTGTTGTGGTTTAAAGTTTATTACAGTAGTAGGCTATTATAACAGCAGGGTGTCGAAACAACTGAGGGAGGAGTTCAGGTCTATCAGTGTTGTTGAAATTGCGCCTTGTCAGCAGAGGAGGTCGATAAAGGTCAAAGATGACATTGTGGCCCTTTAAGAAGTCTGAATCAGGGTGATGTTTAAAAGGACCAGACAAACCGAAAAGCACAGCTCTTCCCTGAACAAACAAAAAAGAAAACCCGGCTATTACACAGTAAAAAAAAATAATCTAATGTTTTCCGATTTTGACTTTGCGGTGATGCACGGCAGATAAACCACCGTGGGCTGTGCCAGCAACGAGGAGAGAGTTGTCACATGAGGAAAAAATGCAGCCAATTACCAGTTACAGCACTCTCAAAAATAACATTTCATGGGAATTTTAAAATTTTTCTGACATGGGTTATTTTAAAAAACTAAACCTCTAGTCAGCTTGACTGTCACTGCTCTGCTGTTAGCCAGCACAGCACCAAAGTCTCTCTTTCTCTTCTTTCCAGGGAGAAAAAAGGCTTCCATTACGCTCTGCAGACGGTACAAGGGTTTATTATTTTAGCTCTCCTGGCAAAATAACATAAGGGGAGGGAAAGGGTGAGAGAGAGGGGTGGGGGGTGGGGGGAGACGTGGGAGGGATGGAAGCCGAGTTTGGTTTCAATATTAGATGTGTCAGCTGCCCTGGATGTGGGGGGGCTTTAAACAGAAGCGCATGTGGGGGCGCGAGAGGAGACCCCGGATCTTTTTTTTTTTTTTTTGAACAACGAAGTAGCGGTGGAGGCGTGCAAAGATGGACGGATCACCCAGCTGAGACAGAGAGAGGGAAAGAAAGAAGGAAAGAAAGAAAAAAGAGGAGAAGAGGAGAAGAGGAGGAGCAAAGCAAGCAGATGTGAGATGCTGTACAGTGTACATACAGTACATGTAAATCATTTGTCGTTTTTTTCTCATATTCTCAACATTATAAAGCTTATACAGCAATACTGTACTTAATTATGGTCATGCCGATGAAGCTAATTTGAATTTATCTTGGCAAAGAAGAGAAGAGATAGAGGAGGAGGAGGAGGAGGAGGAGGAGGAGCGGGAGGAGGATGAAGGGACAGAGTTAGCAGATGTGTGAGTGTGACCACAAGGAAGAGGAAAGAGAGAAAGACAGGAGGGAGGAAGAGGAGGGGAAGGAGAGGAGGACAGAGGGAGGAAGAAGATGAAAGAGAGCACACACACTCGCGAGCGAAGAGCTAAGCACATACTCCTACACACTCACAGCCTCCCACACACACACACACACACACACACACACGACAGTGAACACGGTCTGTTGGCTCCCTGTTTCCATTCACAGAAATGTAAATGGGGTGCAGCAGAGCCAGACAGGACAGCTCTGCTTCTGGTTAGTGGTCAGAGAGAGAGAGAGAGAGAGAGAGAGAGAGAGAGAGAGAGAGAGAGAGAGAGAGAGAGAGAGAGAGAGAGAGAGAGAGAGAGAGAGAGAGAGAGAGAGAGAGAGAGAGAGAGCTGTGATAGATGAAAGAAACGGACAAGCAATAAGAGCAGCAGAGCAAGTGTGAGGTTTGGATTACATGATAAGTGATTTTGTATTAGTGAGTAAACATATAGATACATCGAGACATATTTTAACATATCAATATGAGGATTATGCTGTGATAATTAATGCTAGTATTCACTTTCCCCCCATATGGCAACCCCTCCTCTCATATCAAGCATTATGGGAAGGCGGCACATTGCAGCGGTTAGACTTGTCACCTCATAAGAGGAATGCCTTCGGTTGGAATTCACTGGAACTAGACTACACACCAGACTACACAATAATTTTGCCCTCGGATAGTTGCTGTGTTACATTAAGGCGATCATCGAGACATAAATTGTTGCTGTGATTCAGCCAAAAGACGCGCAGACTATACTTTGAACTCGGACCAATCATAGCTCGCTGTCTTTCATGACTTGTGAGACATACATAAGTGATCAGGAAGGAAATGCCAGGGACCGAATTCACTGTTCCACAAACACCGACAGCACAAACATCATTCTTCTTAGCTCCGCGCTCCTGTGGGTCAACGCAATACGTTGTAGAGGTTGTCAAAGCCGACGAGACAAAGCAAAACAATTCTGTTAGTCTTCACGTCGTGAGGCATGGTTTAGAGCGAGGGGACTCAAATATAAGTCAGGAGGTTCAGTTAATAAATTTTCACTGCATAAAAGGTCCAGTAAGGGTGCATTACATGATGATATTTCAGGATAAAAACACCAGAACTCTACTTGAACAACATTTCTGTGTTAATGGGAGATGTGACACCTTTGTTGTGTAACCAAGTCCTTCAATTTTAGCATAAAAAGGTGTGATATCCAGGCTTCTTTACTGCATTCACTGTTGAAAATGTTTGATTTTCCAATTATTCTGCTGGAGTCCTGATATCACAACTTCAACTGGTTCAGTTCTGTGGTTCTTACCTTCATGATTTTGGATAGTTTTGTTCAAAACAGGCATGTTTGGTGTCGTAATGGAGTTTCGTCTTCCCACTCTTCATTATGGCCACTCTTTTATTGCAAATAAAGCACTATGGTCTTGGACTTCTCTTGGGTAAAATCAACATGTATTTTTCCAGTCATTCTTTTCTTGTATCGGCTAGTTTTGAACAAGACATTTTACTTTATCAACTGGAGCTCCAACATCCAACAACAACCTTGCTATCTGCGGTGACTAGTGAGTAGCTGACAGCTGAGGTGATAGTGATACATCACTCAAAAGTGGTCCAAGTCAGGTTGTGGTTAAATTTTGTTCCCGGTCCAGAATATATTGTTATTCGGTCTGGATCCGGACCAGAGTCAGTCTATCGAGTGATTTAGGGGCATATGCGTTTATAACAGTTGAAGAGAAAGAAAGACGTATAGAATAACGGTGTAAGAGGAGAGGGATGTATATGCATGAGCAAAAACAGAAAGAGAATTTCTTGCTCGACTTGCTTGACAATAAGTCGGTGTTGTTAGTTATAAAAGGTGACAATCGTTTTAACTTTTCTCGCAACAATCGCAGGGTTAACAGTAGAAATACAGCACTCTTGCTTCAACGTAATCTACCAGGAATGTGTTCTTGCATGTATCTGAATGGCAAACATTGATCTTGATTCAAGTTTTTTTTTGTCAGCAGGCACCTCTGTGCTGGCGCCCCCGCTGCTTCGACAGAGTGGCCTCATTCACATGAATTCAGAGGGTTTTTTTTATGCAGAACTAACGTCTGTCTGGACATGGACAGCAAGAAGTGAGACAGGACAATAAGTAAGGTACATGCAAAGCAATGTGTGTGTGTGTGTGTGTGTGTGTGTGGCTGGAGAGTCAGTTGGGGTGCTGAGGGGGGAGTCAAGGGGCTGGGTGATGGGTAGGACAAATCAAGCCTGGATTGTCTCTCTCTCTCTCTCTCTCTCCCTTTTGTGTGTGAGTGTGGATGTGTGTGTATGTGTGTGTGTGTTGGACTCCTTACAGCTCGGCACACAACCTGCCATCTGTTTGCCTCTGCCAGCAACAAAATACACTCTTCCAATGGGTTTGGCTCAAAGCAGGGATACACACACACACATACACAGATTCACACACACACACACACACACACACACACACACACACACATATACAAGCACGTTAACACATGCAAGAGGACAATGTATATTGGTTTTATTTTGCAATCTCCATCCATCATGACAATTCAATCAGAATTATGCAATTATACCAATGGCGGCCATAAATCCAGGTGTCAGAGACAGAGAGAGAGAGAGCGAGGGGGAGCGGGAGGGAAAAATGGGAGAACGAAGAAGAGAGACGGCTGAAAGGAGACAAGTAACTTTCAATAAAACAATAAAACACCATCAACCAGTCACTTCAGAGCACAAAAAAATTTTGACAGATTTTACTGCAGCTCCGGCTTACTAACCCCCCCCCCCACCCCCCCCTCTCTCAGTGTGCGCCCTCCAAAAGCAGTCCTCCTGATATGACACAACGAGCCTCTTTGTTCCCCTCCATGTCTGCCTTATCTGTTAAGTATCTCAACAATTTCCTTAAGGGGAGCTTTGTAATTAAAAACCCGCCGTATGTCAACACCGCTGTCAGTCAGCAGGTCTAAGAACCGCCCTGAACCGCAGCCAGAGGTAGAGCAGAGGACATACACAGGTGAGCACGCCGTACATGCCGCAAAGACATCGTTAGGTCGAAACAGGCTGTACACGCAGCCGCCAAAAGGGCTCCGAGAAGATTTGAACATATGCCAAAAAGTAAACGAGTAAATGCGCAGATATCTGGGAAGATTTAAGGCTTAAAAAGTGTGCGTTGTTGGTGTCACATAATGTCTGTGTGTGTGGAAGTGAAAGTGAAAAGAAAGAGACCAAAAAAAAAAAGCAGAAAAGGTGGTAGAGGTTAGATGTGAGCAGAACACACAGAGAGGTCTCTATTTTCATCCATAATTCATAGAGTGACATGCAGAGAGGGTTTCAAAGGGCATTAATGAGGTGTATTAATACATATATAGCGGTGGCCTGCAGACAAGGTTCGTACCAAGGCCGCGGGCTGACAATGACCTACTGATCTACAGCTGTCTGCTAATTTTTTCCATACCAGCTCCCCTACGTATACATTTAACCCAAACCTGAAAAGGTCCGATGACTTCAGGATTTTTTTCTCTCTATACTTAAAAACAGTGACAGTGTTTAAATCAGGTTACTTTAAGGATAAAACATCCTGAATCCTGGATACAGCTGGGAATCTTTCAGCAGTAGTGCCAGTATGAATCCGACTTTAAAGCTGCTATAATCAATATTTTCATACTAACAATGGATTAAATGACTATGTGTATATGAAAGGGGTCGCTTGTATTGACACACTCACGGGTAATTAACACCTGAATCCAGTCCCTGTGAGCAGTTCAGTGTCTTTCAGCTCATTGTTTTGGTTTTTCGTCCCACAGTTCTCACTGCTCTCATCAGCTTTGTTTCCAGATGCAGGCAGCTGTTTCAGCAAAACAAGCACTAAAAACCTGTACATATCCAGCACTAAACGACAGACAGACAAGGTTAGCTACTATAGCTTGCTAACATAACATTTATAACATTTAGCAGCTAAAGAGACGGGTATTTCTCTCAGGAGTTGGTGCAGAGCAAAACTGAGCTAAGGAGAATGAATATTGGACTTATATTCATCAGGAAACTCTAAATTAATGCTAATTTTGCTCAGTATCTGCTGGATGAGTCAACTGTACTGCTAACGATGTCAGTGTTGTGTTTACAGCTTATTTCCACTGCCCCCAAGTGGCCAAAACAATCTTTTAATAAAATTTTAAGAAATGTAAAACCTTTTTTTTTTCATTTAACAACAACAGGCAGAGCCCTCGAATATTAAATGTCTTAACACAAGCAGCCATTGAGGAACTATGCCTGAATAAAAAAGTCTAAACTTGGCATTTTTGAACTTCTAATCAGAAACTATTTGACCAAGTGAAAGTGAACACGATTACAAACCTAACCTGACATTTAATGCCAGCTTTCAGCACTTGTCTTCAATATTCAGACATATTTTCGTTCAATAACCAGCTCTAGTCCTGAAGCATAAGGTCCTTCTTGTTTCACATTTTAGTCTGATTCAAACCGACTGTTTTTAGTTCAGTCTGTGATCTGATATGAAATCCTTTGGTAAAGTTTTGCTTAGCAACAGTCTTTTTCCACTTGTATTCAACTGTATGTTATCCTTGGAAAAATACTGCGTCTAGACAGTAATACTCTTTGAGTGCTTAATGAAAATCTCCCTAATACATAATGTGCTTAGAAGGACGAGACATCTTAAAGTAGAGCATGTTTAAAATGTTATTGAAATTGTGTAATTTATTAGGTTCTTTCACATTAAAAGATGACCATTGTGTAAATTTAGGACTTTCTATGAGTTAATATGCAAATAAATTTTTATAGGTGACAACGTTTTGCTGTTAGTCCCGTGGAATTGACTTACAAGAGTGTATGAGAAGCATCTCACCATGATCCCCTGTAAATGGGACTTTGACTTGCGTTTAATGTGTAATTCCTGTCCAGAAAAGTGTCCAAAGTGTCTACTGGATTAAGTGCCTGATGGACTGAGGATAGAACAGCCATTGTTCAACAAATCGTCATTCTCCAAAGCTTATTTGGCCTGCGCACTTCCCACATTCGCCAAAAGATTTCTTGATAGCGTTGCCAGGGAAATGAGACTCAGAAAGCCAGAAAGTATTGCAACAGAAGAGGAACCGCTCCGGGTAACTTTACGCTTAAGTTGTGATGAACGGCCCAATTTTCAGAGAGTCGTGTAAAGCCCACACATGGAGCAGTGCTCATTTACATAATAGGATGATTAAAGGGTAGTGATGCTGAGTGCTCCGCAGAAAATTACACTACCATCATACTCTAGAAAATAACCTTTCTATAAATGCACACTGGAGAGGCAGAGGCACAGTAGCTTTTCAGGAGTAAAAACATGTTTGAGAGCAAAGAGCAAAAGCCAATCAGCAGGACAATATCCAGGTGGGAAAATGCCCGCTAGGTATTTGTGACGAATATTGCATGGAATGAATGTTTGAAAAAGGCCAGAATCTTTTAAAAAAACAACACTTGATCACAGAATTTAAGCATTATGAAATAACAAATGCAAAGCTGAAGCACTTATAATAATCTGCACTGTCTCACCTTTAAAAAACCTGCTTGTTTGGTTGTTAACCTGACTATTGCTGTGCTGAATTCTGTCATCCAACTAGTGAGTATGATGGTCAAACTTCTCTCTGCTGCTCAGGAGATAGCTTTTATTTGGTTCTTAAAGGAATAATTCACCCAAAAATGGAATCTGTTGATCACATAACTTAACTTAGACATAAAACACAGTGCAAGTTGTTCTATCTCTGTAGTTTTGGGGGCCAATTTAGATGGACTAAAGGGACGTTTGCACTGACTATAGGGGCATCTGACTATAGGCGCTTGGGCGGACTGGAAAGACACTCATGCTGCTTTCAGACCAACATTAACTCGCAAAAGCGCACAAAAGCGCATCCCCTCCCCTTCATTTGAATCTGGACAGCGCGTTGACGCAGTGGGAGTGCTAACACAGAGAGATCCAGCAAAACAACAGGGTCATCCAGCTAAAAAAGTTGAACCTGGTTCATCCAGCAAGGTTCGGCGTCAGCCATTCCCAGACATACAAGCGCACATTCCTGGATTACTTTGTAAGACGAACGCTACGTTTCTACCTTTCTCATGATCATCGAGATGAATGATAAAACAGTCGCTGGAGTTGTAAAATCCTGTCTGCAAGTATGACGAGCGAAAATGTTGTTTGTCCAACTGGACTTCCTGGATTGTATTTCACTGTCTCGCCACTACCTTAAACAAACATGCAGCCCCTTGCATTGTTTTAACGCAGGGCTGCTTTCAGTCTGAATGAAGCCTCGGGTTGAATAGAGAGCCACTTGGATGGACTCTCCGGTGCAGACTTAACAGGCGTATGGCTGACAAAAAGGGACACTTGGTTGAACTATTGAGCAACATGGCTGAACTAGTCAAGAACTTTGCTGACCAAAAGAGCAGGTGAGCAGACTAGAAGGGCACTTGGTGACTATATGAATCCTAAAGGCACCTGGACCATGTAAGTAAGAGGTTAAGACACTTCCTGGTTAAATAGACTGTAGGTTTTAAAAAAGGGTAACTTAAGACAAGACACTTTTCTCTAGATTGACATATGGAGAATATCTTTACACAGAGATCTTTCCTCGTGAGAACAGTTGAGCTCACAGCTGGCTGTAAAACGCTGCATCTTTTCACTGAAGATCTGCCCTGAAACTGCTGGCTGAACATACCGTATACTATTCTACACTGCACATACACACACACACACACACACACACACACACACACTGCCTTTAGGACAACACTGCCACTATCAAAGAGCTACAGAGCACAGGAGAGGTCTTCAAACGACAAGTGTGTGTGTGTGTGTGTTTCAGAGAGAGACAGGAGTGGTAGGGAAGAAAAATGAATTTTGGCAGAGAAAAAGAGAAAGAGAGTGACTCTGTGTGTGTGTGTGTGTGTGTGTGTGTGTGTGTGTGTGTGTGTGTGTGTGTGTGTGTGTGTGTGTGTGTGTGTGTGTGTGAAGTGTAGAGCCTGAGCGCAAATCTGTGGATGGCACGGTTTTAACGAGTCTCCTAACGACCTAAACAACCCCTGCTGACATTTACAGTCCTTGCCAGGAGGGAGGCGGGGGGTCGGTGACCTCACACACACACACACACACACACACACACACACACACCCACAAACACTCACACACTTGTCGTCTTTTTGTCTCTGTAAATGACACACATATTTACTTTCTTCTCTGGTTGAAGAGCGCACTGACCACACACACCCACACTGTCTCTGTCTCTGTCTCTCTCCCTTTCTCTCTCTCTCTCACACACACACACACAGACCGCCATCCTTTAATTTCTGTCTGTCTCAGCCATCCTCCCACCCATCTTCGA
This sequence comes from Thunnus thynnus, assembly GCF_963924715.1. NCBI lineage: Eukaryota > Metazoa > Chordata > Actinopteri > Scombriformes > Scombridae > Thunnus > Thunnus thynnus. The sequence continues at coordinate 5,860,319 of NC_089532.1, read as the reverse complement.
CCCAGACCAGTTTGCCCACAGAGTGAATCTACAGAGGATGCCATCGCCACTGCTCTTCACACTGACTGACCCACCTTAAACACCAGGGGAGACTTTAACACTGACTTAGGACTTTCCCAACCCATCTGCCACTGGGTCAAGGACTTTCTGACTAACCGACAACCCACAGACTGTTAGACTAGGCCCCCACCTCTCCTCCACCCTTACACTCAGCACTGGCTCCCCACAGGGGAGTCCCATCCTCTAAGCCCTCTACAATCATGACTGTGCCCCCATCCATCCCACCAACACCATCATCAAGTTCAATTTAGTGACAGCGCACAGGGATGAAGACCCCAATCCACTATACATCAACGGGGACTGTGTGGAGAGGGTTGCACATCGCTGAAGATGTCTCCTGGACACCACCACAGTAGTCACAGCAGCGACTCCACTTCCTGAGGATCCAACCCGCAGGAGAGGCCGCCGGTATTCTTCCACCGCTGCTCCATCGAGAGTGCGCTGGCATGCTGTATCCCTGCGTGGCATGCCAGCTGCTCAGAGCCCTTCAGAGGGTCATCAACGCCGCCCAGAAGATCATCGGCTGCTCTTCGGAGGGCTTATTAAGCCCTCACTTCCTCAGTAGAGCAGCCATCCCACCCTGGACATCATCTGTTTGACCTGGTAGACACTTCAGGTCAATCCAATCACAGACAAACAGACTTAAGAACAGCTTCTACCCTGCCAAACACTGACACTGACTGTCTGTGACATGTGTGACTATCAGCACATTTATAGAGCACTGCACACACGTCTACATCCCAACTGCACCTTTGTATATTCCTAACTGCACTACATGTATATAAGGCCACTGCAATTCAACAAATGTGCAATATCTTGAAGTGCAATGCTAATAACTTTTCTGTTTTTTATCGTATTGTTTTATAAGTGACAGCAAATATATTTTTAGCAGCTTACATTAGTTTAGTTTGAACTCTTTTCTATTTTTAATCGCTGTTTGTTATCTGTGAATGCACCATCAGGGTTGCTACTCAATTTGGTTGTACTCTGTGCGATGACAATACAGGAATTCCAGTCTATTCTATTCCCTCTTTTCATCTTTTAGTGCCTCCCCTGTCATAATCCGCCTCTGCTCATACAGACATAACATTCACTTAACTGCAGACTCCACATACGCCTGGCTTTGTCACACACACATGCATACACACACACACACACACACACACACACACACACACACACACGCACACACACAGAGAAATGCAATGGCAAAACTGAATATGTTGAATTTGTGAGTCTGCTGTTTCACAGAGGAGCCACATATTTCATCTGAGCTCTGCGGGGGCACCGGTGTGGGGGTGTGTGTGTGGTCAGTAAATACAGAGGAGAAGAAGAATAACACACACACACACACACACACACACACAAAAATACACACACACACAGCTTCTGCTCTTTGTCATCAGTCTCTCACGTCAGTCAGCTTGGTCTCTCAAACATTTTTTTTTTTTGTCTCTCCACTGCATTTGGAAATGCCACCAGCCTTTGGAGAAATAAACAAAACCGCTCTCTGAAACAACATTTAGGTGGACTTAATGGAAACAAGGAATTACACTTCACACACACACACACACACACACACACACACACACACACACACACACACACACACACACTCCTTACCTCACACATGCATAAATACAGTCCAGGGTTTGAGCTTAACATTTATTCAAGAAGACATTTTTTTGCCCTCTTACATGGACTTTTAAAGATTATTTATGTTCTTTTTCGGCATTTTTTTTACTTTGAAAATGTGTTTGAATGGCATTCTGGGTAATAAACTTTCTATCTGAACCATACATTATAAAAATATATTTGAAGTCTTCATGTACCGTAACTTAAACAGCTTAACAGACCTTCTGTGTTGTGTCTGTTCTGGTCAATATAAGCATTTTTTTCCCTATTAAAGCTATTTCCTCTAAAAACATACCTACGGTGGCCTGCAGGGTTCAGTGGTTAATTCACATTAATGTAACAGCTCAACCAAAACAAGAAAATTAATAAGCTGTCCTTATTAATTGCACTTTTAATTTGTATTTACAGACGTGCCGTAAACTTTCAAGGGCATTTCTGTCCTTAGCACCTGCTGATTTCTGACCCTGGCACAGATACACACATTAATCCGCACAACCCCCCCCCCCCCCACACACACATACACACCACACACGCATAGACACACATAGACAGTTGCAGTCCCATTACACACACACACACACACCGAAAACACAAACCTAAGTGACAACTTTGCAGCCCAGCGCTGTGGCGACTGAGGGGAAATCGTGCCATCTGCCAGTAAACGACAGTCATTTTATCCCTACTGCTCGTCCATCTGTGGACGTGGGGAACTCTGCTGGAGGCCGGGGGGCCGCAGGGGAGACGGGGGAGACAAGACGCAGGCAGGAGATACCTACCAGACACTGAGGCCTCTGTCTTTACCTCCCTATCATATAGAAAAATGCAACATTTGGAGGATTTTTTTCCTTATAGATGCATGAAATAAAATGTTAAATGGATTGTGGTATTGCTACTTAACTAAAGGATTTGTGTGCTTCTTCTACCACTGCAGTCTCCTGAATATTTACTGTACAGTTGATCAGTTTATAGAGAAGTGAAGTCTCAATTAGGATTGAATCTTTGACCTCCACACTCCTCTACACAGGAGATACTCAGTGATAAACAACAACATACATTAGAATGAAGGTTACTTTGCGTAATTGAAAGAGACCTCATAACATATCATATGCATTTCTCCTATGACTGACAGGCCAAATTGAGCCTATAACTGCACTTTTATGCCAAAAAAAATCTAAATTTGAGTGTTTCTGTTAGATTTTTACTCCCGTCAGGAAGTAACAAACCTCTAAAATAACATTTACAACATCAAGTAACCCATTAAAACCCAGTTAATGAGAACAAATGCAAGTTTTCCAGACTTTCTTTTCTGTAGCTGTGTTTATACTGTAAGGAACTGCCATCATAACAGAAGTTGATATTCTTCTATATTAAAGAAAAGGCAGATTAATAAGTATAACCCCAGTTTCAAATCATATTTTAAGCATCGCATTGAGCAAAAGGACTCCCTATCGTGTCTGCACATGTTCCACATTATTATTCACTTCATCAAATGAATCATCACAAACCAAAATGACAAACATAAAGCGATTTGAAACAGTATCCTCCTCCAGAGTTATGTGCCCCGGCTGTATTTGGCCATGTCTGCAAATCGCGCAGGTACGTAGAGATCACAGCCTTAACACCCGCCACCCGGAGGGGTTTAAAAAAACACACTCAGCTTTAGGATGATGCCAAGCATGATAGGCTGTGATGGCTCCCAGCGGGGAAGGCAATCAGGCGGACAGAATCACAACACGTCTATTGTAACATTGGGGGTTTTTACAAGAGAGAGGGCGGGGGGGGGCAGAAAGAGGGGAGGAGACGGATTTCAGCTATGGAGAGTGGAATTTACACACATAGGTAGAGGGGCTGTCAGTCTTATGAGGCGAGTCCATCTGACACTGAAGTCTGAAAGCTTAAAATTGCATCACATTTGAGCAGTTTCCTTCCAAAGCTTTGTTAATTGTGCTTTTTTGCATATTTGAGTGAAGTCTTTATAAAGTACAGACCGAGGATGAAAGCATCTTTACTTTTTCCTGGATGTGTCCAGATCAAAACTGCTTTCAAGTCTCAAGTTAAGTCAAGTCTAACAGCAATCAAGTCCAATTCAAGTCCTCATTTTTGTGACTTAGATCTGTTTCTCGAGTCTCTACAACTCTCTGGAGAGCTCTGATATACAGCACACACACACACATGCACGAGTGACAAAACGCATGTGTCCGTGTTCTTGCACGCACACACAAACACATACAGACAGGGTATCTCAGTTTGCATAAGACAGCTGGGTCCTCTCCAGAAAGCACCCAGTTCCTTGTCTTTCTAAACGCACTGTAGCGTGTAAAGTGTGTCAAAGACTCATTTTAAATAACACTCACATAAAAAGAGAAGAGGAGGGGAGGAGGAGGGGAGGAGAAGGGGGGGGACAAAAAAACAACACTTGGCTAACGCCTCAAAAAAGATTACTCTGCTGTGTGTTAGTTTTTTTTGCGCAATATGGAGAGATTAAAGCAAACACAGTCGACGTTTACTTTGGATTGATCTTTGGGTATTTCTCTGCCTCAAGAACAATGAGGGAAAAATGCGCTAAGCTCAGCGAACCAAGAAGAGTCCAGTTAAATCCTCCTCGTAAAAAAAAAAAAAAAAAAAAAAGAAGACTCCACCACATTCGCATAAACAATAAATGTTCCTTTTGAAATGCCCCCTATTTGAAGTGATGAACACACAGAGAGCTGAAACACGGTTCTAAGCAGATGTCATATTAGCATGTAAAAAATGAAGCGAGGAACAATTGAGGAAGAGGAGCGAATGTGTCTGAGCAGCTAAACATTTTCCTTTCTTGTCCTTTCGGGCTCTTTTTTCATCCTGCTTTCTGACTATGAGTGTAGGATTCTGAGCTGTGTGTTTTCTTGTTGTGCTGCAGGAAAGTGTCACTTCGAGTTTGCTGTTCTCACTTCACATGTGAGCGAAGATGCTTTTTTTTTTGGTGCGAACAACAGTCCAAAACCCGAAGATATTCCATTTACAAAGAAAAAAAACAGAGAAAAGCAGCAAATCCTCACATTTGAACAACTGGAATCAGGCGACGTTTGGTATATTTGCTTGAGAAATGACAAACGATTGACTAATCAATTAATCAACTAATTGTCTCAGCACTAACAAGAACCTATTAGTAATGTCTGCTAAATAAAAACACAACTTATTGATTGAACTGAGTTTCAGCCAACTCTGACAGCTCATGTGTAATCTTTTGTGTTTCTCCTGTTTTTGATTCATGGACTTTCAACATAAGAGCCATGATGCCTTCAAGGACCATTTCTACTCAGCTTGTGGTTGCTCTGGTGATACAAATATGTGATTGTACCATTATTAATGAGGTAGTTTATCATTAATATTGAATAAAGTGTATCTGTAGAGTCCAAAATTGTCCTGAAAATTAGTTATTTGGTTCAAAATGTTGCTTTTCTGCACGTAGGAGTTTTCTGGTGTCTGTGAGCTAAGCATTGGTTTCCCCTTCGAGACAGTTCCTGGTGTTGTATCAGCAGCAGGGTGTACTGTATGGTTTGCTGCAGTGCAAATATTCCAGGGTCTGATATTGTATCCTACCTGTGGGCTGAGCGGTGGGCAGCCTGGCCGGAGTGACGCAGAGAGGCAGGAGGAAGGAAAGGCAGAGTGAGCACCACAGAGCCGTCATTCCTCTGGACGACGAGGCGAGACGCAGAGCAGCGAGGCCCGACTCCGACTCAGACAACATCCTCCGTTTGCATGCTGTCCAGCAGAACGGCGGCCTCCGACGCTGCGAGAAACTATCCAACAACTCCCCTCTGCTGACCTGAAAAACAACAAGAAAAGAAAAACAAATCAATCAGAGCTGAGTGATAAGAGAGAAGATGTTCATAACGAGGAAGCTGAGCTGATTCAGCCCAGGTTTGACTGTGAGAGAACACGCAATCAGAGGAGAAATCATCAAAAGTCTGAAATAAAGAAAAATAAGACTGTGAAATTGAACACAGAACAAAGAAGCGCCTTTGGGTCTGCACACATGCTACCATATTCTGACCTGACATTCCTCACAGATTTCAAGGATTAAGGTGGAAATCCCTCTTCGCAGTTTTTCTCAAGAAACTTTTTCAGAGCACCTGATCATTAAGATGAGCGCTCATATTGGAACAATATCTGACATCAATTAGCTTAGGAAACCTTTTTTTTTTTTTTTTTTTTTACACCACACCTCCAGTCTAGAATCCAAGTTCGTTAACAAATCAATTAACCTCGCCGCACAAGGATTAGACTGAAGAAAGAGAGAATGACATGATTTCAAACCTAGACAGCCTGACATTCCTTCCAGAGGACTCTTTTCTGCTTGAGAAACTCTTCTGCATGGTTTAGCAACCGATTGACATGGATTCACTAATCTTCCTGCAGGATGAGGAATGCCGAAGTCTACAGTATCAGTTGCCCAACATGCCCGGCAGCCTGCAGGAGGAGGAGGAGGAGGAGGAGGAGAGGGAGGAGGAGGAGGAGGGAGCATGACGGCTACGGCGAGCGACGGCGGAGTGCTCTGCTCTCTGTTTGCTTAAGCAGGGTGAAGCTGGAATGCAGCGAGGTTCGCAGAGAAAGCTCTGAGTGAGGTGCCCAGAAAAGCAAAGTACACCCCCCCCCCCTATACTTATACACCACCACTGTTAGCTTAAACTTTAGCGGCTCTGTCCAGCCTCAGAATAGCCTTGGCTGTAAGACGTCCACCCCGACAAAAACACAGGTTGGCGAATGCACACGCAAACATCTCAGAGTGGGCTTTTGCTTGCACACAGAGGTGTATTGTACACACACACAGTCCAGAGAGAGGTTGTGTTGTCTTTAGTCTTAACAGTACTGTTTTTCTTTCCCTCCGAGGACCTGTGACCCACTCCTTGCTCAGCACAAACTGAAACCAGGGTCGGCTCTGGAAGGCTCTGTTTGCACATTATCGCTCCTCAACACAGAAAACATCAACTGGGGAAACTTCACAAGATACACATGAATAGATAAAACAGCACACACACGGTCCTAATCTAAACACTGGCACCGCACCTTTCATGCTTCAACATACTGCGGCCTTTTAGGTATGTTCTCTATACGCAGCTCTTCTTCTCTGCTCAGCCCATCCTCACCTTCTTACAACACAAGACACCTACACGCCGCTGCGGTTTGTTTATACAGTTTCATACAACACGATAAGGCCTTCGCTCTTCAGGCGTGGAGGTAGCTGATTGCAGGCTGCTCTGATTTTTGTTTTCTCTGGCAGGCACAGACATACACACACACACACACACACACACGTATATATATATATATATATATGAAGAAAAATCTCTGCATTTTACGGGCAGTCGACTCCGAGAGCTGAGAGTTGGATCATGTCATCCTGCAGATCTGTTTAGACAAGTAGCATGACAAGCCTCTCGAGCCATTTGAGCAGAAATTGGAAAACAATAGAGGCTTTCAGATTGACTAATTCGGTGACAGGTAATAGTTTAGACTACCTCGGTGTACAAAGTGAATCCTTAAATTTGAGGAGCAGCCAAGTCTTGCAACAAGATTGATAGCATGAAACTGAAACCAATTACAGCCCCCATGTAAGAACAGCAGATAATGTACACTCTTCTCTGACTAAACCGTAACCTTATATCCCCTGTTTTTTGAAATACTGAGTGATGAAACTCAACTAAGAACTTTTCACACCAAAGTGGACATGCGCTACACTGCGGATGAACTCTTCACAGACTGCATGGTTGACTAAAAAAAAAAAAAACACTTTGATTTCACTTAACAACCTGGAGAAGCACAGGAGAAGAAGAAGAAGAAGAGCCGATACGGATCTCAAAGACCCAGCGTGGAGTTCAAAGCCTCCAAAGTGTTTTCATGCTAATATTTTCTTAAAGCATGAAAGGGAAACACAACCACCACTGTGAATAATACATGAACATTAATCATGCAGAACTATCTTCACATTGTAATAGCTCGGAGGCAGAAAAGTGCTTTAACCGGGGTTCAAATCCCTGTCATCCTTCTCCCCTCTGTGAGGATCAATGCGAGGCGGTCACATGCTAGTCACACCTCTCCAGAGTGTCAGTAATCTTTAATAATTAAGCCGGAGAATCAACAGCCGGGGCTGGATCGACTTTGTCATTTTGGGAAAAGGGGATTAGAGGTTTTTCGGGGGAGAGCACAAGTGCAAACAGCAGCTGGGTGGGTGGAGGGCAGATGGGGGTGCTGCTGTTGAGACAGACAGACAGACAGAAAAAGGCAGATAGGTGGGTAATCTTCCACACTCTTTCCTTCTTTTTATTCCTATCTCTCTGCTCCTCACCCCCTCTCCACCTTTCTCTTATCCCTCCACATCTCCTCTCTGCCTATATCACACCACCGGCCTCCTCCTCGGAGCACTCACTCAAACGCACCCTCAGGTGAGAGAGGAGATATTGATCATCTGAGAGGCGGAGAGAGCTCTGCACTTTAAAAGCTGTCAGAAGTTGCGGTGCGACTCCAGGTGTAAAAGCCCCTGCAGGCTGTGGACTCGGCTCACCTCCGGCTGACACGCTAAAGACGGGGAATGTCATGTGTCCTGCACGGCACGTGGAACAAATCACAAAACCTGTCTAGATGTTTGTCCTCTGCATCAAACAGAGGATGCGGACGCGAGAAGCGGCCCCTCTGGGAATGTTATAGAAAGACTGCAGGAGCGAGCGTAAAACGACAGCATATAAACCGCTGCTTAAGCCATACATGACTCCCTTTGAGACTATGATGTGAATATTACAGCAGATACCTCGGGAAATTAAAATGTTATAAAGCTTAATAAGGTCGATGTAAGCCTTGTTCTAACTGCCTCAGACACATTATAAGACCTTCTAGGGAGGGATATTACAGTGAATCTATGGGGAGAAGGAAATAAAGTGCCACTGTACACTTTTGTTTGAATATTACAAGCACAGTGTGGGTTCCTACACAGTTCAGGAATAAAATATCATGCATGAAGCTCATTAGAGTCATCAAATATATCTTTTCAGTCACTTAGAATATCATAGGAGCACTACAGAGATCCCATAGCAGGTGAAAATACTTAAAAAGGCTTGATAAGGCGAGGTTTTATCATTAGAATCAAACAGTGAATTTGAAAGATGAGCTTTTCTACCCATATTTGACAAGTTGAAGCCAGTTAATGCTCCTCTTTATAAAATATAAAAGAGAATGAGATAAAAAGCACCCCCCAAAAAAAACTACACACACACAGCCATGGTCTCAGGCCAATTTCGGTAATGAAAAGAGGCAATCAGAGTCTCATTTGGAACAGAAATGTGTCTGATGCTCGCCTCTGATGGGGAAACGCAGTAAACCTGGCATGCGTTATTTCTCGGGTCAATAGATACAATTAATTTGCAGCATTAGCTCAACTATTATCATCCGCACGCGTGTTTCTGGTCTCTACGTTTAATAGGCTAATAAGATACAAGTCCCAAATCTCATTTCAGTCTAGTAGGATGCCATAATCCGCTAATTTTCTCCGTTGATGGCTTGACATGATGGGAGTCAAAGCTAAGCTGAGTGGCCAAAAAAATCACCATCTGAATCCCATCGAAGCGCATGTGTGTTTGAAGAGAGGATGACTGATCTGCTGCTGAGGGGGAGAGAGAGAGAGAACCGCACAGTTCGTTCATTCAAAGGAAGGAGAAAAAAAAAAAGATGTGCTGCTTTCTGGAGAAACTTCAGAGATGATCAGAGGCATTAGGGGAGCGCGGCTCTCTGATAGAAGCTGATGTGTAATTCATATTTCAGCTCCTAACCAGAGAATACGTCACTGTTGCAGTGTGTGGAGAAAAGGCGTGTTCATCCTAACGAGCATATTGGATGGCGATGAAAGTCACTATTTTACTTTTTTGACTGTAAAAAAAAATGTATACATGGAAACGTTTGATTGATGATAAATGGAAACCTCAACTCATCTCTCTAATGAGAGTCCTCATCCCACCCTGATGGACAGATCAACGTGCTTCATCTCATAATTCACACGTATCATTTTTTTTTCTTTAAATTCTACTGCTGGTTTTTCCCCATATTTCCCCTTATTCCAGGAATCTTCTAGAAACCAAAGTGTCAATATGTTAGAACCAGACAGGATGAGGTGGATCACTGCGATGAGAATGACTTCTGATTTGGAGCAAGTTGAAAACAAGAGCAATGATTCAACCAGGAAAATCAAATAAAAGCCTTTCCTTGTGCGTAAAGACACAAACCTGCGCCCCACACAGCGCAACAAGCATTTATGAGCTGTAACAGAACCTCCTGCGCGCTTTCTCCAAACTAAGGTGATAAAAAAATACCCTCAGATCGCTTCTTTAATGCTCTGGCACCGACCAGGACGCGCCGATTGCGCACAGACTTGGGACGGATGAGCTGTTCCCTCTGCGCCACCTGTGCGATGGTTAAGACCGTGGGCTGGTCCTGCAGCTCCACGCTTCACACTCACACACTCACACACACACACACACCCTGTACAAACTCTTCAGCACAACACGGATACTTAACACCGAGAGACTGGAGAACTCAACCTGTCCGACTCACATCTACAAGGAAGTGAATGTGTTTCTCTCATGCCTCAAAGGCTGCAAGACTGGTTTAATGATCATAAAAAATAATTATAATAATGAGAAGAAGAAGAAGAATTATAATAATAACAACAATGACAAAAATCCTTACCTAAGTATCCTCTTTTGACAGCAAAACGCAGCTTTTCAGATGTCACCAAGCATTCAGAAGAAAAAAAACAGGCTTTATTCTCCAGTAAACTTCATAAAACCCCACAAAACTACTTTAAAATCCTTAAGTCCTCGCGTTTCGGGGAGCAGTTTGGCGACTGTAGGACAAAAAAAAATTTAAAAAAAAAAAAAAAAAAAAGTCAGAAATCCCCTTTCGCGACTTGACAGCGAGAGTCCTCAGCTCGGGCACCGCCGCTGCGAACGCCAACTTCTCCACTAAATCCCGTTTTCCACTGCGCGCTGCTGTCCGAAGTGTCCAAACCTCCCAAATGCCTTCATCCTCTCGTGCGCAGGGGTGGTGTGGTGTGTGTGGAGGAAGCCGACGGGACGCAGTGAACGCGGCTCCTCGCTCCTCTCCGGCGCGGATGCCAGTCGGTGTGTTTCGTGTCCTCGGATCAACCAACTCGGACTGGTGGCTCTCCTCCGCTGGCTGCCTGTGAAGTAGGAGAGCTGCGCGCTCGCTTGCAGTCAAGTCAGCCCCGGCTAGGAAGGAGGAGGAGTTCCGGCTGGTACTTTCAACACAAAATCTTAATTGATAAAGCTGTGACGCAATGCTTTTCTGAATGGTTATTGAGGTGCCAAATATATTTCGAGTGGGAGATCAAAGATAAACGTTTTCCACTGATTATGCTTTTATGACAATAAATGCATCAGGATGCCAGGTTGCCTGTTTTGGAAGTGTCAGTTTTATTCAGGCTGTTTAAAGTGGTTCAATTGTTTCTAAATGATATGAAATGGAAAATCCTTTTTTTGCACGGTCAATAAACTACCACGAGTTGATCATCTTAAGCCAAAACCATGATTATTTAGTTAGTTACGATTTGCAAAATGGACAGCTTCCATTTTTCCAAGTTATTGAGCACTTGGACTCTATTATTTATGTCTTCTCTTCTCACAATTGTACGTTTTCAATACATTTTTAAAGCAGTTTTTTAGGCCTGGACCCTTTTTTAAAATTTATATTCGAATTAGCCTTCAGGCTTATCAGAGATATGACAAAAAACAAACTCATAAATAAATTCAGATCACATTTAAACCAGAGAAACACTGTGAGAGGTCAGTGTGCTTTGAAGGCTGAACCGTCACGTTTGTCAGTGAGTGTGTGATGCGGACTTGACGCTGCTCTCCTTTGGCTCTCCAGAGTCCCGCCGCGGTCCGGGATGCCTCCTGGCTGCCTCTGCTTCTACCTCCGGGCTGCGCGCCGCCGGGAGGAACAGCAGCAGCAGCAGCAGCAGCAGCAGCAGCAGCAGCAGCGGGGGGAGGGAGATCAGATTTCGGCGCGCCGCCCCTCCGGGGCCGCTGGAGGCAGCAAGTGACGGATGGTCCAAGCACCTCCCACCCCTCCTCACTTCGTTCAGAAAAATTCAATCAAGCGAAGCGTTACTGCAGATTCCAGAGCTGGTGTATGAGTCTAAAAATGATTTCTGAATGCTGTACAGACAGTGGTTTCCAGTGTGAGGTTTGGGGACCACAAGGGGGACTTAGATGAGGCTGCAGGTGGTCCTGAGCAAAAAAGAGGAGTAAGTTACCACGTCACTCTGTGGAGTTTGACAGACGTGTACAGATAAATGTGACAGAGAATTCTCTTTAGTGAGTAGAGTTATCTCAGGGGACAAAAGCCTGAAAGACTCAGGGGCCCAGAGCTAAACAGGGGCCCTGGAGCACGTGAGGGATTAGAGATCATTTTTTTGTGCATGTGTCAAAGCTGTTTTTGAGCTATTTTCTGGCCAAGATCCGGTTTATCTTCCCAAGTTTTACATGTGAATGAAGTTTCAGGTATTGATATGATACGCTCAGAAACCTCTTTCAACAAAATCATTTGTTTGGTTTCAGCTACAAATGAAAATCTTAGGTTGGTTCATATCATTTCAAATCTATTTTAAATGAACCGGATCCAAACTTACAATCTTTTTAGACTGAAATTCTGCCCTTTGCTTCTGTGGACATTGGTTCCTTGCTCAGAGATTATATTGAATCTGGTACTAAAAAGACAAACTTTGTAAGATTCCAGCTAGTTTTGTTTTTCTGTCTAACTTTTAGACGGCTGAACCTTCACCTTAGCTTCAGCTGAACTATTTTGTGGATTTTGTCCCCCGTCTCTTACACCAAAGTTGTTTTTAGAGAGAATTCCTTTGCGGCCGGAATGGACGATAATAACAACTACAGAGATCGATTTGATTCAATTTTCAATTTATTTTATTTATATAGCGCCAAATCATAACAAAAGTTATCTCAGGGCACTTTTCACATCAGAGGAGGTCAAGACTGTACTCTTTAATTTACAGAGACCCAACAATTCCCCCCCGAGAGCAAGCACTTGGCCGCAGCAGCGAGGGGAAAAACTCCCCTTTAACGGGAAGAAACCTCAAGCAGAACCAGGCTCAAGATGGATTGCCTTGACCGGTTGGAGAAAGAAAGAGGGAGGGAGAGAGGGGGAGAGAGGAACAATACAATAATAATAATAATAATAGAAAATATGAGTAGTTATAATAATAGCAGGAGTGGACGTCAAGGCAGGACACCCACAAGACCATGCCACCACGGTGCCAAAAACCCTTTCAATATACTGCACACATGGGCTTGAAAAAATATGAAGCTATTCTTTAAGGCTAAAGTAAGCTGTCTGGAATAAATATGAGAAGCTCAAGTCTACATTTTCATTGAATTAATGCAATTTGTGGGGGAAAAAATCCAAAATCTGTAGTGTAAAGATGGTCCAGATGGTAAAATATAATCTGTTTGCTTCCCTGTATCTTATTTTAATGTCTCATCTTTCCATCAGTTGTTTTACTGCTCAGCTTCCTCCCTTCAGTCACCCATTTAACTACCGAAACATGTTAATGAAAAAACACTATTAAAGTGTCATTTTCAGTCATCAGACGATTTGCAAGCAGGCTGAACCGACGTTTGACCAGTCGGACCTAAAGTGTGCTGAGTGAACAGTAAATTACCATTAACCACCCATTTAATCAGCCACACACTGCAGCCTTTGGGCTAATTACCGCTGTCAAGACAGAAGGTGATAGCACCCGATGCTGCTTTAAACAACACGCCAATTACTGTCATCTCTTAAACTGGCAATTTTATGACGCCATAAAGAAGGAGAAGCACTCTGCTTAGTGACTCGAGGCCGGCTGAGGAGGCCGGATGGAGTGTGCCGCTGTCGTCCATCTGTGTTTGTCCAGGAGGAGACGAGCTCTTCGCTGTGATTTGTGACAATCCTCTTCAACACGTCGTAAATAACGCGACAGTGCACCTGCATCATCAGGTTGGTAACTGACTGAATGATATTTCAATTAATCCAAAATAAATGTGAGTAATGAAGATGTATAGTCGCAGCTTTATATCAGACATTTCATGCTGGCAGTTTGCAGTGTTAGTACCGTGTGCATGATGAAAAGTGCACTAAATTACAGTTTAGTTCCTTTCCAAGATGGATTTTGGCTGAAATGATGCATTCATGTTCATAAATGCCAGTCAGACATTCCCATGTTCTTTCCCGCTGAGACAGATATTCAAAGATTTCAGAAAAATACAAAATTACCGTCAAAGAAGGATGTGAACGACGACTGCGAGTTGGAAAATGATTTTTATTTCTAGGATAAAACTGTTTATTGGATTGTATTTTAAATTTTATTCACAATTTTATAATTTCTTTTTCGTTCTGATTTGTGGAACATTTTGTGTTATCTGTTGTATGTTGTGCCAATTTTTCCCATGATACTCGTGAAAAAGAGATTTTTCATCTTAGTGAGGCTTAAAGAGGTTAAATAAAAGTAAAAACAGTCATTTCCACACAGCATGAAAGTACTACTGTAGGCAATGTATTAGTTTCTGTCTTTTCTTATATTTTCTGCTTATTTCATCATGTTTCTCTCTAACATTACTCACCAAACTTTAAAAACTGGTTCTTACTGTTGTACTGATCCAGTATTTAATCAAGTAAATGGCTTAAAAACATAATGATAATAAAAATAAACTTTATTTCTATAGTGCAAAATAATTTCCCCTCCTTCAAAAACATCTCACTACGTACAGGTGATATTGCTTTAGTGCTCGACCTCATGGGAAAAAGTCAAACGGAGAAACAACAACAAGCCGTTCTCATTAAAGCAAGTGAAGAAGAAGAGGGCAGACTGATGACGAAGGCCCGGGCTCGGTGACCCTTCGGACTACAGTACTCTGTGAGAAACGCCGGCGGGAGGAGGGGAGGCGAGTCCGGGAAACAAAAGCCAGTCGGTCGGGAGGAGAGGTCATACAGATGGTGAGAATGCTCAGTCAGACAGCTCGAGTACTGATGGGCAAACTGACCAAATGACCTCTTCACACACTCACACACACACACACACACACACACACACACACACACACAAGCAAACACACACACACACACACACACACCCCTTGGCTCTCTTCACAACAGCTCATGTCAGGAAAAACAAAACTCCTCCCTGCACCCCCGCAACACCCTAACTTCTAAATGAACACAAACACACACAAACACACGTATGCACACACACACACACACACACACACATGCACACCCCCTCCGCTTTCATTCCTCCCCCCCCTCCCCCAAGGGAACAGATCAGCAGGAGATGAAAGGTGAGGCCTTTTCATTTAAAATGGAGTTAAAAATTAAACAACAAGAGCACCTCAGAGTTTAGTTTGATTACTACTAAGCTGCAACGATCCAACGAGGGAAACATACAGAAAAAAAAAAACGAGCAAACTTCAATAAATCCTCTTTCTGCTGCCCAGCAGTGTATTTGGCCGTCGTTATCAGGGTGCATATTTTCACTGATAACCCCAAGAAGCTGGGTAGCATTGACTTGTTTTTTTTTGTTTTTTTTTCTTTGAGTTCGCTGCACACTGCCTGTGTGGGCGAGAGCCAATTGACTCACACTGGCTTTGTCTGCTAGAGGTGGAGAAAAGCAGCAGGACTAATCATTAACACAAGTGATTCTGGCCAGACAAAGATGGAGCACAAAGGGAGGGAGTTGATCACCGAGGCCACTTCACACTCGACTTGATGCTGCTCTCTGGCCCCTGTACTGCTGACCCGCATACACACACTCACTCGCTGGTGAGCGACTGTCGCCGTCTGTCTCTGCGGCTGTCGCACACACACACACACAAACATAATGCATGCCAGTGGTTCCCGTATCAGGGGTCACAAGATGAACCGGAAGGGTCACAAAATGATTAATGGGATAAGAAAACATGTTCTGCTACATAAGTATTTGCTTTTGGTTTGTTATACTGGATAATTTTACATTTTCTGGTCACTATGTGTTATTATACTCTTAATCCATGCTGATGTATTTCTGTAATTTTGCTTTTTTGGTCTATTCTGTGCACACATTCGTCCCTCCTCTGTTGCTCTTCTTGAGGTTTCTTCCATTTTTTTGCATGTTAAAGCATTTTTTTAGGGAGTTTTTCCCTTATTTGAATCAATCAAGCTGTACAGATTGTAAAGCTCCCTGAGGCAAATTTACGATATTGAGCTACACAAATGAAAACTGACTCAACTTGACTCGAGTTCACTTTTTTCCCAAAACTTGTTCACACAGTTCTCTTTATCAAAATGCAGCTCAGCACAAAAGTTAATCTCACATCCAAAACGCACTAATGCAACAAAAACAATATTTTTTTGCAGATGCGAGCAGACGTTTAGCTTTCATTCATGCAATTTGTGTCAAAGTAATGAAAAGTGATCCGCGGCGATCAGTCAGACGTTAACTTCTGTTGTGCTGACTGTGTGATGAGTTTTGAAAAAGTGAACTAAAACAGAATAAGTCAGACGGTTTTGAGAGTTAAATCAGGTGTTTGGAGGAAATGCTCACGACTCAGATACATGCAGACGGTAAAGAGACTGTTTCGTTTGAGCGGTTGGAGAGCAGCGCTGTAAATACACATGAAAAGCACCATGTTCTTGAAACAAGTGACAAAATCTGCCAGAGCAGAAGGAACATGTGTTTTTAGTATGTTCTAGGGACGTGACTGTATGTTTAAACAAGCAATGAAGGTCATTCAGGTGAATAGATGCTGCTGGAGGCTTGATGATGTCGTATTTGTGTCATTCTGTCTCAAGACTGAATGCAAATTATGCCACGACTGTTTTTTATCGGAGCATTTTATATATAAAATTGAATGTTGCGACACTGCTGATATGTATGGTAGCCCTGAAGTGCAAATCACAACAGCAAATCAAAAAACACCACAACAAATAACAAAACACAACAACATTAAATTCTACCGGAAATGATAGGTACCTGCTATCAACAAAGCTTGTTGCTGATTGGACGGACGCACTGTTCGTCTTTTTAACAGGAAGGAGGCTCTGTCCCATCTATCTATCTATCTATCTATATATATATATATATATATGAAAGCATGTGGATTTTCGTTTTTTTTTTTTTTCTTCACACGAAAAACAGAGTAACAAAGTAATACATTGATTGTTTATCCTGTTATGAGTCAAGTTGAACACAGCTTTGGGTGGAGACTACACGGACCCCAAATGAAGGCGGACAGCGCCTCCTTCCTGTTAAAAAGACAGACAGTGCGTCCGTCCAATCAGCGATGATCCTTGTCAATAGGAGAGCGTCCAATCAGCAACAAGCTTTGTCAACAGCAGGTACCTACCTTTTCCAGTAGAAGTTAATGTTGTTGTGTTTTCTGCTTTTGCGGTTGTGTTTTGTTATTTGTTGTTGTGTTTTCCTATTTGCCATTGTGATTTGCACTTCAGGGCCACCATAGCTATGACAGCTTCCTCAGTTATGGACTAGCTGGTTCTCTAGGCAGTGTTCTCAAGACTGTTTACCTTTAGTCATAGATGCAAATTCATGAGTCAGAGTCAACAGAGGTTGAACTGTGTGCAAAAGCTTTGAGCAAATTTGATTTTGAATGAATTTAATGATTCATTTGTCACAAGTTTCACTGTGATAAATGAAGGTGTGAGCGGTGCTTTAAGGCAGGTCGCTGCACTAGAATCAAGAGAGATGAAGTTTGACTTTAGATAATATTTGAAAACGAGTTAATTGCACTTGAAATAGAAACTTCTGCACAGGCAGATATTTTATTTGTTTTGAGAAAATTAGATGATAACGACTCATTTCCAGACAAAAATGACTTAATAAGTGGAGGATTTTTTTTTTTTGCAGTGCATGCATGCACTGTACACTGTAAAAAAAAAAAGGGCAAGTCAACAAAGCCATAATGTTTAATTTTAGGATGATTACATTAATTTATTTTCTTACCAAAGATGAATCATGCTGTCAAGCACCATTTGCATTAGATTATTAAGCTTTTTTCAAGGTAATTGCTCTTGATTTGCCTTCTAATCTATTTTTGATGATGTTTCTGATGTGTATGCAATTAGCTGATTTTTCAGCCTGTTACCAGCTAACTTCCCTATCCCTATAATATTTTGCTTGTAGTGGGGGATTTTTTCCAGCATATTTAAGAATGTAAGCATCTGCACATGCACTCACCCTCAAGCCAACGTTTGATGTGTGTAATGACAGCCTGAGAACAAAGGAAGACAGTCAATGAGAGAGTGTGTGCGGTGACTCCTGTGTAGCTGCAGATTACACACACACACACACACACACCTCAAAACAAAATGAGCTCAGCAGGTTTGCAGCGTGATGCGGGGTGAGGTGAGCTGAGAGCTCTGCTGCAGCTCTGCAGGGTTCCAGCCCACTGTTTGTGTTGTCTTCTCTCTCTCCGCTGGGTGTAATGGCCTGAGTAATGGGAGCTTTTTGGAGGAGAGGGTAGAGAAGTGAGCCAGTCCGCCTGTTTGGCACAGTCGGTCCCCATTACACTTCCCTCGAAGACCACCGAGCTTCGAGTCATTTTTGCACTGCGGTTTGACGTTTTTCTCGCTGTGAGAGAGGGGGCTCGTTGGTGAGGGTGCAAAACAGTTTGACAGCTTGACTCCGAGCTCCTGGGTGTTTGCTCGGAGGGATACATCTAAAAGACTGGAAGAGTAAATCATTCAGGCACAACTGGATCACTGTGCTCAAGACTCAGAGTGTGACTGCGGTCCTGTGAAGGGACTGTTGTCTTATGGAAATGAGAGTATACGGCTGGAATTGGTGTAAGATACAGTGTTAGTATCATTCACACGGAGCTAATATTACCTCAAGATAGGGTTATGTACTGAGAACCGGTTCTGAATTGGATCAATATCCAAATTTACAAGAACTGGGGATTCATTCAGAAACCTGCTTTTCAGTTCTGCTTCCTCAAAGTAAAGTTTGGGCTTACTGGGCTTCCATACACATCGCTGGTTACACGTTTAGCAAAGTGAGAGGAGTTATTTTGCACATTCCAGATGTGAAAATTCACTTTCTCCGTAGACCAATTTAGTTGATTGGCAGTTGGAGCACTTCCAAAGCTTGGATGCACTTCATTTGAATCATTAGTACAAAAGATCAATTGCATTAGAAAGTATCTGCTTCTTTGATTAATAAAAATCAAAGGAACAAGCCTGTTGAAGGAGAAAAACTACTAAATGCTAACATGCAGCAGATTTTTTTATTATTTAACAGTAAGCAGCAAACAATCCAATAATCCAATAAAGACCATTTGACTCCAGATCAACACATAGGAGTGTTTTTTCTAATCTGGCGCCTCTATCAGCAGTAATCAACCATCTTTGTCTGTGTTTTCCAAAACTGTTGCAAATCACTGTTAAAAAATAATGATGTTTAATGATGTGACAACGCTGTGGTTAAGGTTTGGTTAGGTTTAGGTACAATAAGCATTTGGTTAGGTTGAGGGAAAGATCACGGTTTGGGCTAAACGACCAGCCAGCAACACTTATAACCACAGGGTTAAGGTTAGATTGTAGTTATGTTTTTTTAAACTCACGGTTGGAAACCAACAAAGTTCGCTGTGTGGTTATAACGTCCATCCACTCCTCCTCTACTGAAATGTGGAAATTTGTCAACACACGTCATCTAAACTGCGCCACTGCTAGATGGCATCTGTCATTCAAACTTACAGGAAAAAAAAGTTTGTTGTAATAAAAAGGAGACAGACAGTAACGTAAGGAATCAAAATTTTGAGATTGTTTATTGAAATCAATTAAACTTCATGTTAATTTTAATGCAATTTATGAAAAGGTTCCTACAGTGAAGAATCGGTTCTATGAAGTGTTTCACAATATATGCAAAATGTGTCCTCAAAGGCAAAATTAATCTGCCAGATTTCTCAGGGGAGTTTTATTCTGACGTTTTATTCCTACATGACAAATGAGCTTATTGGTGCTGCTGTTTACTGGGGTTGTAAATATTCTCTGGCTGAAACACCATCTGAATCCTCCTGATGCAGTAAAACCCCACCGACGCGCTTCTCAGAGTGAATTAAAAGAAGTTCGTTAAAGATTATTTGCTGCAATTCAAAGCTAGTTTGGCACAAAAGCACCGGGATGCTAAATCTTCTCCATGTTGTCCCACAGCACACAGTGGCTGGTTGTTCCATGTCCGCGGCCTTGGCACGCTCCGTCCGTCTCCGTTTCCAGCTTTTTGGCTTTACCTCCCTTCTGCTCTGATTATGAGCTGAGGTGTAAAACTCAGAGTCAACAGAGCAAACAAAACAAGCCCTCAGCTGTGTTTGTGTTTGCACTCACCAAAAAAAAAAAAAAAAAAAAAACCCCTCCAAAAGTCAAAAAAGCAGCTCTCTTATTTTCTACCTTCCCTGCAGAGAAAATCTACTGTTTACAGGGGATAAACAACAGAAGCACTACGCCACACATTTCCATTTATGTTTAAACTAAACTCTCAGTTAAACAAAATCAAACAAGAGGGAGCGCTCGGTATGAGGCCAGACAGCGAGCTAAACGTCTGGCTTCGAGACGGAGCGTTGGATTCTGAGTGTGTTTGCTAGAAGAGGAAGATTTGTAAGAACGACAAAGAAGGAAAAAAAAAAAGAAGAAGCAGAATCAGATAAAAACGCGTAACATTTTTCGGGGTAGATTTCTCTTCCTGTGCAGTGTGTTCTTTACTCTTAAACACTTCAGCCTGATCAAACAAAAGCAGCGTTATCTAATCGTTAGACCTGAACGTCGAGTGATGTCTTGGTTAAATAGGCAGCTGCGAGTGTTTGGCAAGAATCGCAAGGATGAAAAAAAAAAAAAAAAAAAAAAGTTAAGAAAAAAATGTGAAACTCAGCCTGCTGTTTATCAGCTGTAGGGTGGCTTGAAGAGTTGGCCGACTGCCTCGCTGCCAGCCAGACAGTGTGAGAAAAAAAAAAAAGAAGCTTTATTGAACTTTATTGAATCAAGGTGGAGACGACGGAGACGCTGATCTGTGCTTGGATTAGAGCAAAATGTAGGTTTTTTTCTTTCTCTGCACTCACATAAGTCTGTCCAAAATAGATCACAACAAGAAGTGCAACGGAAGCGCTGTGGGTGAAAGTAACTCTGAATAAACTAAGTGAATTCTTTCTCTCTTCCTCTCTACACTCCTTACTTTCCTTAAGGCTATTTCCTCTCAGCTCTTTTTCTGTCTGTCCTTCCGTCTTTCTATATTTGTTCCCTTCTATTCATATTCTCCTTGTTTCCTTTCTGTTTTCTTTCTTTCCTTCGTTGTTGTTGTGTCCTTCCTTCTCTACATGGTTCTGGTGAATGGCAGCTACCGTGGTTTGAGGATGAAGCCGATGAGAAAGTACCTTGAAGTGCAACGCTGCCGATAGCAGCTAGATGCTCCGAGTGACTCCCATTCAAAAAAGCATCATCAGCATCATTTTCTTCAATGAGTTATGGTCTCATCACTAAATTCAGGTTCTGTAATAAGTGTGCTGGTGGTCATTTTGGAAATTATTGCTCCGTTAATAAGATTTGAAGACTTATAGTAGCTTTGATGTCACTAAGTTTAATGTTACTTGATTATGATGCCTGCCCTTTTTGCATAATAGCTAAAGTAGCTAACGTTAGCCCAAGTGTGCAGCGCTTGGTGTTCCCAGTAAGCTAGTGCTAGCATGGATCTGAGGTACCAACGGGTGACGTTACACTTTGCTACGTCCATCTTTACATACAGTCAATGGTTTCTGGCCTTCTACATTTCTTGTTTCCTCCCATCCTTCCTAGTTTTCTTGTTTCCTTTTTCTTTCTGTCCTTCCTTCCTTCTGTCCATTTTTCTATCCTTCTTTACTTTCATCCTTCCTTCCTTCTATTCTTCATTCACTTTTTTCCTTCAATTCTTCCTGCTGTCCCCGCTCCCTTTTTTTTCTTTACCTCCTACCTTTCTTTTGCCTGTATTTCCTTCCCTTTTGACTTCTTTCCTCCCTTGTATCCTTCCTTCTTTCGTGTTTTCTTCCTTCACTGTACCATCTCTTCTTTCCTCTAGTTAATTCCTTCCTTGTATTCTCACTTTTCTTTATTTCTTGCCGGCTATCTTTCCTACATTCCTTTTTTTCTGACCCCCTTTTCCCCTTTCTTCTATCATTTTCTTTGTCCTTCTTTACTTACTCGCTTAGATCCTTCCTTGTTTTCTTTTATTCTGTATTTCTTTCCTTCCTTTTGTCCTTGTATCCTTCATTTTTCCTTCTTTATTTCCCCCTTTTAATTGTTCTGAAAGTGTTTAAATTAGACATAATGAGAAAGGCTTTATCTTGCTCAAAAACATAACTGTACTTTTACCTTTGATACATTTTATTAACTTCTACTGGAGTATTTTTCCAATCTGGTTCCGCTACTTTTACAAAAGTGACTGATTTGAGTTTTTCTTCCATCACTGTCGGGGGCGACAGCAGAACCTCATGTTCAGTTTCAGAGGACAGTCCAAGGAACACAGCAGACAGCAGACTATACATTTCACTATACAAACATACATTGAACACAGCAGTGAGCCGGCATGGGGCCAAAACAGTATACAAGCTTTTCTGTTGAGGTTACATAAACTCAGCTGTCTCTCTCACTGAGTCAGCTGCTCCTCTCAGAGCCACAGTCTCACATTATCTGAGCGCTCTGAGTTTTATCTCGCTGGCGCTCTGATCACACTACACCAACACCACATTGGTAATGACACACAGGCATCTGGGGTAGTGCGTTCACCTGAGGCTACTGCTGATACAATGACAGAGAAGTGGAGCAGAGATGTGGAGGCCCTGCGGTGAGGATGATAAGCTACAGGAAAGTGGCATTAAAGAAGAAGATGAATTTGAATGTGGCGAGTATTATACGGAAACCTCATGTTGTTAAAAGGAACCGGAAAACATATCAGCAGCGACCGGTCATGTAATTTCATTCCATTGTTTGTATTTTTCTTATAAATCTCCAGATGTAGATGACTTTATATCATGCTGACATGTTTTGGGCGCAGCTACAACTGACCTCTAAAAAGAGAAAACGTTTCAACAATTTAAAATTGAAATGGTAGTCGTCAGGTTTGGTGTCGGTCCCACTGAGAGCGAAGGTTTCTTTCTCGAGCCACAATTTCACGCCAACGTTTAGCAATAATAGAAAGAGGAATCCATGGTGGAAGAAGCACAGAGACCATTTCCACGCCAACAGTGAGGAAATTGCTGCCAAAATAGACCAGAATCAAGTGCAGAAACGGATCCAAGGATCTGTCGAACTACTATTCTGTTGTTTGGACAACCAGGCAACTGAAACTGTACATTCATAAAGGATAAAGAAAAATATAATTTCCTATATTTATCACTGTCTGATTTACCAGAGCAAATCTGACATCTGAGCTGGAAACGCATCCAAAGACTGTATATTTTTCAACTATTAAAGACACTTTTTTCATCACAAAAGGAAGCACTCTGGAAAAAGAAATCAGATCATATTTTAATTCATGCACGATAAATGGTTCATCCAATTAAAAACAGAAATCAGATTATTGGGTATGGAAGTGTAATTTCACCATTTTAAAGATGAAATCCCAACTAGCGTACCTTTTCTCATCTTCATGGTAGACATGGTGAGACTTATAATTGGATTGGCATTTTGTTTCACTTCACTCACTCAGCCTCACCGTGTTTATGTTCGCTAATTTCTGTTTGGGATGAGTTTTTTTTGCTTTGCACAAAAAGACAAATCCAAAATTGATCAGCAGCAACTAATGTGTCCAACCAACCGATGTCATTTGAAGCGTTTGAAGCTGCCAGAATGTTTGCTAGAGGCAGTTAATGTTTCTCACAATAGTCAAAGTGCCAGTTTTTTTCTGTTCTTTATGGATGTTGCTATGTAGGAAGATGACATCCCCATTCTTAATCCTACTGACAGATCTCAGATTTTTTTGATTGTTGCTCCTACCGGGAGTAAACACCTGTCAGTGAGCACAACACCAGACCAATTTGAATTGCTGAATGATGACTAAACGATGATTAAAAGGTTTGAAACCAGGATATGACTTAGTTTCTGTTGTTGTGCCAACGCCAGTAAAATCTGTATCACACAGTTTACTTCATTTCATGCTACACTGAGTGTAACTTCATTATTTTAGCAGTAAAGAAAAATCAAATAATCAAATAATTTTAATTAAGCTAGTTGTTGTTTAGCCAAAGCAAATCACTGCATACTCCGCCATCTTTGTTGTAGTTCAAACATACCAGCAACATATGGGAAATGTTAGATTTCAGCTTGTGAGACATAACAACCCAACAAAAAACATGTGAAGATTAAAGTTTACATGTACAAAAGCTGTATAATTTTCTAGTCATACATAAGGAGGAAAAAGGAGAGAGTGTCAGGGGCCAGAAATTCTGTTGACCTAGTCATAATTCCAGCCTGTACTAATAATCACTAATAATCAATTATCATGCATGTTTTCACCTCAGGATTTCCTTCTCTGTCTCTGTCAAGGAAAAAGAGAGCAAAGGAAAGCGTGCTGCAAAGGCAGATGAAAGTCTAGGCTATTTTCTGCCCATTTCTCATCCAAAGTCTATTTTTAGACTGCTATTTTTTTCATAACCGCTCTCTCAGTTTCTTACTGTACCCCACATCAAAAAGCCGCTGCTACAACTCAACTTGAAAGAGAGATAGAGTGGAGAGAGGAGATGGGTTTCATACAGTAGGAGAATATGCATCTGTGTGTGGGTGTGTGCGTGTGCGCAGGTCAGCACTAACACGTCGTCACAGCTGCGGCAATGTGGCGCAGAGGTGATTGAACAGGTAAGGGGGGGGGGGTGGGCGGGGTTTATATATATGTGTGTGTGTGTGTGTGTGTGGTGATGTAATGAGTGTTAAAAATGAAAATGATATCCAGTGGTGCCCCTTTCTCCCATGATTCAGTTGGTGCCCTTTCAACTGCTGCCAGTTCTTATCACATGAACACATTAGAGGATATTTTGCCTTCATCTGACAAGAGCGAGATATTTTTTTTCTCTCTCTCTCTCTCTTTCTGTCTCTGCTGCATGAGGCTGTTTTAATGACTGTGTGGGAGGGTGGAGAGGTGGATCTCTGCCCCGGGTTTCTCGTTTCTCCGCACATAACCGCCGGGCTCGTCCGCAGGATTGCAAGCGCAGCAGCGTGGGAGGAAAGGTGGAGGTGCAGGAGAAACTCACGCGGCCAGTCAGACCTGTTCGTAAAGCCGGGATGAAAGCAGCACACAGAGCACCTTGATGACTGACTGACTTCAGCCAGACTTG
The DNA here is from genome assembly GCF_963924715.1 of Thunnus thynnus. NCBI lineage: Eukaryota > Metazoa > Chordata > Actinopteri > Scombriformes > Scombridae > Thunnus > Thunnus thynnus. The sequence goes on along the minus strand of NC_089532.1, from coordinate 5,835,243 downwards.
ATTTACAATCTGCCAATCAAACTAGATGTTATCTCAGCTACTGTGAAGTGACACAAGGTTACATCGTCGCTGTCCAAACAGGTGTACATGACAAGTGTTTTGTTCCACGCTAATTCTTTAATCACTGTTTAAACACAGAAAGACACAAATAAATTATGACTTAATATTCACTGTATCAACAGTTTTGGTGCTACTGGTTCGTTTGACCTTTATACCTGACCCCTTCATCACTGTTCACTGAACTAGAGATGAACAAAGTGATTCAGATGTCCAAAAACTTTAGACGATTACCTTAGAATAAAGAAAAACTGACAAAATTTGGCAATAATCAGGCTAAGAACTAGAAGCAGAAAAGCAACAGAGAATTTCAGAGGATTTTAAAATACACCAGTCAGCACTGAGCACATGCAAACACCTTGTGCCTCCACTTAAACATGCTAATTGTAAAGGATCTCCTGCAAAACGCATAAATCTTTAGCTGTTGGCAGGAATGCTTCTGCATTAGTCTCACCAGAAGGACAACAGCATTGTAATTTGTTCTAACTCTTAAAACAACCTACATACTGTGGGTGGAAGTGGCACGATGTTTTCAAACCTCCACAAAACCTCTTGAGCAGGAGGTCGGAGTGGATGGTTGGACATACAAAGCGTGTGATGTCACACCAGAGAATTCGCATTTGCATCCCATCTCCTACTAAGAGTTAACGTTGGTTCCTTTTAGTCCTGACAAGATCATTTTGTTTTGTTTAATAACTGTGATCTTGCACATTTAAAGGAAGTTTGCTTTGTCTTTTTATTTTCATTTTATATTTATTTCTTTTTCTTAAAACTTGCAATCGCCATGTACTATATGTCTACAATGTGTTTGCATGTATTGATTTGTGTTCTTGCTACAGCGCTCCTCTCTACAAGTTGTAAACAAACACTGTGAGTGGACATTATGTACGGAAGGATGCATCATTGATGTGACTACACGTATCGACCCATGTTCTCTTCTGTCTTAAAGACACAAAACAGCTTCAACTGAGTGATTTTAATTACTTAAACTAAGCAGACCATGAAGGTGGCAGATCAGAATATTTTAACCATATATATAACCATCATATGGGCCGTTTTGAGAGAACCATCTTTTAGGTATGAAGACTTGTTGAATCGATGTTATATGACCATTATTTCAACAAACTTTCAGTGACAATGTATAACAATGTGGCAGGTCCTTCAATAAACCTGCTGCATATAAAAATGAATTTTGGAGATGTCTCATATTGTTTTCATCTGCAAAGCACCAAAAAACACAATAGTGCAAACATTTCTTTTTGAAATAAACAGGCAGAAGCGTGACACTGAAATATTGCATGGAAAGTAAAGACAATATGGTCTAACGTTTTACAACAACATTAACATTTTTGCGACTATTTGAAATGTTTTACAAAAATAAATCTGCATAATTTGTGCCCACATTATGTAATCTCATTTTTAGATTTTCACAATATTTTATAAGACTGTGTTGGCTGTGTTGTGTCACTAGCTGAGCAACTTTGTACAGGCTTTGTTGCCAATCTGTTCAAACAGATGCAGCATTTTACAGCTCTTATCTATCGCTGATATGTAAACAAGGGAAAGCACACATGAAATCAAAGCCTTGTGTATGCATAAAACCCTGTGTATGCATATAGACGAGGAGTGCTGGGACCTAGATAGTGTATGCATATAGAAAAGGAGTGCTGGGACCTAGATAGTGTATGCATATAGAAGAGGAGTGGTGTGAGGTGGTTCACCTGCGTTCTTGCCCTCAGCAGCGAACAGGCCTGTGAAGGAGTGTTGTTGGCAGATGGGAGGTATGTCACAGCATTTATCAGTCATCACTTCTCTACAGCTGGCCCCGATCTGTCACATAAAGGCAGAGACGGGAGCTGGCTGCGTGTTGGAGGTAGAGGTGTAGTTTTATGTTGAGACAAGCTGTCCTCATAAGATGTTACACAACTGATTGTAAACTCTCCTATCGGTGAGATATTCATACAGTTGGCAGGATGTTCAGCAAAAGTTTTGCTTTAGTATTAAGTTGCTGTGGTTGGAAAGTTTATTTTGTGTTGTATTTTTAGGGTATTTTTTCATTCGGTGGTTTTCATCTAAACCTCCTTTCAGACATATTTGCATAAAAACACTTTTTTTGTGGTTTGATTTTGACGGACATTCTGATTTTATCTGAACTTCATATTTCATTATTCTCTATGTGAGAGCTAATGTAGCTCAGAATGCCTTCATACCTCAGTGGGCTAAATAGTAGGTTTAGTAACAGAGAAGTTGTTGGGTCAAGTCCTCTCTCAAACTGTAAATACATACTTATACTCTCTCTTATACAAAAATGTTTTCTGTATTTAAGTTTTATTTATTCATTTATATTATTGCTTTATCTGACAGGGACATTGCATATTAATAATGTTTCTGATAATATGCCAGAGTTAGCCAGAAAGGCTAATTTTCATCTGTAGTCTCTGGGCAGGCAAATAGTTGAAAATCACAAACGTTACAAATAAAAGCAATAAAAATAGAATTAGCCGTAAAAGCAGTGGAAATATGCAGATACAAACAGAGCGTGCACTACATAGAGACAAGAAAGATGGCTCTTAAGACACATAAAAATCAACAATAGCATGACGACAATCACCAAATCAAGAAATAGCATGACAGCACATTCAACAAATAGCATGACAACACATTGTTAGGACCAGTGAAGTGTGGATATTATATATAGAGCCTATGATAAGCTGGAGCAGCTCTTACACTAAGCATATCTGTAGTGCACTGTGGTTTTTATGATGATGAAAGCTGTATATTTTAATTACACTGTATATATAAAGCCCAACTAGGGACAAGAGTTGAAAATGAGCAATAGCTATAAACTCTCTGTGTGCAGTACAGCAGTTTCATGCTCTGTATCGGAACTATGTTAAATTGCATCGTCCCTAACAAATAAAATAAATAATAATGACAAATAAGACAACAAACAACATGAAAACACCTCACTGTTCAAGTGTTCACAAGTTGGATTTCTGATGAACCCGGCTCTTAATGTTGTGGAGAAATTAATGGCAGTTGGCACAGTTTCTTACGTGTTGTGGCAAGTTGTTCCAATCCCGAGAGGCTCCGACAGAAAAAGCAGATCGGCCAAAACTACTTTGTCTTCCAGGAGTAAGACAGTCTCCTCTAGTTGTTGTTGCTCTAGTAGTTTGGCTTGTTTTTAATGTGATGTAAGGACAGAGTGGTGGAGGAGCCATGTTGTGTAATACCTTGAAAATGAGACACAGTCTACTATATTTAACCATGTTTTCCCAGATTAGCAAATTGTTGCTTTTTCAAAATACTGCAATGGTGGTATCATTGTGGCTTCTTGTCTGGGGGTTTTTATTGTTTGTTTGTACACGGATTCTATTGGCTTTAGTGTGGTTTTATTGACGTGTCCCCAACTTGTCAAACAGTACATGATGTTTAGAAGGACCATTGTATTCATGAAGATTTTAGCTGTATTAGTGGTCATGCAGTTCCTTGTGAATTTGAAATTGGCCAGATTAAATCTAACATTCCTTGAAACTTTTTTTTTTTTTTTAAATGTGTGATGTGAAAGACAGATTTGAGTCAACAGTGACGCCAAGGTATTTAAACTCAGACACAATCTGTCCTTTTTTTTTTTTTTTTTCCAGAGACTGATATCTGGATTTGGTGTTGAGGTTGGGTCTTTTTGTGAAGAATATGCTGACTGTTTTTGTAAAGTTAAACTGAAGGCAGGATTGAATTAGCCACGCGGTTACTTGTACCATTACAGCAGACAGTTTTGATGCAGCTTCATCTTTGTTTTTTGGCATGCAAATAGACAACCGTATCATCAGCATACATCTGGACATTAACATCAGAGCAAACTGATGGTAGATCATCTATGTACAGGCTAAACAAGAGTGGGCCTTGAATAGACCCTTATGGGGGCACCGGTAGAAGACTTGATAAAAGCTGAGTGTTGGTGGTTTACCCTCAGACATTGGGTTCTGTCTGCTAGATATGATTTCATAACGTTAAATGCATTAGGGGAGAAGTTAAACCTGGAGAGCTTAGCTATAAGGACGCTATGGTTAAAAAGGCTTTCCACAGATCCAACAACACAACCCTCGTCTATCATTGATTTAATGTTTTCCACAAAATAACAGTTGGCCGTCTCAGTGGAGTGTTTTGTTCTAAAGCCAAACGGCATAGGGTGTAGAGACAAGGGGCTGTTTTTAAGATGGAAGATGAGCTGTTCAGATACCCAATCTTAGAGATGACAGGCAATATATTGATGGGCCTATAATTACAAACAGCTTTATGATCACCAGCTATGAAGATGGGTGTCACTGTAGCTGTTTTCCATACATGGATAATTTAATTACCTTACAGATAGGGGGTGCTAGTGCCAGTTTTCAGCATGGAAGTGTCCGTACCATATAAATCCTTAGCTCAAGTCATTTTAAGTGAGTTGATGATCTGAATCACTTTGATGTCTGAAACTTCTTCTTCTGGGGAAGCTCTGTGCTTGTACAGCAACAGAGTCAATAAAGTGTTGTTGTTGTTGAAGACCTCAGTTAATCTATATGGGTCCTGATTGGGTCAGATTTCCATCTAGGTCCAGGTCTGAGTGCTTTCCTGGCGTGTGGTCTTTCCCCTGTTAGTTTTTTAAATCTGTTTCCACATCAGTTTTGCATCGCCTCTTGTCTCTCCAATAATATTTATGAAGAAGTTTGCTTCGGCCTTTCTCAATCCCTTAATTACCTAGTTACTTAACATAATAAATTTACATTTATCATGTTCTAATTTAGATTTAAGAGCCTGTTTTAATGCAAGGTCACGTTGTTTCATTAATCTCAATACATCTGAGTTCAACCAGTGCAGACTATTCTTCTGCTTTGTCTGTTCTTGGTCTTGGCTTTTCTAGTAAATTCATCTATTGTGTTCTTAATTGTGGTTAGTAATATATCACTGTCTGCCTCTGCATCTACCCCAGACAATAGTTTATTCCAGTCTGCTTCCTTTAGTGCAGTTACAAAGTTTTCCAGTTCACTTCTTGAAATTCTAAACTGTTTGGGCTGTTTGGGAGTAGAAAAATTAAACAGCGTCTTAGTCAACTTCCTTGCCATGAGTGTTATATTGTGATCAGACAAACCAGTTATTATATTAAAGTTGATGATTCTTTAAGGTTTATTACTGAAAATAAAGTCAATCAGTTTTTAGTCGGACCTTTAACTAGCTGGGTTAAGTCTAGGCTAGATGAGATCTGCTTTATGATGTTAAAATCTCCCAGCAGAAGAATCTCTTCCCTAGAATCACATTCCTCGAGTAGACGCTACAACTGGTCATAAAACACATTATTGGCAAAAGGAGGGTGGTATATTACAGGAAGGAAAAGCACGTTTGAGGTGACAAGATTAAATTTAGTCCAACACGTTCCAGATTCTTATAAGATGACCACTGTATTCGCTCACATTAGAAAATATCTCTTATATATATCATCACACCACCACTCTTTCCCTCAGGCCTATCTCTCCTAAAGATGTTACAGCCAGGTACAGTCACTGCAGCAGATGGAGGGTTTTCATGCAGCCAAGTCTCTGATAAACATAGAAAGTCAAGATTTGAATCTCTGATCAGGTGTTGTATAGGATCACTTTTTGAGAGGACACTGCGTATATTCAAATGACCTCCTACTAGACCCTTTGGGTTGCCTTCCAGGTCCCAGATGACCCTGCTATGGTTAAGTTTACAATGTTCTTTGAAAGCCGGATTTACTTCTCTCAGTCTGAAGTTTGTAACAAGTGAGTTTGTATCACCAGTGGGTAGAGTATCCCCTAGCTGTCCATCGCAGTGTGTCCGTTCTGGTTGGTATCGATCCACACGCTAGACCACGCCAGGTCGGCCAGCTCACACGCCCCTGGCACTGGCAGGGAAGTAGCCTGCTGAAGCCGCCTTGGATCCCCCCTGACACTGACAGGTACACTTACAGTCTCACAGGAGCAGGTATGTACAAACTTTGATGCCTTTGTGTTTGTTTTTTGCCGTATTGTTTTGGATCAAACTTTAAGTTCTTATTTATCTGATAGAGATATTTGATCGGCTGGTAGATGTGAATTTAATGGTTAAAAAAAAGGCTAAAGTTTGGAGTTGAGTGGCGCCTGCCAAACCGCTCACTCCCCCTGTCGCCTTCCTGACCTCATTGTGTCCAAATCTGAATAACACAGACGAACACAGACTATCCATCAAGTTCAACCAAGAAACAAGAAACTTCACTGTTCTCGACCCAACATCTGAGTTCTATGTTTTTTATTTTATTTAATCATTTAGTTGTTTCGGCTTTTAATGTCATTTCAGATATATTTATTCATTAATTAGTTTGTTCATGAGCATTTTCTTCAGGTGCATGTCTCAAGGTTTTTTATTTTAAAAAGTTTTGTGATTTTTAGAGTTATTTTTATTCATAGTGTGAGAACTGATACAGCTCTGAAGTTTTGAGGTTGTGGTTCAAATCTTTAAATATATATAATCTGCCAATTGCACAAAATGAGTCCAACAAGAAACTGGAAACTTCCATATTCTTATGCAACATTTTTAACAATTTGGCACAGTGAAAAGCAGAACAGCGTTAAGTCTGTCTGTGTGGATACACAGTCTGACTGTGTACTCAGGATGTTCATTGATTGGTCATAGTCCACCCATCTTTCTCTTTATTGCTACATCACAGTTAAACGATGAACACAACTGTTATCTACCCCCCACTGATGAATGTGCTACAGTGTTGAAATCGTATTTTGCACATCTGTTTGCTCGCACATGTCCACAGCTGCACCTGCGTGCTCTGTCACATGGTATCAGCACAGAAACACTGAACTCCACATGCAGATTATGATCTCTGCTCCTAGACGGAGGGAATTTGCCAAGAGCAGCTCAGCACCTCTCGACTGCAGAGCTCACTGAGAAGAACAAAAATCTGCAGGCTGCACGTCAGTTACTTCCCTGAGGCCACTAGTTCGAACACCCGAGCCCATCAGCGAATTCTCACCAAAAGAACTGACACAATGAAATTTTCTGGAACTGAAAATAAAAGTCAAATAAGCCCTGTGATACCTGCGCTTTGCTCTTTGAAGACACTTTGTGACGGCTGATGAATTTGCCTAATTCTGATTAGCCTCCTGCTGGGTCGCCTCCCTGTTTGTCACTGGAAGGTAAGTCTGATTCAGTGGTTTCTTTAAGTCTGTGAATGGGACAGGGTGGGTGGGGGGGTGGAGGGGGGCAGAGGCAGAATAGTCCCTCTCCGCTCCAAAGCTATTAGCTCGCTCTCTTTCCACCTGTCACACATTGGTGACTTTATTTCGCCTCGGTCGAGGCCCCCTGGCAGATATCAGAGAGATCATCTCCGTCTTAAGCTAAACGACTCCAACAAGCGTAGCAGCCCTCCCTTCCCTGCCCCTCCCACCCCACGCCCCCGTGACCCTTACGACCCTTCGGCACCACGGGCCGCCTGAGGAGCAGAGGTCTAGGCCCGGCCGAGGAGGAGGAGTGGCCATGGGAAGAGAAGGAGATGGGCTGAATTGAGCTCTGTCATGCAGAAAACTGCAGGGGAGGCGACAAATACACACTCCCACCCCCCACAGATATGCACACACAGCTGGGACAAAGAGTGACACACACACACACTCACACACAGATTAAAAAAAAAAAAAAGACTCAACAGCAATCAAGCTCGGCTCTTTCTTTCTTCTTCACCCTCTTTCGCTTGTGTTTTCTCTTCTTCTATCCCTCACGTTTTTCCCTCCTCAAACTCTCTCCTTCTCTCTCTCACACTTACACACACACACACACACACACACACACACACACACACAAACACACAATAGCAGCTGTGACAAAGCCCTCTGCAGGATTAGCCAGCCTTTGTTGGCAAAACACAAATTACAAGTCTTTTAGCACTGACTCCTCCCTCCCTGCAAGTGAGTGAGTGGTGTGTGTGTGTGTGTGTGACAGAGAGAGAGAGAGAGAGAGAGAGAGAGAGAGAGAGTTAGTGTATGTGTGCAAGCATATGCATGTGTGTGCTTGTGTTTCTCGCTCAGTATGATGTACGCAAGTGTGCACAGGATTGCATGTGGGTGTTTTGGTGCCTGCGTGTCATGCTGTGTGCAGCCTGGTGAAACCAAGCAAATGTGAGTGTGTGTGTGTGTGTGTGTGTGTGTGTGCATGTGTGTGTGTGTGTTTATGTAAGGGGGTGTAGAGTGTTTTAAAGAGAGGGTTTTGTTATCAGTCCCAGGCCAGCAGAGAAAACAGGCGTAACAGAGAAGAACCCTTGACAAGACGTCGTCTGAAACACCGAGGAGGAGCAAGTTGTCAATTAGAGACGTCTCTCTTTTAAACCCGCAATGCAGCTGAGTTTGTGCTCTTCTCCTGCTTTAGTGAGTTCAAACCCCCCCCAATGTCCCCTGATGTGTGTGTGTGTGTGTGTGTGTGTGTGTGTGTTTTTTTTCTCTCACAATCTTTGTTTAGTCGCATCTGCACATGATGAAGCTCTGGAGGAGATTGAAGACAAAACAAGAACAAGGTGGCAACGCTGCAGGCTGTTTGTCGCTGTGTGTCGTTTTGTCTTCATTCAGATGAAGACGCAGAGCACAGAGCACACAGACCCATTACCCAGCTCACCTTGTTATATAGTCTCACAAACAACAAGCTCCAGGAAGCTATACTCTAACAGATGTGACAGATTGATCAGTTAACATTTAAATTATTGTGTAAATGCTCCGTTTTTTATCGTGACGACCCAAAAAATAAACAGATATTTCATAGATTTAATGATTCATGATTTCTCCAAAACTTAATTACTCAAAGAACTGCCAGTGGAAAAAAAGTTAATTCTATTTGTTCTAGTGTTACAACATCCACTTATTTTAACAGCTTTCATAGTAAAACTGCATTGAAATTGTGGAAAATAATCTGACACCACTGCTATTTCTTTGCCACTGGTTTTTTGGTATTTTCATATTTTCATATTAGCTGAAGGATACATTGGATTGAAAAATGTCTCCGGCTTATTGGGCTTCTGAAACCATTTCAAAACATTGAATAACTATCGAGCGTGTGTTTAATCTGCGCATGTTTTATAGGTTTCTGAAGATTTCTGCCTTAAGGATTCCTCTCCTGGAGCCAAAACAAGCAGAGGAGTATTGATCTTCATTGATCAGCAAGGGGGGGCTCAGTAATCATGTGGGCTGTAAGGTCAGGAGAGAAACACACGCAATACTTCAACAATGCTTGTTTTTCCACATGTACGAGAATAGAACATATTGGAAGTTCGTCACACATTCATCAGTTTGTCTAAGATCAGTTCTGGTCAGAGAGGAAATGTGAGAATGGTGTCAAACAGGAAAATTGTAAAGCGTAGTTTATGTGCTAAAGTGGTTCTGCACACTGTTAGATAAATGACCAAATCCATCTCAGACACACAGACTACCAGACTATAGTGTTACAGTGTTTGGTTGTAATTTCTGCATGTTCTGAATTGTTGATATGGTTTATACAGACTTGGCGCTTAAGGAAAAACTGCACAAAGTACAAGCAATAAGTCTGTGGTCTTCCAGACTTTCCACTTCTACTTGTGATGGGTTTTGATGCAAAATTGCACTGGACTTTGGTCCTTAATCATTTGCAGTTCTCAATGGCAAGAAGAGCTACGAATTTGAACTTCAGGCTCAGAAATCCTGTGATTTGCAAAGTCAGTTTTTTTTTTACCATTGAAGATGGTCTGTGATGCCTCATTATACAAAAAGAGAGCAGAGAGCCAAGAGAAGTAAAAGATCCAACGCTGCTCAGTCTAGTTTAGTTTTGTCAATTCATCATTTAGAACTGTGTGTGTTTTATTGTAAGCAAACACAAAATTGCTTGAATTGAACTGCTTTTTGTGCATCTTTCTTAAAAACATTTATTTTTAACATTTTAAAACTTGCATTGCTCGCAACATATTGTGCTACAGTATTCTTCTTCTTCTCTTTTACTGATATTTGCATTTATGGTGCAAATATTTGGAGTTGGTTCATTAAGATAAACATTTTCAGAAGAAGCGGGCGCAACAAGGTGACGTAATTAAAACAGGATGATGTGACATTTCTGTTTGTTTGATGTATTAATTTGAGGAGCGTTACAGTTTCCTCATCTGTTCACACAGATCTGATGTTTTCGTCTCTCCAGTGGAGCGGAAACGTACTGTACATAGACGTTTAAGTCACATGCTTCATGTGAGTCATGATTTAATTGCTGAATCTCTTTCCTTTGCGCTTCGTCGCATTTTGCATACAGAAACTTTTCCACCTCAGCCAAGTGTAAAAACTATTATGTATTATTTCCAGATTTTTTTTTTATTTTCAGCATTTCCACTCAGGCATAATGCATAAATTGAAAACACGAATAAAAATAGTTTGATGGAAACACACCCACTGCCATCACATGATAACACCCTCAGCACTGTGTGGTGTATATGTGCATCGTCATCCACATGTTGATCAAAACATCAGCATCCTTAGTGGTCAAAAACTCCACAGTGGACCTTTCATGTTGCCATAAATGTGACCAAACCAAAGTCTTGATAATAGAGAATAGACCCTTCTTCTATTTTAATTTCCTCCCATTACGGCTGATGACACAAAGCAGCTTTAAAGGATGGTGCATTACAATTTAAACCCTTGGTTAAAAAATAATGACTCTTCTCATTAGATCCTCTATATTTCAGAAAGATTTGGAGGATAACATTTCAAAAAGTGAACTTTCTTTCTCCAAAGATTTGACATTTTGACATAAAGCTCACATTTTTTTTTTTAAAAAATCACACTGCTAGCTGTTAGGTAAACAGCTGTGAAATGTTACTGGCTTTAATCAGTTAAGCAGTGAGGTCAGCCGTGTCAATATTTTCCCATATCTACTGAGCATTGTCTCCTTTATTTACCTTCCCGCTCCCCTTTGGGAATAGCATTCCACTTACATCTTAAGATGGCCCCAGATCACTTAAGCCACTGACCATATGTCATAACTCTGCGCGGGATTAGGCACATTCTCCACTTTATGGGCTAACTTGTGGGAAAGTGTGTGCGGCGTTGGACTACCAGTATTACTTGGAGAAGATCCACCTCAGATCAGGATTGTCTGAAGCTTTTATTCAAACCTGTCTTGTAAAAACAGAAGTACTTAATTTGCAGAGAGTGAGAATGAATAAATATCTTGAAACCGGGCTAACAATAAACAACAATAAAGCCTTCACTCATCACTATGTATGAAGGTATTAATAATGCCACAACCACACAGACGTCCAGGTAATTTCCTTTTGTTCATATTCAAGTGGCACAGTGTGTAATCCTTGTTTTGTTTTTGTCTCCATCTTTGTTGCTACGTGCTAATCTCTGTGGTGTTTTTGTGCTTTATTCACCTGTCAATCAAACAGAGTGGACGGTACCGTAAAGCCTCATCTCTCACTTCCACTATAAATCAAGTTCCAGAGCCAATCACATCACTTCCTGTGTTAACACTGCAAATGTAAATGCTTCCATGAAGTGAATAATGCTTGAGACTGTGTTTTCCGTCGTCAGTTTATGGTGGAGAACAGAAGAAAATGCTTTTATTTAGATTAAATAAAGGTGATTTCTTTAAGGCTGTGATACATGAAGCAGGGGACGCTGGGTATTCACACGGCTTCAACCAAGAAAAGCTTTAAATCCCAATTCTAGCTTCTTATTACTCGCCATGTTGCAATATTCACACTGATCTCATTCTTAACCGCAGAGCTCTGTCCTGCTGAATCTAGCGACATAATGAACTCAATAAAACAAAGAAATCCAACTTGATAAAGAGTTCAGAGACGTTACTGACAGGCAATGGAAAAGGAAACAATGCCACAACTGTTGATTGCTGATACATTTCCATTTCTCTTATAAATTAACTGTGTATGGTTGTATCCTCTTTGGAAATTGTTTGTTAATGGTCCTATGTGGAGGCACTAACACCACAGGACCACACTGTGAAGGATTCAGAAACACATCTGCTAATAATGAAATTAACTGATTTCTGGCTCTGTGAGTGTGGACCTCTGTGTACTTTATTTGACATTTCTATTGTTAATGTGAGCTTTAAGGACAAAGAGGGTATAAACTGTCAATTTTGAAGCCACAACAATTGTTTTACCATAAAATATGAGCATTTACACTCCTTTTCCATTAGTCCTCCATTCAGGTAACAAGGACATTTCCTTCAAATATAAAAACAAGCAGGTTTTTCACAGTGAACTCAAAGATGAAGGGAGATTTAAATGTAAGCCTGATATTTAGCACTTTACCACTTGACACTAGTTTTATTTAAGGTGCATTAACCTGCGTATTAATCACTGGGAAGCACAAAATAATGCACCATAAACACCCATAAAGTCCTCTAAGTGGGTTTTTTTCTGTTTTCGAGGCAATAAGGACACTCAGCGGAGACAAGTAAATTAGGCCAGCAGGGACCACTTGTAAGGATTCACGTCCCAAGCCCCAATAATGACCTTACAGTGTAACGATTATAGCAGCAGGGAGCAATAAGAAGACAAATTCCCCATAAACCTGTTTTAGTGCTGCATTTATGTAACATATAACCTTCAAAGCCTCATGGAAATCAATGTCATATTTTATGCATGTTGCAGATGAAGATAAAAAAAAAAAAGCAGCGTGAGTACAGTTGTGGTTTGTATTCATGGTTTGTGTTTGAGTTGGAGCTTCACACCTGAACACCAATGACTCCAGGGTCCAAACTCAAGCTCTGCAGGGTTTGGACCTCTGGAAAACATCTGTGATTGTTTACAGGAACTGACTAAAATTCAGAAAAAGTTGGGAAATGACTGGGCATTTGGTACAGTATATGCACGATTGCAACATTTTGTTGAGTAATACGCCAACTTTTTTATTTTATTTTGGGATATTTGTTTATTAGATACAATCTGAAAAGTTTTCAGTGCAGTTTTAAAAAATGAAATCCGGCCATTTAATTCTGTTAATCAACTGGATCCAGTTACCACCTGCTTTACGTCATCAGCTGCAGAAGCCAGTTGGAAAGGATGAAGATGTTTTGTATGCTTTTCTATCATCTTTGTATTCTGATACATGATTAAGCTGAAGATATAGAAGAAGAAGAAGAAGAAGAAGACATAAAAGTTACAATAATAATAATCAGTGAAATGCACTTATATGTGAATTTACCATGTGAATTGCTGTTTCACATGAAAAATTCACACAAAAAAACATGAAAACCACATGCCTTTATATGAGTTTATCACCTGTGAAATGTGTTTTTTTGTGCTTTTTTATGTAAGGGCTGGTATTTTACCGATGTAGAAGTGGACCTGAAACAGACTGGACAGAAACCAACTCTACCCACAAATCTCTAAGAAGTCTGTCATGTTTCAAGTGTGACCCCAGATAGATGAGTTTTGGAGAGCGAGGTGGTTAAAGGAGACTTTAATTTCTTTATTCTGTAACTCTAAACTTTCTTGGAGCAGAGTTACATTTGGATGTAAATAAACATACAAGCTTCCTACACAAATGTCAGTTGAACAAAACCCCTGTTTTAAAGTTATCACCCTCATTCCTCCTCACTCGGTTACAGGTTTTTTTATCAGAGATCTCAGAGGCAGCAGAGTGAAGAATCCAAGATATGCAGTGTCAAGCGGAGGTGGATAACTGCTCAGCACTCGGACCGGATATGTGACAGTCTTTAGATTCTTTGTGCATTTAGTACCTGTCTGTCTGCCCTGCAGGGACGTGCTGCTACCTTCAAAACACCCACTCAGCCTGCACTCCAGTCGCTGCACAGCAAACACAAAGGAAATGTGTGCATGCAATCACATCAGAAATAACTTTCCGGATCGTGGCTCAAATGACCTGATTTGTGTTATGATATTTCCCTGCAGAACATGGGGAGCCTAAAAAAAAAAGTGTCTAGAATATGATTAGACTGATTTTTTTCTTTAAAAATGCACTGTTGGAATGAAGTGCTAAAGCAGAACAAAATTATTAGAGTGCTAATTTCAGTTCTACAAACAAGTCAGCTTCATTAGTTGATTATAAAAACTGTCTCATTAAAGCAATCATGATGGTAATACTAAAAATCAATTTCTCAGAATCTCAGCAGTCCCGTGGGTAATGGTGTGATTAACAATGGCGGGTAACATTAATTGGAAATCCATAACAAATAACTCATAAAAAAAAAAAGGATATGTATGTTGCATTGTGTGCAAGGTTTATGGCAGCTGGTGGTTACCTTGGAAACAGCAGTGGACGGCCTTTTAACAGGGTGGATGTTCGGCTTTAATGCACTTAGAAAAAAAAAGTGTATAGTTGACTGCGCTGAGGTCCGTGTATGTATGTTTGTATCTGTCTGACAAGAAACATGAAGAGAAACACAAAAAAACAGCATTACTTTGTCACCAGAACTACAAGCGGAGATAAAACCTCGGCATCTCTATGCGTTCTACTTCTTGTTATTTCTTGTTACTTGCTGGTTCAACACTTTGATCACCGTATCATTAAACGTATACTGACACAACCAGCGACAGTATTTTTGTCTGCTCCAGTGAGTTTATTATAACTCAAAGCCGGCTGATACAATCTATTTAAAGAATAAGGCTGGCAATTTTCTATATTTTTGACGTGACGTGGTGTTAGTTTGTTTAGGAAAGTCTTCAGTCTTTGAAGAGAAGTTCTGTGTAAGACAGATGCCAACGCAGTTCTGTTTAGTGCTTTACTAGCTTGTTGTGCTATATATCAAAACCTCTTGACTATGCACTAAAAGTTCTTTGAGGAAATTCACAATGTGGCACAAAGTCAAGAGGTTGTGACATGTGCTGTCGGCTTTACACTGAACTGCTCTCTGGGGACTGAAAACGTTATCGCTGCCATTAGTCTTTGGAGCCGTTTCTAAACAAACTAACGTGACCATAATGTTAATGGTGAAAGAATTGGTCACCCAGAGCAACGGTGTGATAGTTTTTGGACAACAACCCGAGTCTTTGGCACAGAGGAATAAGATATATCAGGCTTTGGATGCACACACAATACTTGTAACTATAATGTGGTTTGGCTCTGCACATGAGTTTTGTTGCCAGTAAGATAAATATAGAAAAATCACCAGCCTTATCCGTTAACAAGTTCCGCAGCGCTACAGCGGTGTCACGCCACTTCCACACTTTTTTTTTTTTTTTTTTTTGGAAAAGAAAAACATTTTTATCCACACGGCCACAAGAGGTTGCTTGCTGGGAAAATGTACACATTGGTCATTTTAGGTGAAGGAGGAAGTGATGAATGCTCTGAAATACTGGGTCATAATGTTCAGAATGAATCAAAATCAGACCCCAGAATCACTGTGTACATCTTATTAGCGATGTTAATTTGTCATTTTTATGTGATACACTGCATTTACATTTTTGTGGTTTATTTAAAACTGTCTTTGCAACACAGGTGAGACACTATTTCTGGGTCAGAACCATGTCCCTACTATCATCCATCTTCCCCAAACAACCTAGTCTTCCCTGACAAAGTAATAACACCTCAGCGGACCCCGGGCTTGATTGCCTGTATAAAGGAGGATCAGGCTGGACCGGAGCTCACATTGATCAGGACTGGTGCTCTTCAGTTTTCTCCTCTTTGTTCCTAGTAACTGCCTCCTCCTTTCTTCTGTCTCTGGATCTGTCTACTTCAGTCTGGGTCTCTACTTGTCTGTATCTGCTTTTGTGTCTGAATGCTTTTTCTGTTTCGCCGCCTTTGTCCGCTTGTCTGCCTCTCAGAATCTAAAAAGCGATAAACAATGTTCAAAAGCGTTCTTTGAGAGCGAGTTCAAAGTTAGTCAGTCCACCCCTCCTTTTCTTCTCCATCTCCATATATAAATATATATATCTTCCTCCCCTTCTTCTGCTTTTTTATTGTTTTGGCATGAGTGGACGGTTGCCCAATTTTATGCTCCCACCCGCTGTCAGCGATAGTATATTTCAGCCCAGTTAAACACGGGTTACTATGTCTGGTTAGCGGTTTTGTTCGGTGTGACAACCTCGTCTGTTTTTTCCCCCCTTGCCCAAACATTTTATGTTATGACAGCTAAAAGCAGGGAGCGTAATTACTGCAACATAGTAACCTGAGTGTTTCTGTGGGGGCTAAAGGACTGCATAAACACACACATCACTCTTAAATAGGTCGCATCCAAAATAGAAGACCGCAAATAACCCACAGTAATAGAAAGAGCTTTAAGAGCACTTCAGCATGAACAACACTAGTGGTAGAGTGCTTTAGATACAGAACAAATTCTAATATAAAAGCCTCCTGTTTCGCCCTGTTAGTTTGGCTTATTTCATTCTATAAACTAATATCTCATATAAATAGCTCGTAAAAACACACTGTAGGTACATACTTGAACATCTCTCCCTTCACACATAATATACATAGAAAACAACACAATCTAAGTACTAGAAAGCACTCAAAGAGCAGCAGCAAGCCTGCACAATCTGCTTTTTCTAATAATGGAGAATATATCTGCATCTGCATACGGATCTGCATCAAAATACACATAGTGATCATTTAATTAGAGTAATTACATTAATTTAGAAAAAAGGTTTTCAAAAACGTAATGAAATCTTTCCACCAAATTTCATTGAAAAACCGTGACATTTTGAGATATTCTGCTCACAACAAACTAATGGGATAGAAATCATAACTTAATTGGTTAATTGGAGTATGTACTGTATTATATGAGGATTAACAGTTTATATTATGTATGTAAAATACTGTACTGTGTGTAGAAGTTTATATATGATTTATAAATCAACTTGCTCAGTGAATGCAGATGAAAATGTGTCCTTTGGTTAAATTTGACACATTTACATCATATTGATGTTAATTAATGTATGTTATCCCTGATAAATACATTGATAATAATAATAATAATAATAATAATAATAATAAAAATGTAAAGGCTGAATTGCAGATTGATATTGCAAATTAGCTAAAAATGAACCCCAAATGATTTTGCACATATTATGTAACGACCTGCTGTGTGATGTGTTTTTTTGTACTTTTCCACATACTAACATGCTGGCTAATATATTTAACAAGCCTTAAAGTATTGCGCTACATTTTTTAATGTGGTTCAAGGAGATTTTTTTTATTAAACCTTCATTGAGCTGTTATTTCATATTAACTACCTCTGTTGATCTTGTGGGTTGCATTTTTTCCTCCCCTGTGCCCTCCAATAGCTGGGTCTTGCATTCTCACGATAGCTTGTTTTGACAGGAGTTCCACACTCCAGACGGACCGAGTATTACTTGACTCCAGACCTCCGCCTTTAAAGGCGCTGAGCCTTGCCTCAGAAACCCGATTAAAGCTTTGGACAATAATCTTCCTCAATTTCCACCCCCTCATCTTCACTCTCGGTTCCCCCGCCGCCCCCTCCGAGCCCCTAGGTCTCAGCCAGAGCTTCTCGGTTTTGGTCAAAAAAGTGCAGTGAGATCCCTGGCGCCGGGGTCTGTGTGTTTTCACAACTGCTTGGCTAAGCGCTAGGAGCAGCCTGATAGCTCTGCTCTGTCCACCTCCGAACGCTTAAGACAAAAAGGATCTTTGAGGAAGGGGTGTTAGTGTCAGTCAGTCCATCCCCCGCTAAACCCCACAAGTATTATGTTTCAATCCTGGTGGATTTACTGAACCGATTGACTACTGCTGTTCAAAGATAGAACCATGTCTGACTCTGAAGCTGCACTCCATCTTTAACCTGTCTTTCCTCTTCTGTACCTTTTATTTAGCCATCATTCATCCGGGCGGGGAGTGCTGAGCGTGCACACTCCGTTAAAGAAACATCCTGCTTCATATTTGTCTACTTAACGCACATTCACACCTGAGCTCCGTCCCGAACCACATACTGAGTCTTGTTTGAAAAGTCTGCAACTAATGATTACTTTCATCTTTGATTAATCTGTATTTTTATGTATTTCATTTGATGAATTATTTGATTCCAGAGCCCAAGGTAACATTGCATCAGTCTGTTGAAGACGGTACCAAAACACAGAAAGATATTGAAATTACCATGATGTAAAATGCAGAAGGGCAGAAAATCTTCACATGTGAGGAACTAGATTTTCAAACCCAGAGAAATCTGTAATTTTAATCAAAATAACGAACCGTTTCATTTGGTCGCATGTCAATGGTGTCATACCTCCTCTATCAAAGAGTAAACACGCACAAGATACATACGTCGGCGCTGTGTTTGTCCGCTACAATGGCGTCTACCAAAGAGTAACTTACACACATACAAGATAATACATCAGCGTTGTGGTTGTTCCACAGAAACTGTTATAAATTAACTTTTATTCAGCTTTAAGCCACATTTTCGTGATAAATTTTGGTCGTTTTTAACTATATCTTTTAGCCGGATGAAGGATTTTAGTCATTGGACGTCTGGATCTTAAGTTATTAGAGAAATAAACTGGGCAAACGTTAGCAGCAACTCAGCTAACAGCCCCTCCAGGAAGTCCGGTGCTCGCCGAACATTGTTGGAGAAATATTGTTTTTCTTAGGTGAAACAGCTTTAATTAGTATTTTTAACGATTTTAATCTAAGTGTACGTTTGTTTTTGGAGAGGAGGAGACCTCTGCGGATAATTCGAAACCTGCCAAACATCTGGATCTAAAGTAATAAGAGAAATAAACCGAACAAGTGTTAGCAGCAGCTCGGCTAACAGCCCGTACCGGACGTCCGGTGCTCGCCGAACATCGTCGGAGAAACACTGATTTTTTTCAGGTGAAACAAATTTATTTATTCATTTATCAATTTATACTCCGGGTCCGTTTGTTTTGGAGAGGAGGAGACCTCTGCAGGTAATTCAGCTCCCGGTAAAAACATCCTGAATGATTAACACTGGAGTAATCCTATCCCTAACAATGAAGACAACAACTCCCATGATCCCTTGCTACTTCACACCGTCATCACACTCTGTCTTTTGTTATTGTTTTGATTGAGAGAACTCTAGCGGCTGAAATTACATATTGTGCGTTTAAGGGTTAAAATTATCAAAACTGTAGATAACTCTGTTGATCAACTAACTGATTGATCAGCTCATCATTTCAGTACTAGTTTTGGGTATTCAGTATGTTCACGTTTGGAAAGCGGCAGTACGTAATACACTCAAAGATGTCAGTACATGTGCCAACTTTGCTTGGATTTTGAGTGCAGTTTTGATGGACACTTTTGAGCCACAATAAAATCCATAAAGGAACTACAGCAGCTGAAAACATTCTTGTAAACCAAAAAAAATTGAGGATTAAAGCAAGCTTATGTGACATTTGAGTTAAGAAACAACATTCGTTCTTGTATAAATATAAAGTTGAATTTATCAGCAATAATGTGCACTCATCTGCTGCAACTGCCTCAATTAATCCAGTATGATAGTGGCTTATGTAAGACAATGTTAGCTATCTTTATGTAGATATCACTGACTTCAAATTCTCTCAATTTGTACAATGGTTACGCTACATTACAAGATGCAGCTTGTTTATGTGTTAACGAGATTTAATTAAAGGTACCTTGGCTGTAGAGTGATGCGTTACTCACTTTCTTGTGTCAGGTTTTCTCCTTGTGGTCCAAACAACGCTTGTCTAACCTGATCAGTTGCTGCTCACCTGTTCCTGAAACTTACAATTATAGAAAACAGTTGTGTAGTTGAGACCACAGAGGCTGGGAGTGGCTGCAAAAAACAAAACTTTATATTGCAAGGCCTCAATATACCATACAGGTTATGTGGTGATAGATTGAAGTAGATCTTTACAATAATTTGCTAGAATTTACTTGAATAAAATCGCAGCGACTTCTGGATATTCTAGTTGCAGCCATGACTTTAAAAATCTTTTGGATTTTCTGTACTCCAACACAAGCACTCCTCTCTCCAGCTCTGTCATGGCTGAATATTTAGCTGATTTTGACAACAACTCAACTCTCGTGAGAACGAGACTTCTTCTCGAGCGAGACTTGGTTAGACACAATAACAAACCGCCCGGATCAAGCGGCAAAGAAGGTAAAGAAAAGGCAAAGAAAAACATTTTATTTCTCTGTAGGGATCCTTTCCATAATGCTGTCAGACACTCATAATAACAATCTGAGCCTATCAGTGGCAAAAACAAGCACTTTTAGTGGATGTACATTGACTTGGTGCTGTTGCACCAAAGCATTACATTGCAGCCCGTTTTCAGGCTGCAGGCTGAAGCGCTCTCTCCACCAATTTCAAAAACTGTTGTCCCCATTAGTCACTTAGACACAAAAAGATGAGAAAATGGGGTCCAGGTTGAAAAATACCAAAGTTTCCCTTTAAGAGAACACCTTAGAAAATGTTGCTTCACATTGTTTCCCTTCTCTTTAGTCTTCAGCAGCCTGTAAGCGCTTGTATCTGAAGTATTCTATTCAATTTGGGCAGTTATGTAGTATATGAATGCATGGATGACAGATATTGAATGTCTGCTTTTGCCACTTAGTAATTACTAATGACTTCCACACACAGTGATGTCACACGCATACCCTCAAATGAAGAGTAAGAGACTGCGCTGCATGTGGAAGAGAAATTGTGCTCTTGTTTTAATTGATTTCACGGCACCATATATGTCTTTTTTTTCACCATTTTGATTGATTCATACCTCCGTTTTATTCTTTCATTATGTATTGGATTCCTGACAGAGCTGTGGTTATCAGATTCTGGATTGTCTGCTTGGTTTCTGCCCAACATTTCATGACAATACTTGCCATGCAAGGCACCGCTTTAGTGAGAAACAGCTGAAAAAGATATCAAGAGATCAAGAGCTCCTCCGTCGTCAGTACTCAGACCGGAAAATCAGTCAACAAGTTCTCAGACATGCAAAGGTTTTATATCCGTTGAGCTTCATTCTTTCTGGGAGCACACTGTATGTACACCACAGCATCCTGTGCCTACAAGTGATTTCATTTTTTAAATCCAAACATTTTCCCAACAGTGCTGCCGCTACACGGCTTTATACAAGACAAAACATCACGAACATGATCCTAATGCTGGCTTGGAGCCACATGTTGTTGTGGAGCCAGTGTGCTGGGCCAGTTTGGCTGAACAATCTTGTAGATTAATAATTGTTGTTTAACCAGCCTCCTCTTCTTCACCTGCACCTCCTCTTCATGACTGAAGAGGATTTAAGAGGTGAAATCAATAACAATGTGAGTGTGTGTCTGTTGGGTCACCTGCAGCATGTGTGTGTGTGTGTGTGTGTGTGTGTGTGCATGTGGCTCTGAAGCATGCAAAAACATACCCTTACACCTACTTTTGCACACACACACACACACACACACACACACACACACACACACACACACAATCAATCCCCCAATCCGCCTTCCCTCCCAGCATTCAAGGTGTGCCAGAGCGATCAGGGGAGAAGAATTACAGCAACACACGTGGGAGACAGCAGAAGAAGAAGAAGCTCATTGTGCAGCCACGCCTTCGGGCGAAGGGACAGAGTGAAATAACCACAGATATCAATCATGCCCTGGCTCAGCTGCTGGCTGCCGGGCCTGCGCCGACATTCCCCGGCAGGTGTGAAATACCAGTGGTGAGAAATAATTAACAGAGCAGTGAGGCACGGTAACTTCTGATGGGTTTTCTGCAGTGGTGTTTTTAAGACTCTCTGTCCACTGGCTTCTTAGTTAAGTCAAGTTGACTTAAGTTTAGTTTGGATTTTCTAAAATAAGCACTGAATAATCTCTGATCTTTACTGACCTTCTCCATCAGGTCAAAATATACGTCCTGAAAGTCATAAATCTCGGCACCTTAAGTATTCAGTTACTCATTGGCCCTTTAAATCTATGCTGTTACATGTAAGCTACTGCAACTGTTTTTTTTGTCGTTGTACATGCTCCCATGTATGACCATCTGTTATCAAGTGACCAAAGTTCCATACTTAGCTTATGATGTAACCTATCTCTATGACAACTGAACCCTGGAAAAAAAAAGCTGGTGCCTTGAGTTGAGGTTTTTTTTGTCAGACTACATCAAGAACGAACACCACAAAAGATCTTGGACGCAAAACGACGTCTTCTATAGCTGAATCCGGTGGGTGATTTGTGTGTTGTGCTCTCAAGCGCTGCTGCCATTACTTGTGGTGTCGGACTGGAACTGAACACGTTTACACTGACAGTGAAAGCAGAGATGTGTCGGTAAATCATGGTCAGCAGTCAGATGAAGGTAGTCTGTGTGAATGTAGAAGTTGTTCAGTCTCGCACTAGTCTGACATTAATAATGATGCAGTTGCTGTGTGGAGTAGTTTAGCTAATTAAACCCCACAGGAATGACTTGCGTCTTTATGATTTAACTCATCAAACTCCATGATTTCTGTCATTGTTTAGTAAAAATTGGAAACACATGACACTGTTAAAGTGGAACTTTGGGCATGAAACGTAGTACCAAGCTAATGTGGGGTTGGCAGCCCACCATCGACCCTGTGTGGGCAGATCATTTGGCCTTTAGTGGTCCCTCGTTGGTCAGAATGTGATGGAAACATGCGAAGTAAAATAGATTTGGTGTGAAGACAGACATGAAGTAGAGGCAAGTGACTTTTACTTTCCATTTTTTGTCTCATCGGAGTAACTGATAACAGCAAAGAACAAAACTGATAAAACTGGACTAAACTTCATTCCAAAATCAGTTTTAGTAGATTATAACCTTTAGTTTAGTGGCACCTGGATTCATCTATAGTCACAATATTTATATGTCTAACATGTTGCATGATGGTTTTGGCACCTAAACAGTAAAACAGTGAACCTGGTATTGTCAGAAAGAGACTCTCTTGGTATATTTTAGAGTCATCCTAAGACGTATTCCTAAACCTTTATGTGATATTATTTCTGCAAAAATAATTGTCACAATTATAAATAACTTCTCTAAATTTATAGGTGTTTGTTCTGTGTGTATGTTTGTGCACGTGTCTATATTTGAATTTGACCTTTGAATCACTGCTGACATCTCAAAATTATCCAGCAAACAGACGTGACACGAAATTGAACTTCACTCTGAATACTTTCAATTCTTTTCTTTTTTAATCACTGAGTGGGTGTCTTGTTTGCGAATTAAACTATTCACAGTTCCAAATATGCTGGATCAAATTTAATTGTACCTTGTTTTATTAAACAGGTTCGAACGTCTACATAGAGACACAGCTTGAATGTGAAAATTAATGAGGGAAAAGGGTGTTGGCTGACAAGTAGATGTAAAAGGGCCTTTCAGGTGAGCAAATCCCACTTTTTAATAGCATCTGTAAATCTTGGTATCCCAAAACCCCTTTACACCCACTCTGAGTGCAGATCAGAACCACACTAGACAAAGAAAACAGTTAAATAAAATGCTTGCTGTTAGGAGAGTTGACATTGGTAATTACATATTTTGCAAGTCCATGCCTGTTGGGCTTAAAAGCGATGGGAAGCCAAGTCCTTCGGCAGTGGTTGTTTCTTTTTTTAACCTCTAAACAATATAAAGCCACAGAAGAAGAGTGAAACTGCACATCGATGCCACTAATACGCACATCCAAATGACACCCAGTAACCGACACATGCACCTCTGTGACAATGAATTTCTCTGGGAGTATTCGTGAAGCCAAAATGTGTTGCTTGCACATGCATGCATGCGGGTTGGCAACAACAGCAGCGGAGGCTCTTCAGATGTCTGGTTCGACCGGTGAGCCATTATTGACTCCAAAGATCTAAGGTTGCACAAGAGCCTTCAGGTCATCAGAAATCTATTGAACTGTTGTTCATATTTGTTGTCGGCGGGTAAACCGCGCTCATAAACACAACACCCTTTGATTCTATTCTCAGATTGTTCGCTGTGGGTAATTAGTGCTCATTTTCATGACTGGAACAAATTTAATTGGCAAAACAAAGAATTGGAGGAAGGGTAGATGTTTAATTCATAAAGCATACATATATTGGCATTTATAGAAGACAAACGATATGGAGCAAATATTACTCTGTACCTTCCCGGAGCTCTGCAGCTTCAGATCTTCCTGGATTTGTCGGCCCGGAGGTGTAACTACATGAACGCTTCTCCCAGACTAATTACACTGCACTTTCGTTGCCATCCTTAATTAGAGGAACTAATGTTTGTATATGACTCCAGCAGCTGAGGAGCTCACAGTCAGCCACCGCTTTTCCTGGCAAGGAGGCATATTGCTTCAATCCCAAAGTTAATAACGCAGGATGGTGCCAAGAGCCAATTTCAGAGGCATGCGTTGAACTGATGACCTGATGTTGAAAAGAAATACCGCGAGGTCACGGAGAGAGCGAAATGAAATAACGAGAGAGTTTCTGGATCTTATATTGGGACATATAAAGGATTTCTGGATTTCTGTCATTTTGAGTTGATGTGATGTTTGGGGGCTCTCGTCCATTTAGACCCTGGCAGGAAATTTTGATGGGTTGCTTCAACGTAAACACGAATGCTCCTCAACTTGTTACAGCTACACAGACGAGCATGTAGGGAAGACGATGTGGGAAATATCAATGTGAACATGTAAGTTGAATGAATGTGAGGAAGGTGTTTATGAAATACAGCAATGATACTTATCAATGTATCTTAAATTGTTAGCAAAACTTTCATTAAAACTTAAGAAATTTAGTATATACTCTATGTGACAAAATGCAGAAAGAGCCATGAAATAAGCATGAAACTTGTCCAAACCCATCAGCCAGATCAAATAAAAATATGATTGTAAAATGATTTGCCTGATGATGTTATTTAATCTGCTAATTGTACAGTCATCTATTATTATGGGGTTTGTTTTGCTTCTTTTGTCCTTATGGTAGGATTGCAGTTATCCAATGAAAAACTCAACACCTACACATTGTACAAAAGCAACAGTCTTACAAATCCACTGCATGCCACTCTGGCTCTAATAAAGTCTAGGTCACAGTCTGTCAGACTGTACAGTATCACTTTTTAGGCATGCCAGATTGTACAATTGTTTCTCTACAATGTCAGCGGAAAAAAATACCAGATGCAGACAGAGACATTTCCAGCTATCCTTTAAGCTAACAGTAATGTTTTCATTATGTTACTTTGCTTTTTGGGAATACTGAAAAAATAATAGAACAATAAAACACCTCGACAACCAGATACCAGGAGTTAAATTCAAACTGTACTGGGGACTGCCCAGTTGTCCGGAGGCCCATTATCCCAGAACCCAAATAGTTCGGAAAATGTCCCACTGGACTGAAAGCCAATTAGTCCGACAGCCTGTTATCCCAAAAACACCCATTGCTCTGAAGGCCCGTTGCTCTGAAAGTGCACCCTCTAGAGTTGTTGGAGTTCAGTGACTGCCGGCCCTGTCCATGGTGGTGAAATTATGTATTTATGGTTAGGTGTTCCGATTAGGCTACCTCTACCTGACTACCTACCCTTTTGGATTAGGGTTAGTATGCACTAAATGCACTAAAAAGCAAGCATTTTATAAATGGTATCTTCACTTTTGCACATTAAAATACATTAAGATCTTAAGGGCAAAAAACTCCAGGGAGAGTGTTTATCTCCAGAGAAATGGGCCTTTGGAGCAGTGGGCTTTTGTTTTCGGGATAACGGGCCGTTGGACTAATGGGCTTTCGGTGCAATGGGAAGTTTTTCGAAATATTGGGGCTGCGGAATAATGGGCCGTCGGACCAATGGCACGGCACCAATGTAATTGGGACTATATGGGTCATATATCTTGACGTCTCATTTGGTTGTGATCCTCGTTTTCATGTATTTTATTTAATGCAAGACAGGAAATCTTTGATTCAGCCTTCTCTGCCGCAGAGAAGTACAGTACAAAAACATCTTAAAAGTCATTACATTTCTACTCAAAAACCTGTTTAATGTCTCATGCTGAAATTTATTCCTTCGCAAACACATTTTATCAGTTTCAAGTGTTTGTAGTGTATGTGTGATCCATCCCTCCCTGCCTCCAGCTCTCCACAGAGAACACAGTCGTCGAGGGCATCCACGTCGATGATGGTCCAATTAAAAGATGAAGTAAGTCAATCCAGGGAAGTTTGCACCACATGAAATACATGTCATCTTTGAAGTAATTGCATCTGTATGTGCAGCGAGGACGGGCTCTGGAGAAGCCACATGAAGAGGGGTCATTACACTGAGGCAGTTCGCTGTCTATGCCATGATTCATATGGGCTAATATATGGAAAAGTAGCAGCTCTTTAAAATCACTGCATGTGAAGTTCTAGTACTGTTTGTACTCTGTACGAGGCAGAATGTAAAGACATGGCGCTTTAGACAAAGAGGCCATAGCACACGTGTAGGAGAAATATGTGGAGTGCAAGAAAAACATGTTTACTTTCCATACAGAGACTCACAAGTGCTCAAGAAAGAAAGACTGACTTTGAACTCGTGTTTTCAAAAAACGTTTTTTTTATCGCCTCACATTTTGACGTGTGGGTCTGACATATCAATTGTGCAGAAAATGAATACACGACAGCTCCCACATAAGCTCTTTCACTTCTTTCTCTCTTGTACTTGTTACATTGATATTTCTGAGCAGCACAGGAAACACGCTGCCATTACCTGAGAGGAATGACATGAAAAGATTGAGAAAAAAAACATGAATCTTAAAAAAAAAAAAAAAAAAAAAAAAAAAAAAAGCTGCAGCTCAAACTAGGACAGCGATGAACTACTCCAGATGAAACCAGTCCTTATTTCTCTGACCTGCATGAAACAAAGGTTCGAACACTTCAGAAGTAGGGGCGTATGATTTCTCACCTCTAACTTGGTCCAATTTTTAAAATAGATGACTTGACACTTTCAGTAAGCAACCAATTTGTCTGCAGCGGGTGTTGTCACTGTGGAGTTTGCATTATGGATCGGTAATGAATCCAGCTCTTAGGCTGCATCAAGTAATATACAGCAGCCCTGTTGCAGAACAATGAGTGTGTTTTTCTCCTGAGAGGCACAAAAGTCTCAGCAACTGAAGGTTTCCTGAAGGCATAAAGTCTCCAGAGTTTCAATGAAGAAGAAAGACAGACTCTCTAGCTTTTGTACAAACTCAGCTTTGATAAATGGCAGTGTGTTGCAGCACTCTATAGACGTCCTTATTATATAACTCAGTTGCAATCTACTGAAAGGCTTTCTAAGACTCAAGTTATTTTTTATGAATTTGTTAATGCAATGAAGAGTATCACTGTTTTTCAACTCGCATCACTTCTGATCATGCAGAACCTGTTTACCTGTTAACATCCTGCTGCCTTCCTGCCTCAGCCCATTAGAACTGCCTGATTTGACTACATGAATGTGGGTAACCCTGTTTCTCCCAACCTGTACCTGAACCTCTCTGTCCACAGCCTACATCTCTCTCTCTCTGACTAATCCTGAGCCTGAAACTTGCTTTTTTTGTCCGAGCCTGAAATAGTTCCTGTATTTGAGCCTGAACATAAACCTGTCTCTTTGTCTGACCTTAAAACAGCTTGTTTTGTCTGAACTCAACCCGCAATGTTCACAGCAAGCGGCCGCGTTGCATTCGGGCTCCGTCGCGGCTGCAAGAGACAATCCGCTGTCATCCTAGCCGCCGTGTGCGTGTGTGTGTGTGTGTGTGTGTGTGTGTGTGTGTGTGTGTGTGTGGACAGACACATGCTCTTTCCTCCACTCCATTATCTTTACACACCGGCTCTATTCTTGCCAGACTGACTTGTGTCTCTGAAGCATGAAATTAACTTGTGAATGTATAATAATGCCTGTATTATTGACAGTTGACATAAAATTAACTGTTAATTATGCAGTTCATTTGTTACTGACTTTATCTCGACACATATCTGTGTTTGGATTCAAAATGAGGGCTGACGGAGGCACAAAACGGTTGTCATATGCAAGTACAGCCACAACCATCTAAACAAGCTGCAAACATGTATTAAACATTCTTTAAGGCGTATTAAGTGTCTTACGTATGTGGCTGCTGAATGGCAGACTCTGAAACGTATTAGTGGACACTAAAAACAGCGACTTCTCTCACCGTGTAGGCTTGAGGCTGAGTCTGTCTGAACCTGAACCTGTCTCCTGTATAAACCTAAACCTGCCTCTCTGTCTGAGCCTGAAACTTTATCAACCCGATACTTTCTACTCTGCATAACATTTACACCTATTGATAAAAAAAAACATGCTAGAGTTTCCTGTAGCAGATGGATTTTGGCACTTTTAGTCTCAAGTGTATTGCCTGATTGAATTGTACTTAAGCTCATTAAAAAGTAGGAGTAGAAGTGGGTAAGTTTTGCTAAACTAAAGCGATCAGTAAAAAGGTTTTTCCAGTACCACTCGACATGTACAGTATACAGGGAGGTAGACAGATAAACAGACAGACAGGTAAAGAGTCAGGTAGCCACAGACAGATGAGTAGAGACAGGTATTACTCTTACAGCACTAGTGATCAACAGTAATTATCTTTTCTGACCAGGGGAAGGTTGTCTTTTAATACCTCCCTCGCCGCTGACAGCTCATTAATCTTCAGCCGCCGAGCAGAAAGAGCCCAGGCTGCCAAGCACCACGGCACAAACCTGTTCTGACAACGGAGATACATACCTGAGAGATGACAAAAATAAAATCACTCACCCCTGCTACCTCGAGAGGCTCCGCTGCATAGGATCTTGTTTACATGTATAGCTTCATCAGATCAGACAAGTCTCAGATTTATAGCTGAGAAAGAGATGGGATCTGTTACAGTCTGTTTCCGTCTGCTTACAGCTTTTGATCAGGAAAGTATTTTGAGAAGTCCTGGGAGTACGAACACAAGCGATGACTACATTACAGCTGAGATCAATTCAGGTTTACTCAAATGACAAAGTTGATCCGTTTGTTTTTTTGATATCAGCAAAAGTGCTTTTTGGCTCAATGAGAAAAATAACAAGCGGAGGCAGGTAGGCATATGTGAGTTTTGTTACAAAGTGAGAATGGAAACAGAATCACTGCCAGCACAAACTGACAACAAATTGTTAATTTTCACACATACTAACCGAGCTGCAACTGCCACAGCATGAAGCTGAAGCGAATGTGGAAGTACCTTAAAGTGCCACCGACAGCCGCTAGATGATGGCTCTAAAAAAAAAAATGCCTGGCTTCACATGACTCCCATTAAAAAAGCGTCACCTTCTCTCAGTCACTGAATTCAGGCCTTCTAATAAGTTTGATGTCTGCCATGTGGGCGTTGATTGACAGCTGTGATTGACAGTTTGCTCTCCCCGGCTCCGGGACTCACACTGAGTTGGACTATTGTCGCAGTATTTCATTAAGTTTAATGTTATTTGATAATGATACTTGACCTGTTAGCACAATTTAGCTAAAGTAGCTAACATAGGCTAAGTGTGCAGCGCTCAGTGTTCCGAGTAAGCTAGCGTTAGCTTGGGTCCGAGGTAGCGGGGTGTGTTTCCAGAGTGTTAAAGGAAACACCCTGCACTCCTTATTTGGAAGGTCCTGACTTCAAGCGCAAAAAATGGCGCCGACCTTAAGCTGCAACTCTTAGTTCAATCCAGTGACGTCACACCTCGCTACGTCCATCTTTACATACAGTCTATGGTAGCAACTTTATGCTGGCGCTGTGTCCTGCACTAAAAATGATTTTTCCTAATTTTCTTAATATAATAAATTTGCATGTTCCTCTCCGAGTTATTGTCTATATCCTGCAAAATGATAATCAGTTTGACTCTTTTGCAGATTGGATCCTTCATGTTTTAAACTCTCCAGACTGTTGAGATCGGTAGACGCATGCTTCCCTATTAGAAGCGATCCCAGAAAGTGAACCAATACCAGATGCTTGTTGATACAATGTGAGTTCATTTTCAGGCTTAACAACTCACATTGTGTAAAGCAACAATAAAACAATGCCTGTTTGGCTGAGTGGCATGCCGTAAACAGGCAGGCACGCGACCCTGTTTGCTGCTTGTTGGAGAAGAGAGCTGGAGCGTTTCCAGTCATTGTTAACTGTCCGTCAGAGAGAAGCACACTGCTGTCAGACTAAAACATTTACTTGCAAATAGTATATGTTTTTAAGAATTAGGAAAAGAGATGATTTTCTCCTTTTGACATCCATGCTCTTGCTGATTTCTAAAATTCTGCCGGTATATTTATTTTGACTTTGACTTGGTAAATAAGAAAAGTTGAGCGTTGAGAACAGAAACTTACAGTTACATGGATGGATTTTTTTTTTCCTGACAGCTGTCTGTCTGTGCAGGCAGGTCCTCAGTCCTCTGACAGCCTCACTTATCACTTTACTGCAGAGGCGAGAAGTGAGCTCCAGTTTTTCTGCTGACCTCCCTCCTTCTGACGGTGCCCGGAGTCGCTGGGATTGGCAGGCCCTCACCGTGTAATGATGGTAATTCATTTCTATTAAACAGGTCCGTTATTATTGTTAAATCATTAGAGTGGCGTCTAGGCGATTAACACACGCTGCCAGACAGCAGGCCGAGCGAGACAAATTAAAATCCTGTCACCTTGGCGGCCACCGCCGGAGCTGTCACCGCCTTCACACAGCCAAGAGAATACAAAGAGCTTATAGGCTTCATACGCTGTACTCAAGGTGAGATGGAATATGAAGACAAGCTGTGATGTTAAAGTGTAATATATATAGGCTTACACATGCAGAGTGATAAAAACACACAATGCTTTTTAAAAATATATATATACAGTCAGTAACAAGTACAGCTGAGACGCCTCCAACCCCCAGGAGATGATGACACATCTCAACTCTAAAATAAATCTCAAAATAACAATAAAAAGCACGATGACAAGCTCAGACACAACTGCCTTAAATAATAAAATCTTCATGACAGAAACAGATCTCAGAAACACAAGATTCATGAGGTGACAAATGTACATATATACGAGCTATTATTCAGATCTTATTACTCTTCCCAGTCATATTATTATTACAGCTTAATTATATAGTTTGTTTAGCTGTTTTCCTTTCTGCAGATTATTTTATTAAACATGCAAAACCAGTTTTTTTGGCCACTTGGGAGCAGCAGAACAAGCTGTAAACACAACATTTGCATACAGTATTATCACCTTTCAAGTTAAAATAGCTAACTCGTTAGCAAACATTTGCCTGTTTACACAACCAGTAGATACGGAGCAACATTAGCAGTCATTCTCAGCCGTGTCTCCGGCCACGTGGTGAATATAAATCCAGTATTCACTCTCTTTTTGAGCTCTGTTCTTGACCTCTACCAACTCCTGAGGGAAAAAATGTGGCTTCTTCAGCTGCTAAATGCTCCACTATGTTCAACCATCTAGTTGTTAACTTTGTCTTTGTCTGTTGTTTGTTTCTGGCTCCTTCATGAGAACAGTGACAGAAAATTACAACTGTAAAGTTGCGTCCAATAAAACCATGAAAAATGAGTTGGAAGACGTAATAAAGTTCTATAAAGCTGAGAGAGCAGAGTCAGATGATAATTATCTGTGGGTTGATCACTGCGAGCGACCGCTTTCACATACAAGCGAGCTAGTCATGTGATCTATTGTTCATATAAAAAGTTTGATTACAGCCCCGTCAGAGGGTTTGTGTCTTTCTTGTGTTTTCAATTTCACTCTATCTTGTTTCAAGTTGAAGCTGATTTATATGTATTTCACATTCACTTTATGTTTTTTTCTACTTTCCCATGTTTCATAAACTATTTTAATAAACTTGAACATACGAAGGTGACGCCTCTTCACAGTAAATCTGTGACTTTAAGCTGGAAGTGCTCTCTTCCTGCTGACAGTATGAACAAATAACACCAGGAATAAGATGAGTATATTTAAAAAGGTGTTTTATTTTAGCACGGACAAAACAACAAGTTTGTTTCTCTTATTTCACACCAGACTCAGTCAAACTGTGGATGAGCTTTAGTATTCTTGTTTCCCGCCTGTTAAACTTTGTGTCTCTGGCTGATGTCTTGTTTCGGGATAATAACACTGTTATTCAGGGATCCCAAAAGCAATATGTGCAACATTAGATGTGAATAAGTCCCTTTAATAGATTTTCCTATATCCACCCCTCTGGTTTTATTTTTTATTATGTCTGCCTGGCACCACAAATATCTCCCAAGCCCGTCTGTCTCCCCCGCCACCACAGTAGCAGCTGATGGGGTGAGAGGGGAGTGTGACGAAGGATGGCGGAGGAGGACAAGGGGGGAGGAAGAGAAGGGGTAGGATAAAGAGTGGGAAAGCAGAGGGGACGGAGAGTGAGGTGAGGAGGAGGAAGAAGAAAGAGGAGAAAGGTGACAAGGAGATGAAGTTGAAGAAACAAAAATTGAAAAAAAAGAGATGAGAGTAAGTAGCAGAGAAAGGAAGTGAATGAGAGATATGAGAGGAAGGTGACGAGGGGGAGGACGGGGAGCAGAAGAGAGAGAGAGGGGCTCTGAAAGATGGGAGGAGGGAGTTAAAGAGGAGCGAAGGAAGGAAGAAAACAAAGAGGGGTGGAAAACAAAACATTTCTCTCATTTTCAGTTTGTCAGTCTTAGATAATCCCTCTAAAAGGCAAAACATGATTCACCCGCCATGTGACTCATATTGCAGATCCTCACTAATGGTGCCAAATGAACAATTCAGTGGTAACACTATAGTATCGCCTACAAATCACTCTTCAGACTGCTGAAAACACTTATGTCTTAGGGGGGAAAAAATCCATAATAACTGTAGAAACACAGGACTATTTGTTATTGCTGTCCTGTTACATCAGAGTGCTGATGCTTTGACCTCTGACCTCCTCAGACTTGCCTGCTTCCACTATTGTTGGTTTAAGAATTGAAGTATATCCTTTTTTAGCAGAAGAATGAATGAAAATCGCTAAGAATTAGAGCAGCAGCTGAAATTTCTGAAAATAAGTGTAATGGAAAATAGAAAAACAGCCACTTTGCTGAATATTTATTCATTTAAAGCGTGTTTTAGAAGCCCATCTCTGCAGTAATCTCCTGATCTTGAGGTCATTATTTACTCATGATGACCATTGGTCACTGGCTATCACAGCACACTGAGTTAGTAGCTACTCACTACTAGCAGGTTTTTGTTTTATGGCTTTACAGACACAAGTAGTTATATTTTTGCACATGGAACCATCGTTACTCAGTCCTGAGTAATACAACTTTTTATATTTTTTTGGAAAGACATATACAGCATTTTGAAAACCTTTGTAGGGCTTCTCCAGTGATTTAGGGTTCAGGTTCACGTTGGCTTTTTACGAACAAACCAAGAGCAAACCTGTCTCCTAGAAACGACATTTATATACCACTAAAGTGCAACAGCAAATGTGTTTTGAAGGAAACATGATGCTGCCACGTTTTCTCTCAACATAATGTGAAAAAAAAGTTGTTTATGTGGAACGTATCTGGCAAGTCGCAAAAATGTTGATACTGCATTTATGGGTAAAATGTTACTGTTTTTCCGCCCAAATATCCAATCCTGCATTACAATATCTGCCACTAGAACCTACAGCATTATTAAACTTTTTTATGGTTATGTTGAGGCACTGGCAGGACTTTTACACCACAAATGAACCGCACCAGAGTTTGCTTGGAAGTGAACCAGGACTGCCTGAAAAGGTGGGTCTCAGTCCAGTTGGCTAGTCCAACACCAGAGTTCAATCGACAGCTTTCACAACAAACCTAAACAAACTGGGCAAACACACCGGAGTTCATTTTAACCAAACCAAACAGGTTAGGTGTGAAAGCAGCCTTAGTGTTTCACATAAAGGTGGGGGGGACTCATGAGAGACAAATTTCAGGAAGAACGGTCAAAATTGGCACAGTAGAAGCTGAGAAGACCTTGGGCGATTCAAACCTGAATCTGAGTCTGACTCTGGTTCATTTTCTCCCTTGACACGATTTGTTTGGGCAGATCTGAACACAGCAATCATACTCTTGTGCAACCACACTGAGACCCTTTGAGGAAGTGGTCTGGGTCCAGTCCAAAAGCAATTCTAAAGTGGTTAGTTTGGAGCGAGAACGTGATCTGACCCTGACCTGACCCGACTACTAGGTGTGTTCTGCAAGTCTGAGCTAAACAGCATACTGGGGATGCTAGCTGCTAGCTGCAGCAGTTGCTAGCAGCTAGCTGGAGAATGCATCAGGATCCAACCTGGACTAGCGCAACAAAGTACGTTGCATTTTTTTTAAATTTGGGACTTTCCTGTGTTTCAAGGATAAGTTCACAACTTATCACGTCTGTTTTAAAACAACAGTCGGGTGTCCATATTAGTATTCCCCAAGCTGCGGCTGAGTTAACACTGATGACATCACTATAACATCATCAGGGTATGTTGGCTGGCTTCGCTCTCTCTCCAGAGTCACACAAGACATTAAACAACTGTTTTCATGGGATTAGCGCTGTCTATGATGAGTAAACTGATCTTGGAAATTGGTTGAATCACTTTTGACTCACTTTTGGATTTGGAAAATTTAATTCAATCTGTCGGTTTCAAACTTTAAAACAAGCAAGTGTATTTTTTTTTTTACAGTGCATATAGTTGTTCCTCAATCTTTAACCCAGTTTAAAAGGTGAGGACTTTGATTTATCACTTGAGGAAAAAAAGGCCTCAAAGCTTTCTATCAGAAGATGTCTTTAGCGTGTTCCCACGAGATCCACGTTTAGCAGTCAGAGCTAAATTAAATCTATTTATAGCGCATCTTAATCTAACACTTATATGTATAACCGCTCCTTGTTTTCCCTGCAGCGATGCCACTGTTTGTTTGACATACCTCCATTCTTTGCCAAGCTTTTCTTTTCCACTCTTTTCCTTCAGGACACATTTGTCAGAGGTTAAATACGTAATCTGTGCAAGGAAAATGAGGCGAGAGCTCCAGGAGTATTTAAGCACAGAGGAGCAACTCAGGGAAACAATGAGAAGATTGTGATTCAGGGATTCTAGTGAAATTGTGATGGACAAATTCCTCTGGAGCCAGAGTGGAGGTATTTCAGTATAAACCTGCTAAATGCCCCTGTGTGCCGCAGCAGCAGTTGCATGGTGTTGATGGAAAAAAAAAGTTTTATGTCCCAATAAAAGCCGGTTTACTGCAGACTAACTCGGTGTGTATTTATATCTATAAAAATAAAAAAACAGAGGGAGGACTCAGAGGCCTGCGCATGTTTTGTTATTCAGACAAGTGTGCACATGTGTGAATTAAGATTTTCAAATAAAGTCTTCTCTGTAGACTGTCTGAAACAAATGTGTACCCTTAAATGCCCTGCTGGACGGAGCGGAGAGTATAATTGCAAGTTTTACAGTCGGGCAACGGAAATTTGTTGGTGAACTTGAGCTTAAAATACTGTATAGATTTTTTTCTATAACAATCAGCCCTCAGTTACAGTTAGTTAAATGTGTGAGCTGAGGACAAATAGCCAACCAGATTGTTCTCATTTACTCTCAGAAACTGGAATCAAACACCAAGCCTTTACCCCTAATTGCAAAGATCAAAGTTGGGTCCTATTTGTTTTTCTCTTCTAAGTTTTATTTTGAAGGGAGTCAGGATCAGGCATTTCTGACCAGGTTTTGTGGGGTTGAACAGTAATAGGATGGGGCTGAAGTTATTCCACCCGGGGGCCCAGAGGGATGACTGGGAGACAAACAGGCCTAAACTGGTCTCTGCAAACAACCGCCCTGTGGTGAAGATGCCCACGGCACAGCTGCCTTTCCCCAAAATGGGAGGGTAAAAAAGCTGCATTGGTTCTTGCGTGAAAGTATATAACTCTTATTCAGGATGCTAACCATGTGTTTTGTGAGTATGTGTGCGTATGTGTTGGGGTATGTGGGCAGCGTGTTATTCTGGTTTGCAGAGCTATAACTGGACAGCAATTCAGAGCACTCCTTACCGTAACCTCCGACCAAAACACTGGCTCGACTTTACTGGATTCACCCCACTGTTACTGCCGCCCTGCTGTAGAATTAGAAGGGGCAGATTGCTCACTGAATAATGGCAACCAGCTTCACGCAGGGCTGTTACATCGCAAAAAAAATCTCCAACTTATCAAGTCATTTCATTTCAAGTGAGAGTTTATCTTGGAAAAAATAAAAAAATATGGTGGATTGCTTTGCTGGAATCAGAATAAGAATATTTGCTAAACAACATGAGCGACATTGAAAACAAGTCGAAATATTCTTTCAAAGGATTTAATTATAGACATTTTTTAAACGTGATTCAGTCTTGACTGTCCTGAAAAACTAGATTGCACTCTTCTGCTGTTCATAAGCATAAATTGACATATGTAAGTGTTCATCACATTAACATATTTGGTCAAGATTAAGGATAAGGTTGTGGTAACAAAAAACGTTGGTTTAAAGTCAAATCAAAGGTAGATGATGGTTTTGTTGATGATGAAATGAGAAAAATATGAGAATGAAACACTCGGGACTGAATCCAGCCATTGTGAATCACAACCACACACACTTCCTGAATTAAGATAAAAACTTTACAGCAATACAGCAGCACAACAAATAGACCAGAGAAACAGAAACAACAAGATACAAACATGTTGAAAATATTATGTTGCAATTCTGCATCCATTTGGAGCAGAAAGCAGCCAGAAATGTCTGATTGGATGGACAACAATGACAAGATGATGGCAAGAAAAAAAAAAACAATCACTGACAAAATTTTGAAAGAGGAAACTGAATCTGATGATGCTTTCAGTTAATAAGAAATGACAAAACACACACTGAAGAAATCTAAAGTCTAAGACATGAGTATTTCTTCATTCTGGCTTGATTTGATTAAGATTTGTGGTTGCTGTAACATTGACCAATATCTTGTGGTATGAAATGATGCTCGAGACAAAATGTGTTTCCTGTCGTTCATGGCATCTAGAAACCAGGCGAGAAAACTTCCCTCATCATTGAAAACTTGTCATAAACTTGTTTTTCTCGCTGAGTTTTCTGTACCTGATGCTGTCCTGATGGGGAATCATTTGTCTTGCTTTTCCCTGTAGGAAGCATGTTGTTTGTTGCATTTTGAAACATTGTACTCATTTCACAAAATGTCATGAGACCAGGCTGGTCCATTTTTAGAAAGCTGGAAAGTTCAACAAAACAGCTAGAATCCTTTCTGTAAGCATCTCTCTCACGCTCTCGAATTTTGAGTCTCATTCCACTCACCGACTCACAGCAACATAATACAACTTGCCCGGTGACAGCTTAAAAATATTGACTGTTAGCAGGGATGGCCAATCTATCCAGTCACGTTCTATGCACCCGGCACTCCTGCAGGGATGCTCAGCCACATCTGCTGTTGTCTTGGTTTCTCCGTTCCTCCCACTGCCTGTTTTTAGCCTCGGAGACGACACACAGCCAGGCAAAGCAAAGCTTCTGCAGGCTTCTTATTAAAGCTTGCATCAGCATCGCAAAATATTTGCATAACAGAATCTTTTTTGCTCAGTTTAAAGTCTGCGGCATTGTGACCAAAGTGCCCCGTGGTTAAGCTCTGGTTTGGTGCTCCTCTTTCTCAAGAACACAGAGTGAAAGATGCATAATTTGCATCACAAGCTTGAGTGCACTGCAGTCACTGGTGGTGGTGGAACTGATGTTTCTCCCTGTGAGAGACTAAGAAAGAAAACTTGTCTGGAACAAATTGAAAGTATTCATAAATCATCCTCACTCTCATCCTAACTCTCAGACCCTGAGTGTGTGTGCGATGTGTGTGTGTGTGTGTGTGTGTGTGTGTGTGTGGACTCGATGCAGATGCAGCCACGATGACATCGTCACCCCTGCAGAACAAGTCGGCCTATATGACAGAACAGCCGGACCACCCACACATGCCTACGTAAGCAAACTCCGATACTGCAGACTGGGGCGCTGAGACCCGTCTGCTGAATCAATGAGGAAATTTTTATTGAGGCTGTTTAACTGCATGAACAAAGAAGTAGCTTCACCGCAAAAATGTTGAACATGGGAAATGGGGGTATTTTTCGTTCTCATAAGGATTCACAGCTAGCCTATTCTGCAAATATGACAGAGTGAATTTTAATATATCTTTAAATCAAACTGCTTTGTAATTTCAAAACTTTCTGTTGACATTTGTTTTGTGGTGAACCTTGGAACATATCAAACTTGTATTTTTATGCTGAAGATGAGAGACTGTTGAAAAGCCTTGTTTCCATCTGCAATTCCCAAAGGCAACAAATTGTACTCTTTGACATCTTCAGTGACAGATGAGCATGTTTTTAACGGTGAAATATTCTAGTTTGCAAGAAGCATGAAATTAAGTTGCCTCTTAAAATCTTTAAGTTTTTAGCTGGCACCTTTATCCGGAGCAGTCAGATGAATTTAAGGCTGTATTCGCTATGCCAATTACAGCCATGCACAAAAAAAACTTGACATCCACAGCTTTCCTCAGTTTAGCGCCTAATTAAGGCCACTTATGCAAATGAAGTCAGTCACAGTATTTCAATCAGAATACCTCAGGCTCAATTTAAGTACAGATTGCTAATGTCTGCCGGGTGAAACATATGGCAAGCTGTTCTGTCAGGCTGTGATTCCCCAGTGCAGTCGAGCAGAGGCCAGCAGAAGCAGAGGCGTTGACAGAAAGTTTGTCACTGCAGCTTTGCCGTGATTGTTTTTGCTCTGAGGATCTTTTTTTTTTTTTTATGTCATCAAGCTGTATAAGTATAATGAGGCGATCCATAATTCCTTTGATATCTAACAAATAGGCCATCATCCATCTCATTCAGTGTCTTCTCTGTCGGCATTCTTGGGGTGAGTTGGTAGGATGTGCTTTTTACCGAGGTGTGAAATATCATGTGTAACAATGTGGTTTAGTAAATCTGTGCAAGTGATCCGTGCCCATTTGTGCAGACCCATAAAAAAATATAGCTTGTGTCAAAGGCTCTAAAATCTCCTGGGTGTCCACTTGCTAAATGCTTGTGCATAACAAATGTTTTTTTTATTTACAGACAGAACCGATTCAAGTCTTGTTTGCAACAGGCTCGAGTTAAAGTCTCAGAATACATATTTGGGAGTTCTTGTCTGCTCCCAGCTGGGAAAAGATGGTCCCTGCTCTTTCTGAAGCATGCAACTGTCTGAGTCCTTATCAGATGCCTGACTGATGGAGTCGCTCTGGCCAAGGACATTTCAGCAGAGGCTTAAGAACTCACACAGTGGCGTTCCAAAAACACTAAAAAAATCTCAAAACTGTGGCTTCAGTTTACATTTTTATTCTGTATGTTGATGCGTTATAGTAATAAGCATCATTTCCAGGTGTGTAAGGGACGTACTATAGTAACCTCTGTTACCACAATGAAGCAGCAGTGGCTCTATGTGATTAGCCACTACCTGAATGATGCTGAGTCTTCTCTGGTGTTTATTCTAATGTCATAATTATCCCAATAAAATAAGAATTAAGTAAAGTTTCATTTTCTTGCATTTGTGCTTGTGCTCTGTCTCTCTAGTATCAGAT
Source organism: Thunnus thynnus (assembly GCF_963924715.1). Classification (NCBI taxonomy): domain Eukaryota; kingdom Metazoa; phylum Chordata; class Actinopteri; order Scombriformes; family Scombridae; genus Thunnus; species Thunnus thynnus. The sequence continues at coordinate 5,795,746 of NC_089532.1, read as the reverse complement.
AAGGGAATAAATAGAGATCACACCTACATACATAACAACAAATATACATTTCTGCATGTGTACTTGCAAATAAACTGCATCATGTAATGTGTCGCCCCTGCTCTTCTTCTGGTGTCAATATGTTAATTATGCTAGCTTTTTTTTAGTGCATTACTGCCACCGCAAATCCTGTGTGATGCTTCATGAAAACATCCCTCACTGTTTTGCTACTTGACATATGGCTTTGTCAGAGCTCGGACCTGTTGCATTTGACATTCGTCCCTCAGCTCTTCTCATTTATCCAAACACCAACATGGGACCGGAGCGATTAACTGCTGGAGGTTATACAACCCTCAGTAATTGTCTGCGGCGTGATCGGTCACACCTCTGCAGTCAGCGAGCGTGTTGTGTCTTTGCCTCCGAGACTTTGGTCATACAAGTAATTAAATCCCTTCAATGGGCCGGGCCTGTGAGCTAGATAGAAACCACAGACTCCCTCCCTCTCACTCCATCCCCTCTGTCAGCCTCCTCCTCCTCCTCTTCTCTAAACTCGACTTGCAGGCTCCGGCATTCCTTTGGCCTGACTGCATCAAACTGTGCTGAATTATAATTAATTAGTGGTTGGAAAAAAATAGGGACTCGGCTGGCTTAGAGAAAATTATATAGTGTGCTTCCAGAGAGTAAAACTTAGAGAGAGTGAAAGACCTCTGCTGACGAAGAACAGAAAAATACACTAACTTTAGTCTCCTCAAGGCTACTATAGCAGCAGCATCTGTACGTACTCACGGCGGGGGCGGCGCTGAGCGGGACGAAACACAGGAAAGAACACATTAGAGGGGAACGCTATAAATTCTCATTCAAAACATGTATTTTAAGACCACTGGTGACCCAAACGATGTTAACCTGCTGCCTTTGAAAACAATATGGCATAAATTAGACATAGGCGTCCTTATGAATATGACATATAGGAATTGTTTTGGATTGAGGCTGCCAGAGTTATTGATATTTTGACCCGTTTTTTTTTTCAGTTTCGTCAAATTTATTCAAAACTATTCATAAAAAATGTCAAAGGATCTGCTGCAGCCAAATTGAATGAGTTCAATTCAATTCACATCTAATTTTCGGCTTGATGAAATCTTTACGGTGTCAGCAGTTTTGTGAATCCATTAGGTGTAAATAAAATTTAAACAGTAAACCCTTTTTTAATCACTTTAGTGTTTCGTTTTTTTTTTTAGATATAACACCCTGAAATTCTTATGAGTTCATCCGATTCATAACAAGGAGAACATTTATTTGCTGATATTTAAATTGTAGTTGAAAGCTCATAATTGGCCTAATAAAACCAACAGTAACAAGGATGAGTATTATTGTTATTGAAAGACATGTCCAACAATTTGAATAGGCGAGGACTTTTTGTTCCATAACAGATTAGAGTTTTGAAAGCCCTAAAATGTCAACATGCTGAAGTAATCTCTGAGTCATCATATTGATCCACACCCCTTTCATTTCCCAGAGGTATATTTATGTGCATCTTGTCCTATATGGCAGTGAATAGCTCTTTGAATTAATGCAGATCACCTATATCATTCTTTTTTTCCCTAAAAAACAAGTTGCCAAGCCCTGTAGGCAAAGCCCCCAGGAGATGAGTTTGAGATTAGCACTGTGTTAGGGGTAAATGCAGGTTCGAACCACTATTACTATTTGAAATGGATCCATTTCCTTCACGGGGGATTCATCAATCTCCTCTGGCACGACAGTGCTGATTAGATTTGCCCCCAAAAGTGCTGGCAACCCTGCACTCCAGGCAGACAATTTTATAACATCTGGTGAGCTGATAAAGAAAAGTTTTGTGCAAAAGTTAAAGTGATGGTATGACTCTGGTTGGTATTATTCACTGTGAATAAAGCAGGGCTTATGATGTGCCAATGCTACGGTTGAAGTCTGGTAAGGTTTAAGTACAAACATGCCTTGGTTAGGATTAGGGAAAAGTCACGGATTGGGTAAGACTTATTACTAAAGAGGTCTTTGTTGTCATGGTTACAATAACAACGACATAAAGGTTAAGGTTAGAGGACAATTGCGGTCATGGTTAAAAAAGCAAAACAACATTGACTCACTGTTCGAAACGGGAAACGAACAGTGATCGCCTCCACTAAAATCTGATGTTTTGTTGACCCGTCCATCCACCCCAAACTCCCTAAGTGGTCAACATGACCTGATAACCTCCTTCGTTCCCGTCATAATTACTATGGCCTCCAGAGGGCTTCTGTCACTGGATATGAAAATATGTTTAGTTTTGGGGCACTTGCATAAATGACTCATCCTGTCGTCTTTTGCCTGGGAAAACAGTCTCACTGAGCTTGTTGTTTCCATGTGGGTAGTGACGAGGTAAGAGCCTGGATGCCGAATACAAACACACGCCTTCTACATTCACATACTAATCCATTCTGCTGGCTGACTGAAATACCACTTATAGATTGTTATATATCAAATGGTATTTATGACTGTAAATCTGCAACTATTTTCCTTAAAGCTCAGATGTATCTGGTGTGGTGTTACATAGTGTTGTGTCCGACAGTAAGTAATATTCATGGAGTACAAGATATAAATATGGATCGCCATATTGGCCTTGTCCATTCAGTGTGATTCATTTTCTATGAATCTCTAAGTGAGAATGGGAGGATTCATTGCTGCTTTGTTATACAAAACATGTTCTGTCAAAATGCTCTGTGGAAATCACATCACTGTGTCTCATAATAATGCAGAGTAGAAGTGATTACATTGTAATATTAACACCATTATCTAAGTCTCTTGACGTCAAACACTTCACTTCTCTTCCCTCGCCAAGCAGGATGCCCACTAAGAATCCTTAACCTAATCAGACGTTGGAGCTGTCAGACGTCTTCTTGATCTCAGGCTTCTCTGAGAAAGCTGCTGACAAAGGCTCTGATGCAGGATATCCTCTCCAATCACTTAAAATGATGCTGGATGACCTAAATAGCAGCCGAGTCCACTCAAAGTCATGAAAAATGTATCTCTAGATCTCCATCTGACTCCAATTTAGCATCGCTGGGTAAAATATTTTACGTCATATTTGTTTAAATCTGATTTCTCAGATGTGTGAAAGTTGACTGGCAGCTGTGCTGAATGACAACTTTGATATCTGAACAGATGACAGATTTATATTTTATATTTGTGGAGATGACAGGATGTTTATGTGCAATTTATACTTTATAAGAGAGTCAGAGATAAGGAATGAGGAAAGAAAAGGAATGGATGAAGACAGATGTCACGACATTGACTTTGTTGCAAAGATTCAGTCTGCAGATCTTCAGGGATTCCTGAAAATTTCCTTCAGTATCATTAGATTGATGTTTTGAGGTGGAGGTGTTGCAAGTTGACTCAGGGTTTAGGTGCCTTGTGTCAAGTAACTGAACCTTCAACCTTTTTGTCACAAGCCTGCCTCCAACTTTTTGATCAGAGAATTTAGTTTAAAAACACAACTGATTCGTCTGTTAAAGCCAGTTGCATGGTTGAGCCTTTGTGGACCTGATGTATAGGAGAAGGAGGTGATCAGGAGCAGAAAAACAATATGATGAGCTAACCTATACACAACTACCATCATTTACAAGCTAAAAAAGTTGCTATGCTAACTTGATAGCAAATAATTGCCTATTTACACAGTCAGCAGGTTTGTAACATTAGCATTAACTTTATTTATTTGAAGTCATCTTTGTGTTCTTCTGATCGATATAAGTCAAATATTCACTATCCTTTTAGCGCTAGTATGGTCTCCACAACTCTAAGACAAATACCTGGCTTGCTGATAAATGCTTCACCAACTAGTAGCTAACTTTGTCAGTGTACATTGTGTTTGTTAGAGCTTGCTTACATGATAAACTTCCTACCGGCAGTGCAGAGTGGCGTGTGACTAAACAATGCAGTAAATGTACCGTGAAACCAAAATAATTAGCTAAAAGAAGCTCAATAGTTTGGTTATACTCCAACGCTTCACACACCACACAATCATCTGTCTCAGTGTTAATATCAAAAATACTGAAAAATGCAACTTTGAGTCAGTTAAAGACCATAGACTTTATGTAAAGATGGACTTAGCGAGGTGTGACGTCACCTGTTGGTTTACATTGGAGCTGGTTTGAAGCTCAGAGTTGCAGCTTATGGTCGCCGCCATCTTTTCCATTTGGAGCCAAGACCTTCCAAATAAGGAGTGCAGGGTGTTACCTTTCATGCTCTGGAAACACACCCTACTACCTCTGGGATGCTGCACACTTGGGCTAACGTTAGCTACTTTAGCTAAATTGTGCTGAGAGGGCAGATATTATAATCAAGTAAAATTAAACTTACCGAAATATTGCAACAATAGTCCAACTAAGTGCGAGTCCTGGAGCCAGGGAGAGCATCATGTGAGCCAACTGTCAATCAACACCCACATGGCAGACATCAAAGCTATAAGTCTTCTAATCTTATTAATGGAGCAATAATTTCCAAAATCACCACCAATTTAGTGATTGAGACCATAATGACTGAAAAAAATCATTGACGTCAAACTGTGCTAGCTTAGCCACTTGCTAAAAACTTTTAAAAAATCATTTTAGCATAAGTAAATGTACATCCTTTGAGGATAAATGCCTACAAAACTACAAGACGCATTAATCCAAACTCCCCCATGGCGGGATTGTAACTGGGTACTTTCCACCTCTGTTTATGACCAGTGAGGGTCACAACAGACTGAGTGTATCAGGGTGTGTCGAGGGTATAGAGAGCACAAGAGAGCCCTGTTCGAGTATGAACTGAATACAGACCATTCAAGGTGAGTCACACAAGTGACAAACACAGGTATTTATTCAGTAGTTTATTTATCCAGTTTAATTTGTTTCAAATGTGGGACTGAAACCTTATCCTACCTCTCGTAAAAACGCTGAGCGATGATAACGTTACGAGTTGCTCAGGTCAGGGCTGCTGTGACTCCTTGTGAGGTCAAAGCTGTCTATTCTGTATGAGTGAATGAGTGCTATAGGCTCTATGTTCGGCAGCAGAGTATCCACCACAGGCCACACACACAAAGTTATATTTATCCCTCCATGTCTCCAGCTAGTTTTCCTTTCGTCGCAAGGTCTCTGAGGCTCTTTTCAAAGTGCCTGTAAATGCTCCTAGTGTTGACCTGTTTCCTAATAACACAGGATTCCTTTTTATTCTGAAAGTTGCCTCTGTCTTCCTGACCCCCCTCCCGCCCCCATACCCCCATACCTGTTTTATGTGCTATAATATATCAAACCTTTCAACCTTCCGTGCCTCTGGTTGCATTTTTTCACAATCGCTTCACTTGTCCTTCAGTTATCACATCTGCTCTTTCCAGGGAAATGGGAAATTTTGCTGCATATAAGTAGGATTTATAGGACATATCAGTTGTGTAATCCACTGCCAGTATGTTTGGGCAGCTATATATATACTCTTTAAGGTTAAAGTAAGTGTATTCATGCATATTTGCATATGTGCCAAGGTGTGCATTATGCGTATCTGTATCATGTGCAGGCTGTGAAAACAAATTACCCCTTTTCTATCTACCAAATATTTTGGTAAACTTGGAGCTAACAATATAAATTTCTTCCTTTGCATTTAAAGGTCTAGTATATCCCTAGAGCTTATTAATTTAGCTTTTTATATAGAAAAAATTATTAAAAATGGGCTTAAAAATATGACTTTAAAATAACATTTGCAGCACAAAACAACATCCCTTGCAGGAAGAAATTGAGTGACCTTTGTTTAAACTGTAATATGAGTCAAAAACAATCATATATACTGTACGTATCTTGCAAACACAAAAAAGGCATTATAGGTCACTTTGCATTGAAGAGGTGTGAATTTAATAAGTCTGTGGAGAGATTTAATGTTGCATGACGGTCCAAATGTTAATCCACCTTGACGATGATACAATTCTGAGGAATACCAGTAAATACCTTTAGTCATTTGTAATGAAAAAGCTCAAATTCGTGTCTTAAAATAATGCCATCTGTCTGTAAAAACCCATCCTAACGATACTTGGAAAAGAAACTGTGGTCAATTTACATGCTTTTTGATCTAGAACTAATGGTCTAAAACTCTGAGTCAAAATGAGAATTAAAGGAGCGAGATGGCTGAGTGACAGACTAAAGGCAAGTGTTGGTTCATTCAGTCTCTCTGTTTCTGGAGGATGGTGTTTATGTTAAGCAGAGAGCCTTTTCTCCAGCAGTGATTAATGTGGTGCCCTGAATGCCACGGCTTCCACATCAGACAGATAACGGTTTTCTGCCTCCTGTCACAGTCCCGGCCTGGTGGAAGAACTGAAAAATAAAAAAAAAAATAAAAAAAATAAAAAAAGGAATCTGTGTTTTCCCACAAACACTTGTAGGTATGTGCTGCTGGCTTCTGTCCACAGAGAGCCGGATGCATTTGAGAAACACAGACGTACACACACACGCACACACTAAAAAAAATGTATAAGCTTGTGCACTCACACACACTTATGTTTGGTGCACACACACACAAATGCTCATGAAGTGCTCAGTCTCTCTCTCACTTATACACACACACACGCACATAGTGAATGTCATGGCTTTCATTTTCCATTGTGCGACGGGTGACCCTAAATATTTACACTGCTTGGCAGAGGCAGTGACGGAGTATTGTGTCTTAGTGATCAGTGAGCTCCCATTATGCACAGACAGTGGTCCAATAGCGGCTGTGAATGTGTCCTACATTTACATTGTTGGAGTTAACCACAGTTCATAGTGGCAGCACTGACATTCAAATTCTTATCTTTGATTGTATAAACACTCTTGGTACAGTGTTTGTCTGTTATATCAGTGACTAATGTCGGACCCAGACTGGGATCCACACAGACGGCACGAGGCTGAGACAAACCATGTGCGTCACAATATGAAACTCTGCATGTTTGATAGCAGTAAATTCCTACTGGCGTTATATAAGACTGTAGTTACAACTCATTTCTTTCTAACTTTACAGTTGACTTGGATTGAAAATTACTTTCTTTCAAAGATTGCTGCATCATTGTGAGAGCATTTCCACTCATTTTCTCTCATAGATTGTCTTAACACACACAGAAAGGTGTGTTTGGTGCAGCGTGTCTGCTACTGGAACTTCAAAATCTCTTTAGATAAGATATCTTATTCCTCAGAGAGAAAATTGATATTGGACAAGTCTGGAAAACCTTTTTTGTTCAAACACATTTTTTTCTGACAACACAATTATTTCGTCCTACAACAGCCGTGCATAGCAACTATAAAATGGTTATTGATAAGACAACCCTGTCTCCTAGAAATTAGGTTTATATATGCTACTAAATTGTTTTCCTAATCATGTTGAATTGGCAAATATAATTGCTGCCTGGATTATGTTCACAGGCAATGTTTTTTTTTTCTAATTAATTAGGTGCTACATTTACACATTGTATCACACTGAACTCAGATGGATGATGTCGGGGGGGATGGTGGGCGTCATCTAGAGATTCGGCTCAGCAAAAATAGAGAAAATGATCTGTTGACAGTCATATTGACGTCACACCAGCAACATCACACCTTTCACTATAGTTTCAGTGTCTATATCTGTAGAATATGTCACAGACATGAAGAGTCACCGCTGCGGGTCAGCCTCACTTAGAGCGGTGGCAGCAGGGTTTAACTGGCGAAATGATTAATATAGTGAATAAAAAAAACACGTCCTGTGTGAGGAGAGTATGTGGCTGACACAGACGTATCCCCAACCAGACCCCACCATGTCTGTCAGAGAGAAAGCTGCTTTCACTTCACATAGGACTTATTTATTTTTAACTATTGAACACATACTTAACTAAATATAAATGAAATTTATAATTAAATTATATGAAACATGCTATTATTGATGGCCGTTATCAAAGCCAAACTCTATGTAGAAAGATAGAGCTGGTAGCAGAAGCGCCGCAGCAGCAACGCTGTCTTTGTGGATGTTGCAAGCATGTGAGACGCAGCAGTTCAGCAACGCACCCACGCTGCTGAGGTTCACACAGGCTGTGTGTCCCAGGTGTTAGTCTGGTGTCTCTGGTTTTGCATTGAACATGGCATTGGATATTAATCGTGCATAATGTTAATGTCCTTCTTAAGCTGTGTTAGGAAAAATATAGCAAAATATCCTGAAGCACAACCGGTAGGGTCAGTTTTTCATTAATGTTATTTTAAAAAAAATACTTTAGGACCTATAAACATCTCTGTATAGAGAGAACTGAAATAAGCAGACAATAGCTGTGTTACTATTAACATTTTTTGCGGAATTGCATTAGAAATGCTTCATGGAAACGCCAAAATTCGAAAAACTTCCTCAATTTCGCAAAAAAAAAAAAATTACGCTCGCTTGAGGTGAATTTTGGAAATGTCGAAAAAGAGTTTATGCGCAAAATAGGTCATGCAAATGGATTTGTCGAATAAATAATGACGTAGCAATCGTTTAACTCATATGACTGATCAGCTGTTTCTGCTCTTGGCGTCTTCTGACACTCTGAAATGAATTCCTGAATTTCTGATGACCTCTCTCCATTTTTCTCTCATCAACGCAATATAACTATTTGTTTTATTTCCGGTTGGCAACCTCTACTTCTTCTACTCTGTTTACAGGCAGATTATTTAAGCCTATACTGCCACCTTCTGACAAAACTATGCGTTGTGTAGCCTAGATTATTCGCTTCAAACCAGTTCATGGAAATGCACGGCTGATATTTCAGAATCAAAAACCACAACCTTTTTCTTAAGTAATCAAACAATGCAGATCATTTTAAAAATGTGTAAGAGAGCAGGCTACAATATGTCTCCATGGCAATGAATGTGATGCTAGTTTCACCTCCACATTCTGCTCACTTTTTGCAAACTGTATTTTGGTGTGAAGTAACCAGCCAGATGTTTAATCATGGCAGCCTGCCGAGGGATACGGTGTATGACAGGGCTAAGAGGACAGGAGCTTTGCCAGGACACTTTTCACCCTCTCAGGTTGTTGGAGCCAGACCTCAACAATCTCTCAACAGTCATGCTAAGAGTCGTTTGCATATTCAGCCCCACACTCTGCATCATTTTTACAATGTTCCAAAGTTATTCCTGCGTGACGCAAGAGTCCTTCTCCTAAGCTGAGGAATGCTAAACCCAATAACAAAATGACTCCTCGGTGCCTCTTTTTCTCTGATATAATTTGCTTGAGTTTTATTGGTGTTAGCCTGTCTGGGCTTCTGTGCTTGTGGAGAGCTATTAAGTTTAACAGGGGCTCAGTCAGTCTACTTCGTCTAGCACAGGGTGAGACAGACAGACAGACAGGCAGACTGGTGGGCAGATAGGCAGAAATGTCATTAGACAGCAAGACAGGGAGAAGGGCGGTTATAACACATCTGACTGTACAGCATAAATCACGTCACAGTCCCTTTAAAATATACAAGGTGGCTCTTTCCACTGGTACCTCTGACCTGTAAATGTTGGCGTATTTCACAGTTGTGGTTGAGGGTTGCAAACACAGGCGCAGCTGAAATTAAACCCTCGCTGTAACACACTCTGTTAGCAGTTTTCTTTGCCCGGGAGAAATAATTATCAAAATCTGAATGAAATATGGCAGGAATGAACACTCAACATGCCCTGTGAGGTTTCCACTCTCATTCAAACCGCATTTAAATGGACTGATTCAATATTTGCCAAATCTGTCTCATACATCCACATGTGTGTAACAACAGTGGCATTGTTCAGCGTTACCTTTAGAGACAAAATAGGGAAAAATATGGAATTTCTCCGATTTTTTTTAAAACCTAGAAAAGTGTTTCTGCTTCCGCAATCTTCAAATTAAAGTCCCCACACGTTTCTCAAGTGCAACACATCAGAGGTGAGAGGAACCTGTGCACACTGTCAGAAAACAGAGAAGGCCCTTCTAAAAACAAGAGACTGAGTGATCAAAGTCTTCAGGTGACAAACAGGTGCTACAACAAAAACGTAGGCCAACAAAGAGGTTTGGGATTACACCATCATTGATTGGTTCTTTAATGATTTTGATCATTTGCCGACAAGCTCTCCCACTCGGCCTCGTTGTGGTAAGGTCTCCTCTTGTTGTGTGTGTGTGTGGAGTGCTGTGTGTTTGGACCTGTTGGTTCACAGCCAGCTGCTGAGTGAATGAGAACTGACTCACCCTGCATTTGGCCCATTGTTCCCTCCCCGGGCCTTGGATTGGAGAGCTTTTTGTTGGCAGCTCCTGGCGCTGCCGCCCGGTCAAAGACATCTCTCCTGGGCTGTTGTCGACCATCTGTTTGCCCCCGGCCCGGCACTCAGGCAGGCCATCACCTCGACACTGCAGCTATGTGGCATGAGCATCGGCGCTCTGCTGTGTGAAAGGATGATGCACGGTGTTACCACGCTGAAATCAATGAAAATTTGAATTAGTGCGATAGTCTTCTCCAGTAAAGAGAGGAGAGAAGTCTTTTTAGCTATTAAAACGTTTAACTGGTGTCAGAGGCTACTGGTACAAAATGTTTACACACTGCAAAAATTCCATTTTTAATGGTATGTCATCAATTCCAGTGTTAAATCATGTTCTTAAACTAAGTGCAAAAGTTGTTTTTTCATTTCAGGAATTTCCAGCATTATTGAAAAAGTCATAAAAATAAGTGATAATTGATTCCAGAGACAGTTACAGATTATCAATTGTGAGTGTTTAACTTTTTTTTAAAGAAAAATATTGCTTCGGACTTAATTAAATTACTTGATCAACAGATATTTGATGCAATGTGACATTTGTTTTAACATAATTGATCATTTATCTGTCTGAAGGGCCACAATTGTCCATCAAACCTCTTCCAGGGAGAAACAGGTTGTAAAAAGAATGGTCTACATTGATGAAGCAAAGGCTGAGATACCCTGACTTATATTCCCATCTAAGTCGAGCTCTTAAACACACTGAGTGCACTTTCTCTACTCAACTTTCTTTCTTTCTTTCTTTCTTTAATCTCCCCGCCTGGGAACTGTCTGTGTCTTTCACACTCCTTGCTTGCATTTTATAACACAAGCTCTCTGTTAACGGAATAATTTGACGGTTTGACAGTTTGGGAAATAAGCTCATTCCCTTTTTTTTGCCAAGATGAGAAGATCGATACCGCTCTCATGTTTGTGCATTGATACAAGTATTGAGCTGGAACCAGTAGGTGGTTAGTCGTGCTTTGCATAAAGACTGGAAGCAAGCGGTAACAGCTCGTCTGGTTTACTGTACACAAAGAGCAATATAAAAAGAAGAAGTTGTGGTTTCAGGGCAGTTGCTGTTTGTGCTGTAACTATTTCTTGATGAACAACACCAGTGCTTCTGTGACATGTCTGCGGGACTCTGGGCAGTCACTGTCTGTTGTTCCCCAAGAAATAACCCCAACTGAAAATGTGACGTCTCCAAGCCCAAGGGTTATTTTTTCAGACTTAAGAAAGCTCCATCCAGACATACAGAGGCTTGATAGTACTCCCCATGACAATAAACTGAATTTGATGGGTAAAGTCACTGGAAGTCCCTTTAGCATCCTCTTAAAATGGCACCAATTGGACCAATCTAAACTTCCTGAACCTAATGCCATCTGAAAAGCAGCAAGCATCTAGAAAGGCCCAACATAAACTTCAATGGACTAATAACACTATTTGGTCCCAAATCAGCCATCCTATTCTCAGATGCCTAGTGAATACTGGGCTTAGACCCCCCTCGATGCTGGGTGCCCACCATGGGGTTGGTGTAGCGGGCGGGGTGGGCCGTGAGCTGGGTGTGGGGGTGATCGTGCTGGCCGGGCACAATAGTTAATCCATGGGCTAAACACTCAAAGCCCTGATTTGCGGGCTCTGATCCTGGCTGTGTGAACAGTAGTCACGACTGGGGACGCTGGATAAACAAGCCAGTAAACCCCCCACTACCACTCACAGCCACATTTCTCCACATTTAAACCTCTCCATTTGGTCATTGATAGGCAAAATGAGGAATGATACTATTTACAGAGTCTGTTATTTCTCTGTACCTTTATTAACATCGTACACATATCCAGAATGCAGCTGCTTTTGTTTTCATGAGCAAAACAGCACAGATTGTTCAGTCAGATAGTGTGAAATCACTATTTTTTATGTTAGGAAAAATGTTTTCGGCAGTTGTGTGAATTATGGGTTGGCGCCTAAAATGTAACCTGACACACCAGATGATTTGTTACACAAAAAACCATCTGAGAAATCATGTTGGAAACTGTTTGGAAAAGGGCAGGCACTTTCAAAAAATACTGTCTATCATGGGCTCACTTCAACCAGTCAGATAAATATGATATAATCAGATCATATGACGTAGTAGAAGAGTGCTGAAGAGGAAACAAAACAACAAGACCAAGTCTGAGGAACTTTGAAAGCTAGCAAGCAAGTCAGTGTAGCTAGCTAGTTCTGATATAACTGATGCTATAGCAGCATCTAAGCTAACCTCCCCTAAGGAGCCGCCATTGTTGTTTTTTCGAACAAACAGTCACTTCTTGCTGTCGTTACACCTAAACTATGCCTGTAGCTGCCAGTAGTTCCTCATAGGACGCTGAGTGGTCCGAACCGCTGTAGTTCGGCCACAAGCACCTAACTTGAAGTCTGACGAAGATGGATTGTGATCTCACGAATTCAGCTGCCTCGTCAGGTAGGCCCCATCACATAATGAGGTATTGACCTAATTCCACTGAGTCCCCACATGGCATGAAAACTGATTCACGATCCTCTGCCCAAGACAAGAGGTAAAACTTTAATTTAAAAACTCATTTTAATTAAAATGAAATAATTACCTGAAGTTTTATTATTTTTTAAAAAAATGATGACCCAAGTCAGCTGTATTATTAATGCGGTATGTAATTTGACTACGGCTGAGATGAAACTTTTGGCTCGCTAATGTGCTCTCTGCAAACTAGCACTCAACCAAAGATCACTATTGAGGGAAATTCACCAGTTGAATGTGTATGTTTGTGTGCTTTTTATTCTTAAAGACTATTTTTCCAGCATTTTGCATTTATTACATATATTTATGTAGCAAAGCAGTCCACAGGGTTGCAGTCACAATATATACCCAAAATAGATTTGATAAGAGATTTGAGAAGCGGGTTCGATACTGGATTCAGATTCTATAAAATGCAATCAAACCCCAACCTTTTGATATAAAGTTTCACAGACTGGCAGGATGGTGCGCATGCAGTGTGCTGCATGAATTTCTAGATATTGAAATTTAAATTTCCCAAACACTTCACTCTCGCTGCCAAGTGAAGCTGCAGAGGAGCACTTTAATTCATTTCGGTTATGCGCTATCAATCATTTTGTAGATTTTGTGTTTTTCAAATGTCATTCGGGATCATATCTCATCATCTCTCACTTCGATGGCAGCCTGAAAATGTAAAAGAGCCTCTGTTGTATGAAAGGTAGGACCCCAGCTGGCTCCATGAAGACCCTCAGTCACCCAGCAGCCCCCCCACTCTCATGAAGCCCTCTCAGGTTGTTTGCTCAGGCTGTTGCTCTGAAGACAGCCCACTCAGTTTGGATGTTCTTTTCCCAGGCGAGAGCTGCCGGCTACATGTTTGCTTTCCCTCCACTCTCAAAGGCCACATTCACCTCAGGCCCCGAGGAGAAAGGGAGCACGGTATATGAAAGTATGCAGGCCATGGTGGGCAGCGCTACTTTGAAACTAAGTGCCCGTTTGGTATGTGCAGGCAGGCGAGGGTTGTCTTGGCGCTTTGATTTATTTACTTTTTTTTTTTTTTTGTGAAGGGTACTCGCATTCCTCGCATATCAAGATGTGGTTCCGAGGTTTGACGGGTTTGTGTCATAAATGGTAACTCAGACAGATAGACAGACAGATAGATAGATAGATAGAGAGATAGATTGATAGATAGATAGAGAGATGGAGAGATAGATGTCAGAGAATAAAACAGCAAAGTGCAAATGGATAAAAAAAATACAGAGAAGCAATAAAAAATGAATGACAAATTCTCACTTGTTTAAATATTCACAATAAAAGCTCGTCTCTGTGAGCTTCGCCTGTTTTGTTCATCAGTCGGCAACATCAAAGGAACGAGCTAAAGTCCTGTATTTTTTCCTCACCCTCCTAGTCATTGTAGACCCTTAGGATGAAAAGTGGAATAAAAGATTAAAAAATCTGCAGTGATGAAGGTGGTTTCTCTCCCCTCTATTTCGCCTCCCCGTCTTCCTATTTCTCACTCATATGTCTCTCTCTGTCTTGAACATGTGCAGCAGAGCAGGCAGCATGGGACTCTTCTGCAGTGATTAATTAGCCAAATGCATTAACACCTTTAACACGCAAACCGAGCAAAAGTAATTAGTGCAGAGAATTAGCAAAAGTCAGTCAGATTATCTTGTCATAGCTCGTTATGAAAGTTAGAGTTTAGAGTAAGCTATTAATCCCCTTTGACTAAATCCCCACCCACTGTAGTACAACTACACTGATGAAATGCACTCAGACTGTGCGCCAGACTCATTTACAGTCAGTACAGTGCTTTTAGTTATAAGCAAAATGACAACAATGCTTCTGTGCTCTTACAGTGTGTTTGCATGTGTGCTTATCTTATTTATGCGTAACTGTATGCACATTAAATTGTAAGTATAACTTGATTGTGGATCAGGTTTCCCTCCCAATGAATGAATGAGCCCTTAAAGTCTTAGTTTTAGTGTCCTGCATTACTCTAATTGCTGTTTAAGCAGATGATTCAGTCGTTGTCTAGTGAAATGAGAGCATAATCCTGAACAATATATATATTTGTGCATGTAAACAGTTAAAATCAGCTTCTTCGATACAAAAGTGACAGAAAACTAGAGAAAGACCTCAAATTTATTCCTGAAACCACTCCAATCCTAGAACAGACAACAGACCCTGTGTGAGAGAATATTTTATTTCATTTTCACATATTTTTTACCCCTCTGACATAAATTATACTTGCATTTAAAACCGATACGCTTTGAGAGTTTTTTTATCAGTGTTCACAGTGACATCATAAACACACAGATACAGTAAGTGTGCATTTAATGTGTGTGTTTACTGCCACCCACTACACACCCACTACACACACACACACACACAAACTATTAGTGTCGTCTTATAAAAGCCGCCTGTGTCTCTGCCTACGTTGGAAGGACAGCTCTTCCGGGAGGTTTTGTAAATCAGTGACAGCAGCAGCAGAAGCAGACAGAGAACAAATTCAGTTTGTGACTTTCTGGTGAATGAAAAGGGCAGCTGTGAGCCAGCCAAGAAAACAGCAGGATGATTTTTGTACGTATTAAAATCTTATTAGCTAGTTTTCAGTCACTGCCTCCAGGATCTCAAGTTTTTGTGATTATTGTGACCAAAGATTTGCACCACTAAATCTTTTTGGCCCTTCAAAAAGCTTTTGTTTTCAGTTGTTCACTGAACTATTACAGTGAATAGTTGGTGCCAAAAAGCTTTTCCACCAAAATATTCTGACTCTAAGGCCCTATTAATGTGTGGAATCTGGTGTTAAAATATGTTCTTGTTATCTCAATTGTGCCTGCATTGTCATTGGATCTCAATATGCAGATTAGCTGGCGGACTTGTCAACAAACATAGAGCATCCCAAGTCATGGGAAAGAGACTTTTAGCCACCGCTATTACTTGTAGCTTTTGCCAGTTTAGCATAAGCTGGCAGGAAGAGGCTGTGTTAAGTGACCTTTCAACTTGCTGAGTGGATTTTTTCTTTGCTATGAATGTGGTCATGCTGTACGGATTGCATTTACACCTGGCTGAGATCCGATCACAGTGCGAGCCTGACCACTTCCAAATGTGGTCTGGCTGATCCAGTCGCATTCTAATCCTAACGTGTTCATGCGTGCATTTACACCTTGCATTAACATGTGTTTTCCCTTATCCAGATACATTATTTTGATACAGATCATATGTTAATACCTGGTGTAAATGTGGTAAAAGACCACGCATACTCCCACTGGTGTTTTCAGTTATTCTGGCTGATTAGACCTCAGCTCAGGCGAAATTGGGCAGAACTGCATTGGGAATTATCTAAGGTCATGCACTAATTAACCATCTTTACAGAAGACACTTTGAATTGTCACAGTAGGAGAAGCACAGGTGCAACTAATAACATTAACGATGGCTCTGTTTCATGTTAGTGTCCCAATAAGCAGCGAGAGCGAGCGAGCAATGAAACAGAGCCATCGTTTATTAATTATACCTGTTTTTTCCTATGACAAGTTCAAATGTCTGCTGTGGAAAAGGTCTGTAAGAATCATACAGGTGCAAGTTGTCTCCCTCTAACAGGTGCAACAAAACTAACAGCGCACAGTGCTAACGAGAGGTCTAATTATAGGGGCAGTAAGTGTAAACACCTGTGAAGTTTAAAGACTGTATAATAGGCTCACAACAGACCAAAACTAGCTTTAATATGTTGCTATTAGTATGTGTTTTCAATTGTTTGCAAAGAAAAATAGTGTCAAATACAATAACTGTGATCTTCATTTAACAAGTACCAGCCTTTCTCAGTGATAAACTCTCAAGGGATGAACATTGATTCCCATTTATTTTTTAAACTCATGTTTACCCCGCAACCTCCTATCTACAAACATGCCTCTTATGTGCAGACTCACCTTACTAAACCAGGTAATATCACTGATTAGATCATCTCTGGCTTATCAAAGTGTGCTAATCAATAAAATCAGCTGGTGTTTATGGTTTGATTGAAACCCTCAGAGCACCTTTCCTTTGACTAGACTGAAGGGAACATGAATCTGAGTGGTAAAAAAAAAAAAAAAAAAAAGTCCAGAACAAGCTGTGCGATCTCCCCACTTTGCCTCCCAGGTATCGTTGTCTCTCTCCAGCAATGGCCGATTTCAAGGAAGGTTTTTCAAAACAAAACACTTCCTCTGGGCCACCACTCGCTCTGTGTTAAGAGACATTGTGGCTGTGCAGCTATTTCTGCCGGCCTCAGAATGGTGTGCACAAACAGAAAGGCTGCGGACAATGGGCAGCATGCAGTGAAGTGCAGGCTATAATGAGGCAGATGTCTGGCTATTGGGAGCCCACAGCAGGCGGGGGGGGGGGACACATCCCTGCTTTTGTTGCTGGGGTTCACCCTCTCTCTCTCTCTCTCTCTCTCTGTCTCTCTCTCTTCTTACTCCTTTGCCTCTCATGGCCTCTCGCTCTTTCTTCCTCTCTTACAAACATGTGAACATGCACATGTGAAAACACACACACACACACACACACACTCTCACTCCCCTCACACCTCCCCCAACTTCCATTGGTTTTAATTATCCCACTCCAAATCCGGCGCTCCATTAGTAGCTGTATAATAGTGTCCCCCCCCGCCTCCCTCCTCTTCTACCTCCCCAGCTCCTCTCCATTCAAGTCGGGGAGAGAAGCTGCCCTTTGAGCCCCTGTCAGCCTCGTTGGCCGGGGTCTTCAGGTTCTCACATTCCCTCTCGTCCAATCAGAGCCCTGCGCAGAGGCAGGGCCCAATTAGATGACAGCGTCCTGCCAGAGGAAAGGAGGTGAAAAAAAAAATAGAGAAAGCCAATCGCTGTGATTAATTTATTCAGATTCCCTCGGGGGAACGACTCTCCTGGAACGCACCCCATTTTTATGTACCCTCATACCCTACACCCCCCTACACCCCCCTGCTCCCTCCTCTTCATTCTTTTATTGCGTTTGTGAAGAGTGATAGAAGAATGCAGAGTATTTCTTTTTCAGGCACTTTTAATATGTGCCCCCCCTTCTCTTCACTTCCCCATTTTATCCACCCCCCCCCTCCTCCTCCTCCTCCTCCTCTCAAGGTAATTACAGAGAAGTCTCAATAGATGGGAAATTCATGTCTTTGAGCCCCAACCATATGATGTATGAGAGAGAGGCTGGTACAGAATTAAAGGAAGGAGACAGAGAATAGGGGGACAGCAGGAACTTGAACCCGCAAGTGTTATTGTGCTCAAGACGAAGGGGCCAAAACATAGTATCCATGGTAAATAAAACAGATAGCTTCTTCAGGCCCCTCGACAACCCCTCCCTTGCCTCCTCCCTCCTCCCCCTCTCCTCCCACCACCCCTTGCGACCTGTTGCTTTCTTCCAGCCACCATTGTCCCCAAGTGTGAAGTGGATGACATCACTGTTTCCTCTTGTAAACAGGTGTGATGGGACGGGGGGGGGGACCCACCGTGCACCTCGGCGCTCTTGTCTCTTTTCAGTGCGTGGGTTCCATTTCACCTCATGTCCCTTGACGCCACCGCTGCTGGGGCCCCACCATCCCCCCCCCCACGTCTCCACTACATGTACTGTAAGCCCAAAAACAAGAGAGGAAACTAAAAGAAAAAAAAACATATAGATTTAAGTTATCTTCTATAGCTATCTATAACCATCTGTGCTTCTTCAGTGTGAGAGCAACAACAACATCTGGTGACACTCTTTTTTTTTTCAGCTAAATGGATAGTGTTTTAGAATTCAGCTTTCCAAGATGAGGGCAACTATCTCACAGAAGGTACCAGCTGTGTCTGCCGTGTCCCTCTAGACCACAGATTTCAGTCACATTGCCTCCATTTTTGTTTGTTTTAACACCACAGCAGTGTGTTTAGGTAGCAAGCCGCACACCTGCTAGGCATTTATACCTATTGATAATTAAATATGGAAAAATCAGTGGTTTGCACACAGTGAGAAGGTTCAAATTTCCATCCACGTACACGTCAGAAAATGATATGTCATGATACGTCCTCTTTAACGTAGACACACGGTGAATGTGGTGTGTCCACCGGGAACCACAACACCATACTCAGCCACCTGTGGGCAGAATTATCAGGCTGTCAATCAAAGTGCAGCTTACTGTTTGCAGCCACTGTTGTTGCTGTTACGGCTCACAATGATACACATGAGTGCAGAGGCTACACGTGTTTGAAGAGAATAATAAGCTGCAATTTACATGTATTTACACTGAATATATGACAGATGTCAGGTGTGAGTGGTTACCGTGCCACGATTTTTTACAGTTCATCTATTTTAACTTTGCCTTCTACGCTACCTGCCAGTCTGTCACTGCTGGCTATCCCTTCGTATTTGCAGGGATTCACTGTTTCTACTTGAAAAATAAGCAAATTGCTCCACCCAGCTTGCCTCATTCTGTGTGTTTTCCAACACCTCAAGTGAACCTCATAACCCCATCAGCAAACTAGAAATACACAGCGGTATAAAACAGATTTTATCCCAGTTACTGATGCGTTTCATTCATGAAAGGAAATGTTCTGTTTCTACAGTTTCTGTAAAACCGGGTGTCAGCTGGTGTGCCGCTGTGAGTTTGATGTCTGGTCTACATCATACACACTCTTTGTGTCTCTCTCTCCTCTGTGATTCCTGTCACTCTGAACTCTGTAAGCCAATGAAGCAGAAATACCATTAAAAGCTGGAATCTGGAAGCTTATGTCAAGTTTTCATTTTCCTCACATCACACACTCACAGAGCCGATACAGCCCTGCACTCTCTCTTCATCCACCTAGTAGGAGCCTGCCACCCATCTCCTCAAAGTCCCATCACCCACCCATATTAACCTCTATTAATCTGAGTGCCTGTAACCATGCCCTAATGATTTATGCATCCGGACGGGCACCGTGCTCTCAAGGCAAGCTTCACCCTGACAACAATCCACAAGGGATGATAATTAGCAAGGCGCTTTCACAGTTAATATAGCTGCCTCATTAGGCTTGTAAAATAACGTCGCATGTGCTTTTATCCGCTCACAGCTCACTGACATGGTGACGTAATTCGGTTTTGATCTTAGAGCGTCACAATGCCAACGCTGCAGCCCAATCTCCATACTTGTTGATGAGGGTGGACGGTTGATGATGGTTGCTTCAGACGTTGTTCAAGATTTGGAGCTTAGTCAACTGTTGGAGTCACGAGCAAAACACTGCACCAGTTCAATGTTTAAGATGTGTAAGTGCAGCTTGAGAATTTACTCTAACACTTACATTATGTTTCCGCGGTATTTGTTTCCAGCTGCAGGGATATGACAAATGCATGATTCATCGTGATGAAAGCGAGCTGAACTCCCATCAAACGAGAGTGTTGGTGGAGTTTCCCTTTTCCACCTCTGCTTCGGCTGCAGAGATGGACCATCATGCTGTAGCTCCACAGATGCAATTAAATATTCATCCGAGGCTGAATTAAACAGGAGCACGCTGGCGTTTAACCATTCTATTCCTGTACACCTCCACCGAAATATCTGAAATTTAAGTTTGACAAAAACTGAACCAAAACAACCAAATGAAAGTTTGTTTTCATACACAAAAGACGCATTGTGGGATTTTCAGCTTTCTCACTCCATTCAGGCATTTCAGTGAGATATGTACCTAAAGCATCCTCTGTTTAACATAATACTTGCTTCAGCCAGAGCAGATTAATTGAAAGTGAAGCTCTCTTGTTCAAGAACATCCTCCTCCACTGCCAGATTAAGACTTTGGCAACTGCAGGAGTCAAACTTACAGCATGTTAGTTATGTGACAAAATGCTTTAAAACCCCTCGACTTTCAGCGGACTTTCAGCGGTAATCAGATTGAAAGTACTTTTCAGAGTGTTTAAATC
Organism: Thunnus thynnus; assembly: GCF_963924715.1. Taxonomy (NCBI): domain Eukaryota; kingdom Metazoa; phylum Chordata; class Actinopteri; order Scombriformes; family Scombridae; genus Thunnus; species Thunnus thynnus. Next base: position 5,775,124 of record NC_089532.1, on the reverse strand, counting down.
CTAAAATTTGATCATTACTGATGCATTAATGGGAAAACAGCATTTTTTAGTACCCAGCTTGACTACTTTCCACCACTGACATTCTGTTGTGTCAAAAATTATTATTATATTTAATTAAAATGAATTCAAGTCAAAACAAGACTGAAAGCTTTACTTTGACGCAGTGGTGCCATGAGCTAAATGATAACAAATTTCCATATTTCATGGCAATCCATCAGTATTTGTCTGTTGGCACTAGATGAATCATAATAGATGGATCAAAAGAGTCAGTCCTGGGAATCTTGAATGTTGGAAATCTCCCTGATTCTTTCTTTATTATCTTTTGAAAGGGCTTTATCTGAGAGCAATTGCCTTATCAAGTGGAACTGATTATACAGAAGTAAGATATGTTTTGGAAACGCTAACAAACGTCAAAATATCTACTCACTTCTGTTTTAAAGCCAATTACATTCAGTGTGTGATGGCTAGGTTTATATTAGAGTCTTAATAGATGTACTTAGCCACCCTCACGGGACCCCCCCCCCCACACACACACAGATGTAGACAGATACACTGTCATAGACATGAACACACACTCTCTCATGAAGAATCCATTATGGGTTCTCAGCAAAGTGTGGTTTTCCCTTTGTACCCAGATTCCAATTTGCTCAAACCTATAATCAAAGTCAAGGGCTGCCTATTTGTTTTCTGCGCTCAGCCTCATCCTGTTTTAATGTTCACTCAGAGAGGGAGGGAATTGTCGCACATAAAAGAAAGCTTGAATGTCGTTTGCACCATCATACTTTCATTCTTTCCCCGCGATGAGAGAGAATCCCCAGGAGTATTCATTAGTCAACCCACAGCCCCCCCCCACTCCATCCCCATCCCTCTTCGTCCCCCTCTTCTCGTCACATAATTGCAGGGCTCCACAAATGGCTCCACTTTGAGTCCGTATTGAGAAATGTGTTTTACGAGACCTGTCAGTATTATTGATTTGTGTTGAGACACAGCGGACAGCACAAATAATACCAATAAAGCAGTGATTTAAAGAATAACCAGATGAGGTTTGGGGGGCGGGGGTTTCACAGCATGACATGCTTACTCGCTCATGTTTATGGGTTTTTTTTTTCTGTGTTGCGTATAACAGCATGTGACGCAGAGGAAGATGAAGCTTATCTAAAATGCATTTTGATCTGCATGGTGAGAACGGTTTTTCAAAAAGCTCTCCAAGCGATGCAATCATGTTATCATCGGACTTTGAAGAGTGACAGTTGAGGAGGAGGTCAACACAGCGGAGATCTTCATCACAATACGACGAAGCCACATAGTGTTTGAGGAGCGTTCTAAACAAGTTACAGCATTTATTAAACCCACTAGGATGTTAAAACCCAACTGCGACAAAGATGCTTGATGCACAATCTGTTATTAATATTGTATAACTTCCTAATTTACTGTAGATGAATACTTATTATAAACTCCATTGGGTTTCTGCCTCTCTTGCACACACTTACTGTATACTGCTATCACTCTCTAATAAGGCATGAATAATTCATTAATGCTTGAAAGACCAGTAATAAATAATTTGTAAGAGCAACTTTTAGGTTTCCAGGTAGTGAAAAATCCTTTCTCATAGTGTATATTCTACTTGAGTCTCAGAAACGCTGGTCTGACTCTCCGGATGTAGACTGTGGGTATAAGCCAAAACCGACATTCTCCTCGCCTTCTGCGATCTGCGTGTTAGTTTTTATAATCCTTGTTGCTACGTGAAACAACAACAGCGTCTGAGCTAACAACCTACAGGCAGAAAATGGCAGGCAATCTTTTTTACTGTATCAGTAAAAGTCATATAAAATACATCTTTTACTGTTTTATGTGGATTTAGACGTTTTAATGCTGAAAAAAGTACCCCCCCCACCACACTATTTTGCAAGGGCACAGTCACTGTATCCTGGGTTTAGCGCCGCCCAAGACGACTGCGATTGGTTTAAAGGAATACAAACAAGCTAGAACGTTTTTTCCCTCTATAGCAGAAATATGAATGGTTGCAGCCAGACCTATCTCCACACAAAGGAGAAATGGCATGGCTATGTGAGACTACAGAAATGCCAAACAAGTGAACATCTTAAGACTTCAATCTGCTGATGAAAATCATGTGCAATGATTGTAAGCCCCAGAACAGCTACTAAATGGACCTTGTGGTGAGATTATTGTGTCAAATGCTGTTTACAAAGTCGAGAATGAACTCTGAGCTAACATATACTGTACGAGAAGTCAGAGCGCTCAGGTGCTCAGAAAAATAGAGAATCATCTACAACATGACAACTAATTCCATCTGCTGAGGAAGACAGTGAGATGCAGCTGAAAGCACCAGAACACCTACTAACTGGACCTTGTGGTGTGTTTAGTAAATTATTTTCAAGGTAAAGAATGAACCTTGTTTTCTTAGCCTTTTTCATGATCTACATTTTGTGGTTTGTACACTTTTCCTCTTTTGTTTCCCTTCTGTAAAGCACTTTGTAACTGCTGCTACATAAATACATAAATTAAGCGCTTCCTTTAACCAGCACAGTCAATGGCTGTTCAAACACTCAACCTTTGGAGAATCACAGCAAAGCATGTGGACCTAAAACAATTTATTAGAAATGACTTACTAACAGTTAGGCTATACATTCAGTTCACAATGAGCAACTCAGGACCCTTCATTACTGACTTATAACTATTCATGACAGTGTATATGTCCCTCACTGTCTGCTAATATGACAATGTTAACTGTTTTGTCAAACAAAATGTTGATATGGTTGTTTATTTGCCTGCCAGACTTTGTCTAATTACCATTTAGTGCCGGACAAGTAGCATACAGTGTTTTTCACTTAAAAATAACTTTCCTCTGTGATTGGAAATGAAGAAATTAGCTGAAAGATGCTAAATTGCTATGTAAAATTGAGGGGAACTGCACATTCTGTCCACAATACTCATTATCATTTGACAGATTGTTCATATATAAATACTGATAAGTGCAGCTGTAAATAGATTTTGTTCCAGATGTTCTGCAGCTCTTTCCTGGGAGTGTTCAAAATGTTCAGCTAAATGTTCGTCTCCCTGATTAAAGAGCTACATTAGCTAAGAAGACAACAAAAAAATGAAGTGGATAAACACCAGCTAAATGGACCGAGAGGTTGTCATTATTAATGACTATTTAGTGACATATAAGACATTAGTAATGATTTACTAACCACTATTTAAACCACTAATTATAACTTTTAAATCCTTTGTAAAGTATGTCATATGAGAAAGTGGTACCCTTTATATCTGTACATTTGTGGTGCTTTCTTTTACGTACTTACTGTTCATTTAGAAGCCTCATGAAGCAAATGAAACCACATTGAGGCGCAGCAGTGTAAACAAAACCTGCAGTACATATGCAGAGTGATTTTTTTCCCGCCTTACACAGCTTGTTCAGGGAGGATTGAAGCTCTTCTCTTCCCTCCTGTTTCATTACATTTTTTGGGGGGGATGTGATGCCTCAGCGTGTAAGATATCAAACGTGACGTATCGTTTTGCAGAACGTCAGAGAGGAGAACCAAACAGACGCCGGCCCAGCCTGTTTGCTTTCCCAGTCTCCCCGGGCAGAAAAATGGGAGCGTTTCCGTAGCGACAGTGGGGTGAAAATGATTGTTTTCTCAGATGTTCTGTGGCCCCGCCGTTCCCCACAGTGACGGTGACAGAGGCATTCTGGGATAGGCTGTGGCCGCGCTTGGCAGGCCTCGAAGGCGTCAGTGCTGTTTCTCCCGGGACGTCCTGGCACCGCGTCCCAACCCGCAACGCTGCAGCAGCCGCCTAATTAAAACCACACCGCTTCTCCTCTGCTGCTGCTCCCCTCCTCACAAAGTCACATCCCCTGCCTCAAACACATGCATTCTCACTAAAACCCATCTTTAATGCTATTTGCAAATAATTCTTACTTAAAGTGCTTGTTTTAATCTACTTGCAGCACCAGATGGGTGGAGTTTATAGCATCGGATTTTGTTAAATAAGTTGTCAGTCACAGAAAACAGCAAAGAATCGGGTTTCAAACACTTTTTGTGGTTGTTAAATAACTTTCTGGCGCTCATGGTGTTGTCATATGTGGTGAAAACCCACCCATCTGGCTTTTAAATAGGTTAAATCAAACTACTATAAAAGAAGCATTTGCACATAGACTCATGGCCCAGGTCTGACTCAGAGTCCACACACAGAGTGAACTTTTCACTCTGCCCAGACATACAAAGACACGGGGGTATATGCCACCAACAGCTGTAGATTAAACATTTTACATCCAACCAAATGTTTTTTATGCTCTGCTGCAGAAGTCTCCTTTTTAGCTTTCTCTCTCTCTCTCTCTGTTGCCATTAGCTGAAATGTCATCAATCACTGGCTTGTTAGGGTCAGAGAATTAGGTTGTCAGAGTTCACTGGACTTGGAACAATTACTGTGTGCAAGTCATGTCTGTGGTTTGTTTTAGCCTACGAAGGCGCCAGATGGGTTGAGTCTGTAACATGCTCAAACAAAGTTTTGCTACAAAGTGCCAACCATTTTGACAATCTCAGGAAAACGTTTGAGCCAGTATTGTCGACTTCGGTCTGATGGACAACTTACTCGACATTATTTAAATTGTCCTGACATACCATTACCCCGGTAGTCCAAAAACATATAAATCAAACACAAGGGGGGTATTTGTGAGTAGTTTTGTCAGCCAGGTCTGGTCACAGGTTTGCTTAGGAAGGTTTGCTGCACCACTGCCATGAGCTGAAGTCTCATCAATCATAAGCTTGTTAGGGCCAAGAAATCAGATACCCAGAATTCACTGGCACCGACTGGATGTATCATTCAGAGTTTAAACCTCACATGATCTTCATAAGCTTGGATTTAACAGGCAGAGTGCAAGAAGAAGAGAGTGAAAGGTAACTTTCCTCATCAGGGGGACGTTCTAAATATTCCCAAATGTTACATCATCATCGTTCCCACACTTACTTTACATTTAAATTCCAAAACTTTTCCAGAGCTTTTCCCAAAACTTCATACCAAGTTTTCATTGCTTGTCATATTCCATAAGTTTTCCGTGATTTTCATTGCTGTAGGACATCGTGGGACTTATTTAAGCTGTGGCCTGCTAGTTAGGGAATAAATGTTGAACTTCAAAAGATCCCAGATGAACCGACGATATGTAAACCGGCAACCGGCAAAAGCTAAAATGTTAAATATCGGGACACATGTCAACATTGTTCTCTGTTACTGACAATTCTGTGTGTGGATGATTTAGGCTCTAAAACAGTATCTTTATTGGTCTTGTTCCACAAAATCTACAAAATCCCAGCAGGTGTCACAGGAGGTGCTCAGTAATTGGTCGCATCTTAATCAGCCAAAACTGCTGAAAATGCTAAACTAACAAAATCCATTTCATCCTGGAATAAAATCCTCCGACAGCAGTGTGTTAGATGAAAGAAGAGTGAATATGCATGAAAAACTAAACATGTTATACAGAAAGTTAGAAAAAAAAAACAACAACTCCAAAGTGGAAAAACCATTTTTCTAGGGTGCCGGAAGTCAGAGTGATAAGTGATGGAGCTGATCCAGAGTGTTCATACAAGTAAACAGCATGATAAATGATTCACCATGAATATTCATTGTTTTTGTGCATCAATGAATATTTTATTTAATGTATAGACTCTGCAGCCTCCCAGCAAGTCTAGTTTGTGAAATTCAGTCCTTTTTGTTGTCCTTTTAAAATAGGACTTACCATCAAGGCGTTTGCAGTAAAATCTACAGTTTTGAGAGCTTGGTTTGGTTGTTGTGCCATAATATGTACGCTTCACTGAAACATAACTAGAATATAAGGGTTATAATTCTGACATGATGTTCATTATGATGTCAACAGGCTCAAGATACCTAACATTTTTAATATCTAACATTTTCTTAATAGACAGATATATTTTTTTGCTAAATCTAATTAATCAATTCTGGTGCTGCAAGACAGATTTTAATTCCTAGACACTATTTTTTTTATATTTGTCAAATTATTTGTGTCAGTTTGACATGATTGCTGGGAACAAACCTTAACGGAGATGGTAGCCTCTAACTCGTGCCAGGTTACGTCGATGCTAATTTGTCTCAAAATTAAAATCACATTTAGTTTTCTGGCACACAAAAAAGATTCAGTGTAAATGTTGCCACCTCAGATATGTTTGTTTTCTCATGTGGGATGTGTGTTTTGCTCATGCCAGTCACATTTTTGACCATCTGCCATTCCAAAAAAAGACGTTGGAAGAAACGCAGAATATAAAGTACTGACAAGAACTCGTTGTACGTTCGTTATACTAACAACTAATGAGATTATAATTCATTGATGCGAAATATTTAATGTGTCACCTTTAAATGTTGCAGCTGGATGATTCTGAACTCTACGTGACATGTTTGTAAAAGTAGTTTGAGGCTTGTTTGTGTTTACCGTAAGCTGATTTAGTCTTGTTTACACTGTGAAAGCATCGTAACAGGATGATCACGCTCACCTCGCTGCCACTGTGTGATTCAAGATGTAACTCAGATTTTTTTTCTGCCTCTTATTTTCTTATATGAGCTTTGTCACACACACACACACACACACACACACATACACACACACACACACACACACACACTATGTCTTTGATATAAAAGGGAGAATCTGTAATCTGTTTGATTGGATTACATCTGAATTACAGTTTATGGGTCCTTTTCGACAGAGTTGCTCTCTTCTGCAAATTGGATTAGCTCTGCTCTCTGCTTTGTCTTCAGTGTTGTGTGCTTACGACGTTATTAGTGTAACAGAAAGCAATATCTAGTGTGCTCTAATGTGCAACTTTGTTTATACTGGTGACAATATGGCTCATACAGTCTCAAACCTTAGTCCTGAAATGGTTTGGCAGTATAAATTTAAAGCAGTGAATTCATGCACATTGTTGAAGAGCTTGTACTAAAACAGAACTACAGTGTTGGTGGCTAAATAATGTTAGACTGAGCCAAGTGAAAAAGGCAAGATGTAAGAAAAACTGAAGTTATTACAAAGGAGAACACTCTTGCTATGACTAAATACAAGTAATTTATCCATTATCTAGGTTAGCTAGCTAACCCTGCTAATCCTGCAAATTCATACTAGCGCTGCATAAATTTAATAGTTAAATAAAAATGAACCTTACTGTGTAGATTAATAGAAAATAATTAAGCTCATTGTTGACACTCTCCTAAGATTTCATTTTAAGATTTCCAAGCTGTCATTTAAGGGGTCCCAGACCCCACAAGACCCTCTGTATTTTACACCCTGCCTTTGGTCTTGTTTATGGTATCTCATGACATTTCTTTCATTTGCAATCACCGTTACATTAATTTGTTGTGTTTTATCCAATATTGTTTTCACAGTTTCACAAATGCTTTCAGTAAAAGCCTGAAAGGCCAACTGTCTTCAATCTTAATTTGACATTTAGCTCACTGCGTACTGTAACCGTGCACCTACATTCACAGTGAGAGAAGAAGAATGAAAGTGTTTCTCCCACCAGAGCTGCTCTGCATTAAGGAAATGTTTGTATGAGCAAAATTCTCATTTGTGAGATCAGAGAAAAGAACATTTGAAAACATTATTCTAAAATGCTATTGACTGTATGCTATTAATTTAGCATATATAAGTGTGAGGAAAAATAATATGCTAAGATCTATAAAAATATGTATGAGTCTGTCCTGTAAAGGGCATAATAAGCTACGTTATAGTGTACTTTCCTTTCAAGCCAGAATTTGCAATCATAATCATAAGAGCGGAAACAGTAGCAGGTTTCTATAAATGTAAGTTGGAGTTGCAATAGTGCAAAACAAATGATGTTGCAGAGAAACAGCAACTTTCTGAATATATAAAGGTTAAATAAAGGTTAAATACATGGCAACAGGCTGTTCCAAAAACAGATACCCTCATAAAATGATTCCCTTCCAGCGTCTACAATTCCTGACAACATCTCAGAATTATTTTCCCACAAAGTTTGTCATAAGTGCATCCCACACGCACACTGCACTAGAACGAGGCTTCTTCCAGACCTTCAGCAGTGAAGCCCCCAGTGTTCACCTCAGCTCCTCAGCTCTGAGTCACACTTTAAATACCTGTGTAGGTTGCAGGAGTATCACATCCCAGATTGCTTGCTTCTATTCCAAGAACGGATCAAAGAGAAAAGTTTGATGCTACTTTATTGTTTTGTGGTTTTTTTCCCTCTACACTGCACCATTATGCCTCAGTTTCAGATATACCATTTATCGCCTGTGGAGAAACATGAAATTGAGCAGGAAACGTTTTCTGCTCCACAGTAGGAGGACACTTGCTGTCTCTGCACCACGGGGAGTTGTGTTTACACCTCTAAAGCGATCCCATAAAGCTTCAAATGATCTGGAAAATGAGGAAGTAAATACTTTTCTGATTTAGCTCCTGAGGTAACACATGCTCATGCATGTAATATTGTCAAGTGTTTTGACAGTGTCTCATAAAACAAGACAGTAATGCTGCACACCATGGCTACAGTCCCTCTAGGTTTGTAGAAAATGCTTTCATTCTTCAGTGATGATTTTTTTTTTCTCTTGTTGATTGTGGCGTTTCCTAGATTTAGAGCGAATTTATGTCAGACTGTTTTATTCGCCACCACCAAGACTGCAGCAGCTGTGAAGAATTACCACTAGGAAACAATAAAATATCCCTCTTTTCCTGAAAATATGTCTGGAATGTCTTTAATTTGACACGTCTCAGTCTTGTTTGGTTCCATTGAAACCTCACATCTCACTTTGTCATATTGTTCCAATGTGACATGAATTTTTTCTTTTTTTTTTTTTTTTCATGTGGTATATCTCATTTTGGAATAAAATTTCATCATAAAGGAAAGTCTCAGACTGTTGACAAAGGAAAAAGAGGAAGAAACAGGCATGAGCTTCAAGCAGCTAATGATAAAATATCGTTCAATTATTTATTGAATTATTTCTCGCTCAATTTTGCATTGCAGATTTTTGTGCTTCCATGTCTAGTCCTTCAATTAAATAATACCAAGTATATATACACAGTACATGAATACAATTAAATTTTAATTTAGTTGGTGTTGTTATCCAGAATGACTCAGTCCACAATGAGTAAGCGGGTTAGGATCAGTTATAAATTACATCTTAATTTTATTATTCTATCATTCAGCGCTAGTAGGTCTGGATGTTTCCCAGTTTGTTTGGAATAAACTGGCTCTTTCACCATAACAGGAATTTGCGGGCTACCACTTCAGCCACAGGCCACCTTGCCACATTTGTGACCGGGAACACCAGGAACTCAGGCTCATTATAATTTACAGGAAAACCTATTTTGCAAAATGAACTTCATTCACTCATCTATAAAACCAGATCCTGTAATGAGCACTTAATTATAACACATACACACAAACATACAATTTAAAAGCTCTGAATGAAGACATAAAGGTTGAAATATTGAATGGAAACATGTTTGTCTCGTCTTATTTTTACATATTTGTGAAATGACTACTGGACTCTTGAAACCTGCACATGCTTTTGGAGAGAAGTACCTTCTGGTATGTGATAATAAGGGCCACTATAAAAAACACAAGTTGTCACGGTTGAAACAAGTATCAAAAGGTCAAAAGAAACTTCCACTCCTGCGGTATCCACTGGCCATATGTACGCTCAATGTGTTTCTGACACTCATATTACAATTTCTTTAAAAATATATATGTTTTTACGTTTTTATACCTTTAATCACGTGGGGATCTGTGACTTTGTCATGCCCGTAGATCTTACTTTTTACAGATGCTTTTCAGTAATCCAACAGCTGATGTTTTATGTTTGCAATAAATTCATAATGACAGTAATCATGTGCCAGAACATAAGCAGTTAAAGTGCCTGTCTTGTCATTTTTTTCTATGTTCAGCCGCTCAGTTATTGTACAGCATCTGCCTTGTTGAACATCTCTGCTAATAAATTACCTGGAGGCAGTTTAATCCTGCAGACCATGTTCAGGGGTCACATGACACACAGGCACACTGGTCAACTGCAGTGTCCTAATCCTGCATATCCCCCATATGGAGCCCTCTCCAGGGCTCTCCAGGGCTCCATATGGGGGGGATATGTGGGCTTAGTATGATGAAAGCACTTTAAAGTCTCTCAGTCTCTCGCTGCTCCGTCTCTTGAACTCTTTTGTACAGTCGCTCGCTCTATCTCTTCCAACACTTGCTTGATCTTTCACTTTGCCTTTATACACGTGAATTTCTAAAAAATACTCCGTTATGAGTAAAAGTTAAGTATTCAAAATCAAAAAGTATTATCGGCAAAATGTATTTACAGTATCAAAAAAGTACTCATGTACAGCAGTGTTACAGCATGTTATATTATTATATTATTATTATGGATGCATTCAATCAATCAATCAATCAATCAAGTTTATTTGTCACATGAAATCATATAAGGTACAATCACGGTGAAATGTATAGGGCTGTAGTCTCCCAGTTGATTGGTTGACTGGTTGGTTGATATGCTCTTGGCCGACCAAATTCTCTTTGGTGGGACAGTCACTGGTGTTACACCCAGACCCCGGACACCCCCGAAAGTTTAATGACGTAGCGTGCTAAATACGTTATGTCATTAGAGTAGTGGGCTGAGGGCAGAAGCTCTTCCTTAGCCTCTCAGCGCCGGCCTGGTGTATCCAGTGCCTTCTTCCTGACCGCAGCAAGAAGAAAAGGCTGTTATCTGGGTGGTTGGGTTCCTTAATGATTCTCCTAGCCTTATTCTTGCAGCGCCTGGTGTAAAAAACCTTTAGGCAGGGTAGAGCACGGCCTTTTTGCAGTGTCTTGCAGTCCTGTTCGGTGCTGTTTCCGTACCAGGCAGTGGTGTTCCCTGTCAGGACACTCTCAATGGTGCAGGAGTAGAAATTCCTCAGTATTCGAGGGGATACCCGGAATTTCCTCAAGCATCTGAGGTGAAACAGTCTCTGCCTTGCCTTTCTCACTACTGGTCAGGCCTTTGGTGATGTGGACACCAAGGTACTTGAAGCTGTCTACCCTCTCCACCAAGGACCTGTAGATATTAAGGGGGGCGTAGTTCCTTCCCTTCCCTGTTTCTTCCCAAAGTCCACTATCAGCTCCTTAGTCTTGCTGACATTCAGGAGTGGGTTGTTGTTCTGTCACCAGCAGGTCAGGCCCTTTACTTTCCTCAGGTAGGCCTTTTCATTGTTATCTATGATCAGGCCCACTACAGCTGTGTCGTCAGCTTTGTTGTTAGCTGTATTGGAGTCAAAAGTAGATACACAGTCGTGTGTGTAGGGGGCCCTGTGGTTAGGCCTGGGCGAGAAAATGACAGAGATATGTATCAGTGATAGACACTTCATCACTAGCAATAAGAAAAATTGTTTGAATATTCGATAGTTTCACTTAAATGCATTAAATGCAAACCACCATGAAAGCAACGAATACGCAAAGTTCGGTTGCATGAACAAACCCCAAAGTGTGCTCCCTCCCTGGCTCAAAAACAGCCTATTATATCCCTTGATAATGGAGCATGCTATGAGTAACAGGCAGACAGTCAATCATTTAACAGGTGTTCAGTTGCACCATCGACATGCGACACAACAACAGAAACAGCGTGGAGTGAGAAAATGAGTGCAGACAGTAAGGATATGTTGATAAAAAAGGACAGATGTGCCTTGATAAATAAAGTGGTTAAAACTATAATATGTAACTATTCCTCATTAAAATGTCTAAAAATGACAAGATCTATATTATATTTTCTGTTCAGTTGTGTACTTACACTATCCCAAATGTCAACCAATTTTCAAACCCAGAGAATCCACAACTTTAATCAAGGTAACTGTCCGTTTAATAAGGTTGCCTGTCAATGGCATCAGACCAAGACAAGATGATAATCATCATGTGCGCATGCGTCTGCGTTTTGGTTGTCCACCACAATGGCGTCTACCAAAGAGTATATGCATACAAGATAATATGTTGGCATTGTGGTTGTCTGCCAGGGAGTCATAAATTGACTTTTATTCAGTTTTAGGACACACTTTTACAATAAACTTTTAGATCTTGAGCAAACGTTAGTGGCTTGTTTTGATTGAGAGACCCCCAGTGGCAGAAATTAGATTTTGTGCAATTAAATTCAAAATAAAGTGGTTCAATTCAACCTCCTGGTCTTTATTAAAAATAGGTCATTAAAAATTATCAATAATCATCTATATCATTGGAAATTAAACATTTCATCAGGATAATTTTTTCAGCTATATCATCCAGCCCTACCTCTGGTGCTCCAGTATTAAGGATGAGGGGACCCTTTTGGCGTCAGGAACTCAAGGATCCACATGCACAATTAGGTGTTTAATCTCAGGTCCTTGAGCTTTGGGATGAGCCTGGAGGGAACTACGGTGTTAAACGCTGAACTGTATTCAATGAACAGTAATCTCACATAGCTCCCTTTCTCGTCCTGGTGAGATACGGTGGTGTGGAGGATGTGTGCTATGGTGGCTTCCATTGATCAGCTGGGATGGTAGGCAAACTGTAGTGGGTCCAGTGTGCTGGGTAGTGAGAAGCAGATGTAATCCTTGACCAGCCATTCAAAGCACTTCATCACTACAGAAGTGAGTGCCGCTGGGCGGTAATCATTCAGGCAGGCTGGTCTTCTTTTCTTGGGCACAGGAATGATAGTGGACTTCTTGAAGCACGTTGGTATGACAGACCGAGCCAGGGACAGGTTGAATATCACTGTGCACACCGGCGCTAGTTGGTCAGCACATAGTTTGAGGACCAGCCCACTGATACCATCTGGTCCAGCTGCTTTCTTGGTGTTCACATGCTTCAGAGCCCTCCTGATGTCATGCTCAGAAAGCGTGATAGATGTGAAAGGTGCACCCACCCATCCATTAACCTCTGCTTCAGCTGTTTTTGCTTGCTGGCTGCTGATGGCCTCAAAGTGAACATAAAAGTTGTTGAGCTCAGCTAAACAAATAGAAACACATCAGCACTTGACAAGGAGGGGAGGTGGGCTTGTAATCTGTCATAGTTCTTAGTCCTTGCCACATGCCTCTGGGATTGACCTCCTGGAATTGTAGGTCTCTTTTTGCCTCCTTTACTGCTTTTCTTATGTTGTAGGCTGCTGCTGCTTTATAATTGTCCATGTTTCCAGACTGCAGCCCTAAGTTGTAGGCTGGAGTGCATGTGTACAGATGGTTCTGGTAATCCATGGTTTCTGGTTATGGAATGATTTAATTGTAGTTTTGGGTACAGTTGCTTCTGTTGTTTCACAAATGAAATCCACCACAGATTCAGTGAATCTATTGATGTCATCTGTGACGTCGACGGTGGTGTCCTGGAATATGCTCCACACTGTGTCATGTAGTGCAGACTGTATGGTGGCCCCTGATTGGCCTGACCATTTCCTGACCTCTAGTGTCACTCAGGGCATGCATCGTAGTTTTTTTTTTGACATACTTTGGCCACAGCGAGATGGCCACATGGTCGCTTTTCTTGAACCCGGTGATTCCACTCTGTAGCCATTTTTGAATGGTGTGTAGCAGTGATCCAGGGTGTTTATTTCCCTTGTGGCACAGTCAATATGTTGATGGAAGTCAGGCATGACCTGCTTAAGGTTAGCCTGATTGAAGTTTCCAGCAACAATGAGCACAGCATCAGGATTACTGGTCTGTGAGCAGTTCGCGTCTTTGCAAAGATCAGACAGGGCAGCCTCTGTATACGCCCGTGGTGGGATGTAGACTGCTGTGATAATGACTGATATAAATTCCATTGGTAGAAAGTACAGTCTGCACTTGATTGACAATTACTGGTGAGCAGGAATGGGATATCATTTTAATATCACACCAATCCTTATTCACCTTAAAGTACATGTCTCCTACTTTTTTTTCTTGCCAGAGTCCTCTGTCCTGTCAGACCAGTATACAGCAAAAAAGTCACTTGGTTGAAGGGCGCTATCCAGTATTCCAGGTTTTAGCCAAGTTTTGGTGAAACAAAGGCCATTACAGTTCCTGATATTCTGTTGGGAACTGATGCAGGCACGTAGATCGTCCAGTTTATTATCCAACACCTGTACATTGGCTAGCCAGATGCTTGGCAGAGAAGATCCATCGCAGCTGATGTTTAATCCCTTCACGTTTACCTCAGTGTTTCCTCCAATGTTGAGATGGATGCAGAGATGGTCTTGCATGCCTATGAAGTCAAGATCATAGCTGGTGTCTATCCCCTCCACCTTTTCCTCAGTGTTTATGTTACAAAGTGTAGCCAGGAAGCTAGTGTTTTGCATGTTATTTTCACAGTATAAATATTCTTTGGTTGTTTTTTTTCTGCTTTGTCAGACAAGCAGTTAAGACGCTCCCCAAACACACCTGAGGCGCATCACACAATCAAGAGAGATATGTGGGATTGAACAGACACTGATAAGCATTCTGCTCAGGCGAGAGGCAGGCTGGCAGACGAGAGCAGGACATAGTATGGAGTAGAGAATAGTGGACAACCACTTGGACGTGCACGTTGCACGACAAACAACTGGGCTGGTATGGACAAGGCAGCCGGTGACTCGGAGCGTGGACCAGGGACATCTGGGAGGATCAGTATGCCAGCAAGGAGACGGTCGCTCCAACCAGGTAGAGCATGCTGATAACTGGACAACACAAACAACGGCCTCTGCCCCAAAACTGGGGTCTTAAAAATAACCAGGTAGTTGTAGCTACTTTTTGACATTTACTATGACCGGCCGGCCAGGTAGCAGAATCGGCAGGAAGAGAGTTTACAAAGTGGTGAGTTGACCATTTCCCTATCCTGATGAGTAACATATAGTTATGTTTATCATTGTCTTATATTATTCACAAAAAGTACAACTAATATTGTAAAAATAAACATAAAGAGCATAAATTTAGTGGCGCTAACAGAGAGGCGACTGGATAGGTCTGCACCTTCGAGAATAACATTAAATTAACATGTTATCAGCATTTTAAAGTTGTAGTTGGTCGATGGAGCTAATTCTAACTACCTTGATAAAACAATCCCAACTACAGGTACTCTTAATAGATTTTTCCAAAATTTTCCAAAACAGAAAAAATTCACCTGTGTCTCTGCATCAACTTTATATATATAAAGTATGTATGTATATGTATGTATAAGATTTGCATCCAGACTGAACAAACCTTTAGATTTATTTTACTCAGTGCTCTCTCAGACTCTTTTTCTCAGTCCCTGTCTTGCAGTGTAACTGTATTAGACTTGTACTTTATATGTTGATCTATTCAACTCTTTCAGGTTAGGTCTACAGATATTCTCTCTTTTTTTAAATCAAGATATTCCTTAAAACACATGATTTTTTGTTTTACCTTTTGAACTTTCTGCTTATGTGTTGTTTTGCATCAAATGAAGCAACCTGAACAAACATAACTTTCCAATTCTGTCTTTTGCATCCTTTACTTTAGTGGTCGATGTCTCTCATCTGGTCTCATTTCTTCTCACTTTACTCTGTCTTACACACACACACACACACACTCTCTCCTCTCTCTCTCTCTCTCTCTCTCTCTCTCTTTCTGTTGCTCTCTTTGAGTCTGTAAGGCTTACACTTGTGAAGAGAGGGGGTGATAGTGGAAGAATGATGGGGGGAGATGGGCCTGTTTGAAGAATCGCAGCGGAAATCCAGAGTCCTCACTCACTGTGTGAAGCATATGGAGAGCACATGGCTGGATACTCTCTCTCTTTCTCTATATATCTTTCTCTCAGGGCTTTGGGTTGGAGGGTGCCGCTCTGATGATGGTCCAAAACAATCTTCCTCTTCACTCTGGACATTAGTTATGAGGATTAGTTGTTTCCTTCTGCAGCGTTGGCCCATCAAAGGCATCCCAAAATGGCCCTGTCTATTTTTAGGCAGTGTTTCCCTCTTTGTCTTCAGGCAGAAAGGATGTACAGTAGCAACCTGCACTTCCAAAATCCTGGGTGGTTGTTTCATATATATAATAGGGGAGATGGTAAAACTGGAAGAAAGATAAAAGAGATGGTTGTGAAGGCACTGATGCAGACTCCAAGAGGATCAGTTATAAAATCTGTCATTTAAAAAAAAAAAAAAAAAGGACTGCTGGCAAGTGATTTTGAGACTCAAGTTTCATTTTTGGCCCTGTATGCTCATTCAACACTTTGGTACAGAGATGAAAGATGTAGCTTAGTACCCACTGGTCAGATTTCCATGACACTCACTGTGGATAGTCACGTTTGCCAGAGGAGGAACCATTTGTGATTTCCCTTGATCTCTACTTTTGTGCCAACATCTGGCCAAAATTTCTAATTCTACACAAGAAGTATTAAAAAAAAAAAAAGTTAAAACTATGTGGAGTGTGCCAGGGAGATTGCCAGGAAATTTACTGAGCACATTTATGCTGCCCCGTGTTTGAACTCATTCTGATTTAGACTCTCCATAAGTTTTCCACTTGTGCTGCCTTCAGAACAAAGTGTCAGCTTTGCACATGAGACTCATCCTAATCTAATCGGAGGATTGAAATTCACGATCAAAGGGATACGCTGTTAAATTTAGTCACCCAGTTTTTAACCCCACTATGGGTAAGGCTATAGAAGTAGTAAAATCATTAGTACATTGTTCCTTCTGTGAAAATAGCAGCCACAAACTGGGCTTTAAACTTTTAACTATTGTTTTTTGGTTGTTGTTTTTACCCCAAGGGAATGGAATAAAAGCTTTTAGTGACAGCCAAAGACATGTCCTGAAGAGTAACAGTAACTCTTAACATGCTTTAAGACTGTGAGTGATTACAGATGCATCTGTAACACTGATGTCCTGTATTTTGAACATAGCTTCCAGGCATCTCTGATTCTACTAACAATGTGTATCATACACTACAGGCTGCTGCTATCCACCTAGTCTAACCTCATCCTATAAACAAATGAAGGTTGTTACTTAAAGGGAGTAAATGGTAAGCAATGGCATGATTAATATGTTTAAGGGGGCCTATTATGCTTTTCCTTATTTTCAGTCATGTAATGTTACAATGTCGGATGTTCATGTTAAACGTGGCTAAAGTGTCAAATAATGAGGTAAACATGTGTAGAAGTAATCTCTGTTAGCAAAAATCTCAGGCTTCAGACTGCTCTGAACGCTCGGTTTCTGATTTTTTTCTACTTTCAGCCCAAGCTGATGTCGGCTTGTGACGGATTTCTATATATGGTCATCTGCTCCACACACAGTGTGTGAGTTCACTGCTCTGCTAACATTATGGCATTTTTCTGTTGTTTTTGTGGTAGTTAGCTGAGCTATGACTTCAGTTGAGCTGGCATGCTGTGAGTGTTTTTCCATTACACAGCACAGCAAAGTACAATCAGTTGGTCATCTGCAGCTCTTCATCAAACATCATCATCACTGTGGCTGTTTCTGCTTGTGCTATTCCTCCCTGCATTATTTCTAACTAATCCGCTGAACAAATTGCTCCAAATATCTCCATATTGTGTTGTGTCGACTGGTTTTTAGTGCCGCTACTGAAGCTCTGCTAATTTGGTGAGGAACAAGTTTAATTTCCTTTAAAGTCTTCACAATAAAAGTCTCACAAAAAGCTTTTAATATGAAGCAGTAAAGCAGGAAATCTTGGTTTTGCAGCGGCAGTAACTGATTCTGATACAGCTGCTCCTCGGCAGGTTTCCAGAAAGTTGGCCAATCAGAACAGAGTGGGCTGATCGAGAGGGCGGGCCTTAAAGAGACAGGAGCTAAGACTTCCTGTTAGAGACAGAGGCTGAACTGAGGGGCTACATAAAGGGCCAGTATAAGATAAATAAGGAGTTTTTTGAACTTTGAATCATGCAAAGCTACTCTAGTGGAGTCGCAGAATAAAAATATAGAGCTGGAAATGAGCATAATAGGTCCCCTTTAATATTTTCTCCTCATTGATCTATTTACTGTGGACAGGTGTATAATTCAGGGAAGTAATATCAGTAAAATAAGCCCCTGTGTTGTCCTTGATTGAGTTTCTGTAGTTGCCATGGGGACATGGCGAGCCGTGGCAGCAACTCGAAAAAGTTTAATCATCATCAGCAGTCATTCGTGTGCATAAGAGCAGCAGCTGCCCTCTCACTCCATGCTGGTGCCACTGACTTCAGTAACTGTAGAGGCCAGACTAAAAACAAAGAAAGAAAATTATAGCCGGTAAAGAGGAACATCATTCATGTGTACATATGTATATATGGAATCTAAACATTTTCATGACCTTTGAGCTTAAAAGCACACTCTTTTTGAGTAGAGTAATTAATCTGCATCTTTTTTTAATAGTGCAGTGATGCATACATTATACAGCACCAGTAAAACTTTTGACAGGTACTGTATACTGTGTAACTGAACACTGAGACTCTTAATTTTCACTTTTTATAGATTTAACAAAAATGTATATGAGTGATTAGTATTTTTTATGGTGTTTTTACTTGGATTTGTGTATTATTGATTGTTCTGTTACCTGCTTATTCTTAATGATGAAAATACACATGATAAATTCACAGATTTATTATAATAATGGGATATAATGAGCCTCAATGTAGTTATATAAGGGCTGTGTTGTTACTGTGTAAGGAAATCCATCTGGGAGTCCAAGCTGAGTCCTACAGTTAGAGGCACTGGTTTTCAATCTTTGACTTTTAACAAGATAGGCGCCATTGTAAATATCTATCTCTGTGACATGGCATACCCTGTCCCACCACTGAATAATCAGTAATGTTTGCTGAATTTATAATACCCATCATTTATGTAAAAATATTACATTTGGAAATAGTTTGAGTTATTGGTAGACAATTACAGCTGTCTCATTTCTCTGAAAGTGGAACTCGCACTTGGTCTGCCAAGAACCCTTCTGACTCGCACATCATTGCACGGCTGCATAAAGTCCCAACTGTAAACTACAATTACATTGCATTCCAGGTCAGTTTGTGGTTGTCCAACACACTTATATTGCTTCAATTTACTTCCCGAGGCTGTAGACTACAGGGATAAACTCACCCAAATGGACCTATGAGATGCTTGCGGTTTGAGAGCTATTTCATTTATTTATTGTCTCAGCATTGTTTGTGTGTCTGTGGCTTTAGCATTCCCAGAGTTGTCACTTGGACAGCCAAGACAACATTCTGATGAAAAACATGGTCCACATCACCAAGGGAAGTTGTCATTGTATTTTGTCAAGTAACACGAAGGAGTGTCTTACTTAACGTAATTACAGTGTGCTCTCTCTAATTATTGCAATTCCACAATAGTGTGACAAGAGACCTGCTGGTCTTCAAAGAAACTGTTATTTACGTCTGTTTGCCCACAGAAAACATGTCCTGTGTTATCTGAAGATTGCAGAGTACGTCAGTGCTGTGATATAACTTACAGAAATGAAACACATCTTGTCATAGACAGTTAATCCTACACAGCACATGAACGTGGCAGCATGTGGTGGCAGCCTTAAGATCAGTTTCATTGGGTTTTCCTGCAGGGTTACTGGTTAGAAACCCTACAGCATACACAGTCAATAGGCAAACTGAATTACAACATTAATATGGAACAAGAACAAAATGTGAGTGACACATTGCTACCATGTCACTTGAGCTGTCATCATTCAGCCACACTCTGGTCGCCACAGTTATCAGGTTGTTGTAGAATGTAGAAGCTCCAGTTGATAAAGTTAAACAGCTTGTTTAAAACTAGCCAGTACAAAAAAAATAAATAAAGGTTGACAGTGAAAAACATGTATTAAGGATGACTGGACTGAGAAATATGTGTTGATTTTGCCAGAGGGAAGTATGAGAACATCGTGCTTGATCTGCAATGAAACCCTGACATTAATGAAGAGTGGGAATGCAAAACACCACTATGACACCAAACATGCCTGCCTGTTTTCAACAAAACTATCCCGAAAACACGGAGGTAAGAACCACAAAACTTGAACCAGTTGGAAATTGTGAAATCAAGACTCCAGCTGAATAATTATAAATAAATCAAACATTTTCAACAATAAATGAAGTGAAGAACTCACTAATGAACATTTACACCAGTGTCTCTGCCTGGACATCACATGTTTTTATGCTCAAGCACAACAAAGGTATCACTTCTCCCATTAATACAGAAATTCTGGAGTTTTTGTACTGAAATATCACCATGTAATGCACCCTTACTGGACCTTTGATGCAGTGGAAATGTATTAAGCGGCTCTTTAAGACTTATATTCGAGTACCAGTGCCCTATGGTAATTGGCAGGTTAACTACATGGCCAAAAGTATGTGGACACCTGAACAAAATAACCAGACAAACCTTGGTATGTTTAGAACTGGATGTCATGTGAATCCTTTTCTGGCATTTGAGTGCACTATTCTTTCAAGGCAGCCCTCAGATATGCCTGTGGTTACATACACGTAGAGGAAAAGAAGGCCATTTTGTTAATACAACTCTCACATGTTAACTAGCTTGACTGTATAATGATAATAATATAGTTTGTGAATTTGTTGGCATATTTACTGCTGGGGTAGACATGCTTCAAGGACTTGTGACGCCAATGTGGAAATACTTGAGCCTATAAAAAAAACAAAAAAAATTCCATAAGTTCTACAGATTTGAAAACAGGGCTGTGTTGTTATATAAATGCCAAGCAGGAGCTCTCTCCCTTTATAAATAAGGGTTAGGGACAGATCATATTAGTGTCATATTTTAAATTTCATATAGTTGAGATTCACAGTAAACTCCTGGCTTTTCATCCAGATGCTTATGAAAGATTCTCATTCCCAAATGACACGACCCACTTTAACTCACTGAATCCGCTGTCGGAAGATGAAATCATATATTAGAGATATACCGTCAAGTTTTCTCAGAAATGCCTATTTTATCGCTGAGGTTACATCATCAACCTCGCCGAGCAAAGTTTCAAATTTAAAGAAGAAAAACCACCGATATCTCAGTGATAGTCAGCATTCATATAACGTACATGAGAGTCTCAATATCCTCCTGTATCTGAGTATCTGAGTCCCCAGCTGCTCATAAAACATCTTAACTCTCTAATGTCCTGGCCCACTTTAGCCTGCCTAACTGGTCTTAAAATATGCTCTTTTATCCACTTCTTCTTGAGAAGGGTTTACCTTGAACACCAGGCTTTACTGAGTTCAGCCGCTCGTCAAGGACTCTCTCTGAACGTAGACAGAAAGCATCAGGCTTTAGGAATGCAAAAAGATCCAGGGCCAGGGGATCACTGACCTTGCACCCTCCTATCTTTGGCCATAGAACTGATTTACTGAAGCAGCCAATACCCTCTCACCTTTTGGAGGCTTGGAAAAGATCTGGATAAAGTTTTCTGGAATGTTCTGTTATCAGTTGCAGTCGCTCAAAGACGACATGCTGGACGATAAATGTGTTGATTTTCTCCACTCTGGTGTTTTACTGTTCTAACCGAGCTTGGACACTGGTTCAGTTTTCGCCCCGGAGAAATCATCTTTGTCTTTTTTCCAGGGAAATATTTGCTAGTGTGTTTTTCAATCCTGGTCCTGGGGCACCCATGCCCTGCGTGTTTTAGATGTTTCCCTGTTCCAACACATCTGATTGGATTGCCTCAGGACCAGCATTAAAAAAAACAAAAAAACACTGTGCTTGTCACACAATCCTGTACATTCAGGGCTTTCTATTGTGAAAATGTAACTTTATAGTGTCACTTACATTAGGATGTTGCTTTGTATAGCTCATGGTTGCTGCAGCACAGAGAGGGCTAAACTTTCTCTAATTTCCCAATCCTCATATTCCCATGCTTACATGAAGTTCCAGGGACAGGCTGTGAAATTGCTACGCTGCCTCTCTCGATTTCCCCACCACCACCACCACCCCCACAATCACTGACAATAGAACAATATCCAATTATCTGCAGAACAACACCGCCTCACTGCCAGCTGTACATTAGGTCTCAGTTTCTGGGAATGAGTCGTAATATCTCGCTGGCACTGAAGGACCTCCTCCACAGCTGCTCAGCTCAGCTTCCTAGAGACCAAAACAGGAAAAATGACAGACACAATATACCATATCTATCTATCTATCTATCTATCTATCTATCTATCTAACAGAAACTTATTGTAGATTAGATTAAGTGTCTTGGTGTATCTGTCTTTGTCAGGACAGATACATATTTTGAATTGTCATAGCAGGAAAATCACAGGTGTAATTCATAATATTGATGATTTATCCCAGTTCCTGAGTCTTTGTGTTCCCGCAGAGCCAAGACTCAGGAACTGGGACAACCAAAAGGAAATATTTTGCAAGGGAATTTATTTCTGGTGAACAATGATCACATGGAAAAGCAAACAGTGGGTTATCAGCCTTTTAAAAACACATTAAGGTAGAACTTTCACAGCCATTTAAAAAAGTCTTTTATCTTCATCTATTTTGAAAAAGCTGCCAAGTTGCAAAATGCTCACACACAGAGAGTAAAATATTCACTGTTTATTCATGTTTTTCACTTATTTTCCTACAAAATCTTCACAACAATGCAAAAAAAAACACCTTTAAATGAAGGGATAATCCAGAATAATCCCAAATCCATGCATATACAAACAATAAAAACTTTCAGACAACATGTCTTAATCATAGAATTACATTAAAAAAAAAAGTGCATTGTCCATTGTGTAGACCCCATGGTTCAATATTCTAAGTATGAAGCCAATATGTTTTGCATCAAACTGAGTGCTTGAGTATCGTAAGTGAACTGCAGTTTCCCTGTAATTGTGTAATTCCCTCGACAAGTGCTCTTAGGTAAATTTGAACCAAAAGCAGCAGCAGCAGTAGCAGTGCCTGTCTCACTACTCATTTCCAGCTGTGGAGAGGAGCGAGGGAGGGAGGGAGAGAATGGGGGGGAGGAGGAGGAGGGAGAGAGGGGGGTTGAGAAGAGAGATGAGATGAGAGGCAAGATTGGAGTTTGGGGTTTCCTACTGTAGACTGCAGGGTCAGAAGAGTGGGGGAAGCCTGAGAGGATATTTCATCTCGGAGTAATGTTAGATATCTATCTACTCCTGCCGTCATACATAATGTAACATCCTTTTTTGCCTATACTGCAGATACAGAATCACAAAAACACTGCTGCTGCTGCTGCTGCTGTGCATGTAAGCAACCCCATTCCAGTGAAATCATCCCAGCACTGGTGAAAATGTATTCTCGATTGGCGTATAAAGAACAGCAGCTTACCCTAAGTGGTTAGATTCTGGGATAACATATGCATTTTTAATGGAGGAACAATATCTATGCCATGTTCAATCAGGGCTAAATTTATTTTGGATAAACTTATTGCTGCATGCTGGGTACAATATTTTGTTGGCAGATATTTCATCATGCAATTTTGTCATTCAGGGTGCAGAATACATGGAGCGAGGGAACAGAAGTGCACAGATATTTTTTCCTCACTGGCATCTCCATATGAAACTAATTCCAAGAAGGATTGTCTTTGTGCTTTTTCTCGCCTCTCTGTCTGTCTCTCATCCCTTTTTTTTTTTTTTTTTTTCTATCTTTGCTGCTCACAGTCTCTCTCCTGAAGTGGAAAATCTGAAGTAATTGGTTTCTGAATTAAAGAAAGCAAGCAGGGATGAAAACAGGCTCTAATTCATTTTACTCTCTCTGGGAGAACGGGGTGGCAGGGAGACTTTAGGGAATTCTGGCAAACGAGCATTCACCCTCAATTTCCCCGCCAACAATCAGCAGCATCACTTAGGATCTAGGTGTTTCTATTAATAGAGCTCTGGGTCAGCATTGGCATGCGGAGGCTTATTTTGATTAACCTCGCGCCTCTGCAGCCGTGGCAAACTCTGTGGCTTAATGCACTTCAGAGGAAGGGGTTTCAGACGAGGCGAGAGATGGGTTCGCTGAAAAGGGTTTTAAAAAAATACATAATTGGTTGGCTGTCAGGGGAGCAGAGCGACAGAAAATCATAATCGGGGGGAGAGAGAGAGAGAGAGAGAGCTTCCACTCAAACTACAAGAATTAAAGAGATTTCCAAGTTGGTGTCAGAGTCTGACACAAAGGCACGATGTGGTGTATTACCTGAAAATGAAGCATTACACTTGCTCTGACAATGAGCCGTTACATCCATTCAGCATGATATGCCTAAGGGGTTCAGGTAGCCGCCATCCACAGCATACTTAAGAGTTAATCTACAGCTGTAAGTCTCTGCAGTCTAAGTATGCTGAGATTATGACTCACTGAGAATAGTGAGTTATGAGCCTCCATCACAGTCCATTTACAGGGACACTGCTCGTTCATGTATGATTAGAGGAACATGGGTACCAAGTGTGCGTGCAATGATTCCTATAAAGAAAGTGATACTTAAACGAAACCTCATCACACCACATCATACTTCTATACGTGTGACTTAACCTAATATATTATCTTCTATATTGGATCAAGAGAAATGCAAAAGTGCACAATGTTTATTCAGAAGTCTCCATATGAAAACCCCAACGATATTTTTTTTCTATGCTGCCTATGATACCCTAACCCTCTATGGATTAGAACTGTGTCTAAGTCAGTTACGTAATAAAGTTCATTCTTGATACATTTAAGTTGAAACCTCAAGAAAAAGCTAGTAAGTTGACCTTGAGTCAAGATTTTTTTTTTTTTGATAGGAAAACATCATTGTCATGGTTAAATGCAACCAAACAAACAAACAATAAATAAATAAATAAAAAGGTGACAAACATGTTGAATGAGGCATAGCAATAGTTCAGCCGCTGCTTCATTCATTCTGGCTCATTCACAGCTGTGCGGCCACTCAGAGACGAGAAACTTCCTCTTTTTTGGGGGAAACCAACACAGATATTTTCATGACTTTAAGTGGATTCATGTCATATGAATTGAAACAGATTATTTCAAGTGTTTGGACAAAGAACCAATGCTGTTGTCTGTCTGTAGAGTATCTTATACACAGTATTTCAGCTCTCAGGCTCTTCTGTCAGGTCAAACACCAACCTAATGAATAACAATGATGATACGGTTTCATGTTGTTAAGACAATCACCTATGATCACTAAATGCTTCCTTTGAGTCAGACCAAGCAACTTGCCTTTTCTGAGACTTTTAGTGCTGCACTCTGCCTCTTGATTTTAGCTCCGCAATATTTTAGAGAGAAAGAGTAGTTCTGCTTCTGAATACAGATTCGAGGTTCCCGTCTGTTCAAACTCTAGATTGCATAGATTTTGCTTTTCCTCTCCTTTTTCATCTCAGGAAAACAAATACTGCACCTGATAATACTGGCTACATCTCTTGCCCGTGGCCTGACTCTTATATTCCCTTTTTTTTTAAAGGATTTTACAATTGCAGAGGAGCTGCATGGCAGCTGGATCTTTCCATATTTATTTCCTGGGTGAACAGCTCTATCTGTGGACAGGAATATTCTGTTAGTTGGTTTATTTATGGCAGCAGGGTAGTGAGTCACAGGGTATCAAAGGTTTCCTCAGACTTAATGTAAATAGATGTTGATACAACAGCCTACAGCAATGTTGAGAATTTGTGTAAATACAGAAGCAAAAGAAAATTTGAGATGAAATCCTTTAACCCTCCATCGCTGCCACACGCATCATTCTGTGAAACTGGGACCAAAATATATTTTTGATGTAAGTTTCTCAAAACTATCTTGATATTTTCGGATTTCATAGGTTATTTATACTTCTTTTTTAGGAGTTTATGGTGTTGAACATGAAATGGCACAGTCTAACTATACCATACAATTACAGTCCAACTCAATAGTTTCTTTAATGTATGTTTTGGCGGTAATTTTGAGAATTATTGTCCATAAGGACGATTCTAAGGATAAATATGTTTTTGGGTGTGTTTGTCTTGATTGGCAGATCTCTCAGGTTGGTGTTTACCTCTTGCTCAGGTCTCTTCAGGTCCGCTTTAGCTCCACATCACTGCTCAGATTAGAATTTTCTCTCGCCAAGAGGCTTCAAAATGTCCCTTTAAGAAACCCACAGGACATAACAGATGATACGTCCAGCCTGTGATCAACACACCAAGTGGAAAAAGGTACACATGTATGGAAGTCATCATGGTGGAGTGACTTGCAGAGTGGCGAGCATACAACCTTCCAGGTGCATTCACATGAGGAAAAAAGCTTTGAAAATACAGATATGGTAAAGTGCTGTTGTGTAATCAGCTGCACCGATAGATTCAGACAGATTCACTACAGTTTATTGAAATATAACTTGGATATGCAGTTGCCATTTTGCATCACACTTTCAAATAAAATTGTACCTTTTGATTTCTTCATGAATTTGTCAGTGACTCCATCGTTATTGCCTCACAACTCTTCTCTGTATAATAGTTTAACAAGGTAAATATACATCAGGAACTTTAATTTTACAAGACGTTTCATAGTTTTCCTCCTGGCATCACAGCTGTATCTATTCACTGCCACCATATGGGGTTTGTTTTGCCTGTCAGTGGTGGTGAGGTGACTTGTACCAATTTGGGTTACAGAGACTATTTTTTTAAAAACAATAGCATGATCTCGCTCTAAAACGTAAATGTCAGCGGAAAAATTTAAACCAGGCCGAGGGCAGGAGTGTTGACCCGCCTCACAGTTCAGCATTTGATCCTCTGCAGGGTTCAGATCAATCAGGCAGCTATCAGTGATGTCACAGCGCTCTGAACTGACTGAGATTGATGTGGTGTGGGGAGTTCACACTGTAGACCAGGAATTCTGTGTGTATGTGTGTGTGTGTGTGTGTGTGGTATCATCATCCCTGCTCTTTACCCTCAGCAGATAACCTCTGATTTGTATGTGGAGGTTAATCCGGGGATGACGACGGGACGTTCCTCGACGTGCTGCATCTGCAAACTCTCAGTCTGTGAGGATTTAGCTGTCCAACAGTTACAAACACAATGAGACAACTATCCCTTTCAGTCTCGACCCCCAAATCCTTTGCCCCCCCCTCCCCAGAATCACAGCACAGTGATCAGCAAACCCATTCACTCAACTGCTGGATCACAACATAAAGGGGATCAATTCTTTTGAATGAATGAATCCCTTTCATGGGATTTGACAGAGATCTGAACTGCAAAGTTTCATTTTTACTGATGGTAAGAACGTTGTTGTGCAAAAGTTGTTTGTTTTGCTTTGTTAAAATGATCAAGTTGTGTTTTTCTTACTTGTTGAACTGCGATATTCCATTTTACTTGATGACCCAACATAAAGATAAAAAAACAACTCCCTCTTTTGGTTTGATTTATGACCCAACAGAAATGTAAAGATAATATTGCTACTGGGTCAAAATAATAATAATATTAGCTTGAGTTAAGAACCCAACAGCAACACTGGGTCAGAACAATCCTTTGTCTTGGGTGTGATTGGAGACTCAGTGGTTTTTGTGTATGAATACTGGGTAAAGTTTATTCACTACGGGGTTGGTGCCGTATTGACTCAGTACTGGTTACCCAAATTGACCCAAATTGGGTTAATTGTGACCCAGGGATTTCTAGTGTGTAATAATAACCCAATTAGTACAATCCAAAGTGCCATGAAAACAGCATTGCATTCGGAAAATCCTAATTTTAAATGTGCTATTGAAAAGCACTTAATCCATATATACAATGTTGAGTTTAAAATAGTTTCGGTGGAATTTTCCAGCCTTATTTTCCAACCTCTCATTCATAAGATCTTCCCACCACCAGTAAGTACAAACTAACATCCTGTGTGGCCATTTTTAAATAACGTGTTCCAAAGGAAACCATCTTTGTGTGCTGTACCATCTAACTAATGTACGGTTTTTAATTCTAAACTTGAACATCTATTGTACAACTGTAAACTCAAAGCACAATTATTTTGAAAAAAAAAATGTAAGGAAAATAGCCGTGAGGTTAAAACATAAACAAACCCAAACCATACTTCTCCATAAGCCTTATTTAACCTTGGTAAAATATGACAGAATGGGCTTTTACATTGAAAACAGGAGGGAAACTCTGACAGTGAAATGTAAACATGGAGGGAGGGGGGGGGGGGGGGTGGTCATTATAAAAATGCTCCATAGCTTGGAAATATAAAAATGAATGGAACAGTTTTGTAAGCAACCCATGTAGACATTATTGAATTACTTTTATTTAGAACAAGTTTAATACGCAGTTCATGCGAACTGAGTTCAGTCAGGGAACAACATGTCAACGTATTAACCTTTTATTTCAACATAATAAACATTTGAGTTTGTCTGTGTGTGTGTGGCTCTTCTCCTGTAACGCTCCAGAAACTAATCTCAGCAAGCTTGAACCCCTCTTCTTTCTTTAAAATGTCGCAGGCAAGTTTTAAGTGAGTTTCTGAAGCCATCTTTATGTAAATATAATCAACAGGACATGACAAAAATTACAGAATTAGTCATGTAACTCTGATACATCAAGGCATTTCATTGATGCTTGCAGTGTTTGTGTTATGTTTTGTTTTTTATGAATGAATCTGACACCTTTGTGGTGTTTATGAGCTGCTGTGTCGTGATGACAGAGAAGGGTGCAGGGTATCACTCCTGAATCTCTGCTCTTTTTTATTCTTTATTTTTTGGCCTTTCCCGTGACAGTTTGTGGCAGCATGACCTGAATGATGCGTCTACAGTGGAAAATAAGAAGCAGGTACAACATCAAAGGGTGTTTGGAAAAATCCGTTGGCATCGCTCTTTATTGCATCTTCTCTTTTTTGGAAATGCCAACTTCTCCATCATAGCCAATCTTGAAAAAATATTCTCAGTATTTGGGCTTGTTTTCAAATTTCTTGTATTTTCCACTCACAGCTGACTGGAAACATACATACAAGTTGCAAATGCTGAAAGCAGCAATGATGCAGTGCTGAGGATTATAGAGACTTCTGTGACTGGTTGACCTACAAGGCTCCATTAATGTCAAGTCAAATCATCAAAAGACGCTAACTGAAGTTGTTCAAATAAAGTGCTACAATCGTACTTGGTGTAAATAGATCCAACGTTTAACTAAATTAACAAAACCAGAAAAAATCTAATCAGAAAGAACTAAAATAAGCTATAATTTAAACACATTATAAGATGCAGACGCTGTGCAGCCGCTGCCTCCATCTCCCAGGTGGGCTGTCTTCGAAACCATAACCACCACTTTTTGAACCGTTCTGTCAGAACATCACGATGATGAATTAGACCGAATTCTCGTACGTCTCTCTTCACATAACAAGTTGGACACCGTTACATGCGAGCTGATCTAATGGGCCCGGTTGATGTAGAAGAAGAAAAGGCACGTATTTCATCTTAAACAGCAGAAACGGCTACTCGGTTACAAAGAAAAACACAAGTGGAGTGTTGGAATAGCACTGACCTTGAAGGCCCACACACACACACACACACATTTACAAAATCACGCACAATTAACATAACACACAGACTCAAACACACACACACAGTTTGGCCTCATATCTTAAAATTTATAATGTGTTTGTTTAAATCAGTATTTATGCCTTTCATCACCTTGTAAAGCACTCTGAGCCTATTTAGTTAAACTCACTCTCAAAATAAATTTGTCTTGACTGGAAGTAGGTCAGAAGCACTTTGTTCATCTTCAGCCTCTTGTGTTGTCTGACACTCTCGCTCAGTATCACCACATGACAGCCTGATTGATGGAACATGCTCTGCAGATTAGAGCTGGATTGTTTGGATACAGTTTGCCTGATAGAGCACTTACACAAGGCTCCACTTGTGTTTTCCTTCGTGTCTGCTGACAAGTCAGGGATCGCAGCGGAGCGGTGAGGGACGCCGTTTCAAGGCAAGGCTGACTGGTACACCAACATGGTTTTGTTATCAAAGACAACAACATCAGGTTTAAAAAAAGAAATTTATTTTCTTAGTTGGCCCTTTTGATTTATTTGAAAGACTATAATCAAGAGAGACTGGAAAGTGGAGTGTCTCCGCTCCATATACTTGAAGCAGCTATACAGTGTGTTACATTGTGTTTAAACATGTGAGTTTTATTGGATTTGTTGTTATTGGATACCAACTTTTTTGTCATTTTTTGGTTGTACGCTGTAATTCTGGTGTCCTTATACTTTGCAGCTTTGCTAGGTTATAGTTGCAAAATGTAATTCTGTGTTTCAATGTTGTAATTCTACTTTTACTTCTGCCAGACAATTTGTTGCTTTTCCTGAGGTTTGTCTTGGTTTTTTTTTCTGATAAATGAGGGTTTGTTAGTTTTTTTTCCTTATCTAAAGAAGTATGTCTTATGATGATCAGATTGTAAAGCTCTCTCACACAAACTTGCAAAACTAGCAAAGCCTCCTTTATGTTTTGTTGATCAACCTAGTACAGTATATTATTGGTTGAATCAGCATGAAAATTTTACATGTGTGTGAAAATAAAACAGGGAATTCATGCTATTATTTTCTGGCATAACATCACACCTTCTTCTCTGACAGCCATATTGAAGGTAGTCAGCTCTTGGGAGACAATAGAAACAGTTTTTTTTGCATGTTTATACAGTATTGAATGTTCCAGCGGGATATAAAAAAAGACATGGTAAAGTCTGTACTGGTTTTGATGTGGAATTTAGCCAGTCATACATCTGTAAAACAAACTAACCACTCCTCTTCTGTTGTGAGAAGACTTAATTTGCACAGGCATGATAAATGTTCATGTGTAAAGTGAAAGGTAGTTATTGTAACAGCAGTTTTTCCAGTTCTATTGTAAGCTTACAGTTTATTCTCTTTAGAGCTTGAGTGTAGTTAGCTCTAAGTGCTGGTGATCTTTCTCTTTAGCTACATTGGAAGTAGTATCAGTTTAACTAGAAATGGTTTTAAAAACAGAACAATATAAGTCATAAATGTTGCAGCTAAATAATAAATATCATAAAGACTACTAGTGATGGCTCAGTTCCAAGAGACTCCTCTGTTATCTCTCACTAGTGCTAAAGATCTACAGAAGAAATTGCAACATCAAAATCATTACGTGCAGGAGAGACAACAGTAAAACAGTAAGCAGCTTGAAAATAATCTCACCTCAAATGTAACAGAGTCCCGGTGGTGTAATGTAGAGGTAGAGTAGCAAAGGTCTCTCCAAAGGTCCCAGTGGAAAACTGGCAGGGACAGAGAGGCAGTGTCGAGCCAAATCTGATTCTTTTGGCAGGAACCATGCCTACAATGTGTGTCAGTGGGCAACTGTACTATGTAAATTGTCATTATGTCCCCGGACGAATGGCGCAACGACAAACTCCTGATCATTTATGACTGCAATCACACTGCAAGCTTTTCCTGCTCATTTTAGAATCAGGTTTCGCTATTAAGTTCATACCTGATACTGATTTGAACAGGCATTTATGTTTATAAGACATGAATTTCGCAGAGTAACAACAACAACAAGATTTCACATCTATTTTATATGCACCTCCTGTGGACGTGTTTTGATTAAGATCCATGATTTAGAGCTTTGACTTAATTGAGGCATCGTCCCAAACACCAGTCAAGTCAGCTCTTTGGCTGTCTGTCTACTGTTGTGCCTCATTTTTCCTCCAAGTTTTCTCTGCCAAGCTGATACGGTGCCAACATTATTACTTATTGTCACAGCAGTGATTACATTTAAATACAAAATGCATATAATTTCCAAGCTTATGAATTGATTATGTTCAATATTTTCATGTACCACTGATTGAAAATGAAAAAAAAAAAAAAAATGTGAGCAAATTTGTCCGTTCACACTGATGAGAAAACAGATCTGTGTCACATCTGCTGCAGATCCAGAATACAACAAGACCCCCTGTGATGCTTAAACATCTCACAAACTTTTAACTGGCTGACGGCAGGTTGAAGAACCACAAACCGACGACTGCTGAAACTGAATACCAAGTGAAGGGATTGGCTGATCTGATCTTGAAGTCTATCAGATTACTCAGGCAGTGTTTCCAAAGAGGCTTCCCTCAGAGCAATATAGATGGTAAAGCAGGCTTGTTGATCCTTGAGAAACTCCTTATCTGTTCTTTGTTGGCTCTGCGTAGGCCTACATTGATCACTCCCATTGTTGTGCTTGTCCCAATGAGGCCAGAGTGAATGAGCCTGCTGTGTAACAGCTTTTCTGCTCCCCTTCGAAATGAAGACGTTCCCACCAAAGAGCCTGACACAGAGAGGGAGACGTCAAGCCTGCAAGTATATCAACTTCACACGGTTTTTACTTCATTAATCACATTTGATGTATAGTTTGCTTTGTTATTTGTGTGGCAGTATAATGTGGAATTAGATTTTGAAATGTTTTTCAGGACTTTTTTTTCCAGATCAGAGACATCTTTTCAAAAACTCAGACTCTGAATTGCATAAGCACATATTTTGTTTATCACTTTAGTCTTTACAGCAGTTGAATCCTACATTTTCTAAATGAACCGTTACACAGAGATACATCATCGGGCTATTCCGCTTCATTACGTGCCTGCTATAGCACTGACCTTCTGGCTATATTTTATTCACATTTTTTCCTCTCATATATTTTTAACTGTAAATGGTCGGAGTTCAGCTGTCCCGCTGTGTAATGTTGGATTTGCTAAATTAAGATATTCCCTCCAAAAAAAAAAAAAAAAAGAAAAAAAAATACACCAAACGTGCCACAAATGCCAATTAATCCTCCAGCCACTACAGCTCTATACTTCTTGGCTGCCTTCTACTTCATGGTAACTTGAACGCAATATTTATTTTACTCTCATTTTCTTTTAATGACCTTTTTTCCATCCCCTTTTTGTCCTGCTTTGTAATTATTGTCTTTTCATAGAGAGTCCAACCTTCTTCTTCTTTTTTTTTTTTCCGGCTGGCCAAAGAAGAAGAATTGCTGGTGGAGTCTCATTATTGCATTCGGTGAGATATACTGTATATTTTTCATGAAAGAGGATATGTGTAGAATACTGATAGAAAAAACAAGCGACTACCTTCATTTAAATTATTAATTAATACTTCATTTTAATGAATTCACCCATGATCCATATTATATACAGTGCACGAGTTTAAGGCTGTTACACAGAAGAGTAATTCGGGGATTCTACAGCTGGTTGGTTTTAGAGGGATTATGAATTTTTAATTGGGACTACATGTCGTTTATGTTCCTAAAAGAATATTCGTCACAGACAGGCAATTTCATCAATGTATTTTGCCTCGAAATATAGCCTCATAACTGTAACACTTCTTGAAGCCTGGCTGCTTTATGTGCCAGTGGTTTGGGTGTGGTGACTGTAAGTGTTTGTGGCAGCTTGCTGTGCTGAATATACATTGGCACGTTACCCGGGGAGGTGTGACTCAAGTGCCCTCTACTGGTGGAGGCAGGTCCAGTGTTAGAGCTCTGTGCCCTGAGGTGTCTGAGGCTTAATGGATTTGTGGGCACTCATGCAGAGGAAGAAAGGTAAAACGATCTTTATATTATTGATCGTCAACATTGGTTCTGCATTCTCTCTTTCACTCTTTCCCAGCCTTTCTGCATTCTTGATTTTCAACACACACACACACACAGTGCGTCTGTCTGTTAGTTGTTTGCAGTGTAATATGTTGAACCACCAGAGTTTAGAAATGAGAGAGGACGAGACTGCTGTAATGTTTAATCTCCACATATTTTTGTTTTGAACCACTGACCCTTAATGATAATCTCATCTTGTATGTTCATTCACACTGCCAAATCAAAAATGAACAACAAAAGTTTGATTGCTTCATTGTCTTCACCTGCTTATTCCAAATCAATATCACAGGTCAGAATCTATCGTGCAATCAGGACTGTAGCCAAGGTTTCCAAACACTGAGGTTGTGAGATCCAGACTCCACCAAACAATCTGTCAAAAGTTTTTGTTAACTTGGATGTTGTTCATGTTTAATTGATTCCATGCAATGGCTCAAATATAATTTAAAAGCAGTTGTGAGTCCCAGTTTCCCTACATGATTCCCTTAATGCTGTTTCCCAATAGTTTTCTCCACTTTGCCAGGATTTCCTAACCAAATTCTGGTTAAGAAATCATTGAAATTAATTAGTTATATCTTTTGGTATATTTTTCTTGCCTCTAAAATAACAAATATAAGCACACAGAGTTTAAAAAATATCGCTAAGCATTAAATTGGGCTATTATGTGTAACTTAAAAATTGCAAAATGAAAAGTGCTCTTTCTCAGTATCCACAAATTCCTAGAAAAAAATGCTTTGGACATGACTTCAGACACCAGGAGGACAGGTTCATGGCAGGTGGTGACAATCACTCACACTCACGTATACACATCTGTGTGAGTGAACTACAGCTGAAAACAAAGCCTCCACACAGACAGATCCAGGACCAGAAATCAAACCTAGGTCATTGTTTCACCGCCAACCGCTAATAAATGTCAAATTTAGATCTCATATTAACACAGGCATTCTCTGGCATTATTATAGCTGTATACTGCTTGATGTTTGGAGGATGCAGAAAGTGCAGAGAAGGCCACTTTGTTTTTGAGAGTGCAGCTCTCTACAGTGCATATGAGAGAAGCGGATAAGCTCATGGCTCCCCTTTGCTTATCTTTCCCATGATAAGGCGTCTCATGCTGCGTGGGCTGGACTCGGCCCTCCTCCTGGCCGAGCCTGGCTATTCTCCTGCCTCAATAG
The DNA here is from genome assembly GCF_963924715.1 of Thunnus thynnus. Classification (NCBI taxonomy): domain Eukaryota; kingdom Metazoa; phylum Chordata; class Actinopteri; order Scombriformes; family Scombridae; genus Thunnus; species Thunnus thynnus. Next base: position 5,740,510 of record NC_089532.1, on the reverse strand, counting down.
CTCTGTTTGACTCCCCCAGCGGAGTCCTGAGTCGTCTGAGGGCCCGCGGAGTCCCTCCTCTCTACTGGGACCCTCAGTCTTGCCCTCCCTGTTCCCCTGCACCCCCCACCATCAGGCCAGCGAAAAACTCCAGCACCACAGACTGAGCGGCGGAGGAGAGGGGTTGGTCCTCACCCCTCGCTAAAGAGCTCCAAGACAAAAGCAAAAAAAAAAAAAAAAAAAGAAAGAAAGAAGAATGAAAAGAGAACTACGCTACCGGGTTGACCCAACGCTAGCCTGTGTGTCTGACAGCACGATTTATGGCAGAGCTTGAGATACTGCTGGAGCCAAGCTAACAGTTTACTCTCACAGAATAGTTCCCAAGGACAAACCATCAGACAGGGAGGCAGGGAAAGTGCTGGAAGAAAGGGTGAGGAAGAAAGACAGAGAGAGGTGCACAAATAGGGAGACAGAAGACAAAAAAAAGAGAAAATCAAAGAAGCAGAGGGGGGGAGGAAAGTGAGAATAAAGAGAGGAAGGGAGACATGGAGAAAGAAAGTAATAGAGTGTGTAAAAGACAGATTGACAGAGATGAAGACAAAGATAGAAAAAGTATGTCTATTATTGAGCCCTAAATTTCTTCAATAAGTGAAACCTTCATGACAATCAATGAGGCTTAAAGACGAGTAAAAAACTCCACCAGTGCAATCAGATTATTACCACTTGTTGCTAATAGACAGACTGCTGAACTAAAATGAAGAAAAATGACTCTGGATTCTAGAAAATGATAAAAACAAGTTGAACTCTACTGAAAATGGGTTGAAAGTACTTTATATAATTGCACTTGCAGTTGTTTTACAAAAAAAAGATCCTTACAACTCATCCACCGACTCATCCATCCATCCCCATTTGCCTGATTCCATGCATATATTTTATTTTACAAAATTGAAGTTGAAATGCAAGGAATAAAATAAAAAAAAACAATCAAAAAGGAGCAGAAGTGATAGTACCAGTACCTGCTTCTACTTCTTGAGCTGCGGACATTCATGTCATGCTGCCACTAACTGTTGCATACCTCCACTCCACCAGAAAGAGCGAGGGCTGTTGGTGGTGGGCCTGGTTCGGGTCCAGATGGGAACCTTTCCATGTCACCCCCTCTGTCTCCAAATCACTTCTTAGGAGGGAAGCAGACACCACATATGCAAAACGTATCTTGAATATAAAGATAGTTAATGGAAACACGCACTAATTCCCCATTTTGTTTCGTTAAAATTTCCGAAAAGCGCTTCAAGGATAAAGCTGCCTCTTTTCTTTCGTCAGGTTATCTCAAACTAAATCCATGTGTTAGTGCATCTATCAATACTTTTCTGAGTTCCCTCGCTACTCTCCAAAAACAACACGCCCTGTTTTTAAGCAAACATTTCTCAATAGGGACGTGCGCGTTTAGGGAGTAATCAATACACATTTGGTGCGCCAGCGATTTTTCAAGGCAGCAGGATGATTCATGTGAGATTAACTCGAAAACTATTGTGTCCATGTTTATTTTAATGAGGGAACATGTCACGCAGTGCGACGATGGATGGTTTACGCACATTTAATAGCTTTTGGTCAACAATGGAGCTCAACGGCACACAGGAATAAGTTTAGTATAGAATAATCTCAGGCTTTGGCTACACGGGCGATACTTGTTTATAGGTTCAATTCATCGTTGGTTTCAGTCTTTTCTGGGATTCCTGGGATTTGTTGAAAATAAGAAAAACATAAGTTATTGCCAGTCTTTATTTAAAACTTGTGCAATGTTTTAAAGAGAGACAGAAGGAAAGAGAAAAGGAACGACATGCAAAGTGAGAGTGGCAGCCTCGAGGAGAGAGAGGAAGACAGATGGAAACAGAGAGAGGGAGAGATGAGTCGGGTTGAACGGGGGGGGGGAAGATTGGATGCATGCAGAGTGTGAGATATCAATTGAATTACAGTACGCTCGGCTTGCTTGCAGTTGCCATGGACACCTCGCAGCGGAGAGACGGGTGTCCCAGGGAGTTTCTCGGTGTCTTCTGAGAGAATTGTCAAATGACGTTGTTACCGGCTGTAACCGTGGTGACAGCTCTGACATCAGACACGTCTCACAAGTGGTGGCTGTTGTTGTCTGCAGGTAGACGGCAGCCAAGTTGACTGCGGCGCACACTCCCTTCAGAAAACGCCCCTGTGAGACGTTCCCACTTTCAATTCAGTCTCCATCCTACCAGAAGCCTATTCCTGGAGCAGGAGACGATGAATTTTCACTGTGTGAAATATTTATGCCACGCTTTTTGGACATTTCCAATTCACTCAATGCATAGGATTTCCTATATTCAGCTCTTGCTACAATGCAAACTAGACTTTAGGGAGGACAGAATGTTTTAATCTTAGAGTTTCAAAGGGGGAAAAAATGTGCAGAATTCTTTCGGGGATGTAAAGACTGGGAAAACATCTCTCTCAGCACGGATAAATATTTGGATTAATCCTGGTTTTCTCATGCAAAGTGGGGGCCTTAGCGATACCTTCAGCAGAGTGCCGGCTCCTGGATGAGTTAAGTAAGCCCCAACGGCTTAAAGAGATCAATTGGAACCCCCCTCCCCCCCCCCCCCCCCCCCCCCCCCCCCCCTCCTCCATTTTCTCCTTCTGCCCATTCAAAGAGTAGCCAACAGCATGAGATGGAGGCACACTCATGTGTGAAATAGACTCTTCATGAGGATGCTGGTCTTTGGCCGTCTCGTTTTGGTACCTTCGTCTTAATCCCCCTCTGGATTCTCGGAGGAGGGAAGGCGAGGACAAGGCCTTTTCTTTTGGGAACAGAGAGCGAGGGGCGGGGCGGGGGGGAGAGGCCGATGAGTCCATTGACAACAGTTGTGTATCTGTGGAGATTTAGGTGATGATTTCATAAGCAATGGTTGACTGAGCAGCAATGGCAGCCCCGCTCTTAGAAAAAACACCCTCAGCGCCGCGGTTTCTTCCTCTGCTGATGTGTTGTGTTTGTGAAACTAACCCTTTAACGCAAACAATGGGTTTGACCCCAATTGATATGTATACATACACATTCACGCACATATGCACATGCATAAAAGAACGTGGACAGAAACACTCAATCTCAACCCCATATGGGAACACACAAATAAGGCAGGGCCTCCCAGACTCACACTTGATTGTCATCCCATTAATTGAAACAACTGACTGTAATTTCCCCCTCAAATGAATTGATAATCTGAGGGGTTCACATACTTTTACCATGCACAAATATGTAAGATTGGATAATTTTCCTCAATAAATAAATGACAAAAAAAAGATTTTCATTGTCTCATTTGTTTAACTGGGTTCCCTTTATCTAGTTTTAGGACTTGTGTAAATATCTGATCATGTTTTAGGTCATATTTATGCAGAAATACAGAAAACTTTCAAGCAGCACTGTATACACAAACATATACTCACACATATGCATTGGTTATACACATTCAGCCATAACACCTGAGGACGAGGAGACTGATTGGCCACAAAGTGCTTCAGTCCGAAGCAGTTATCTTCACATTGTCGTGAATTTTCTTGTGAATATTCATGATCCACAGAAAATGATTTAGAATAATTTCTGTGACCCCTGTGACACTTTTCTTCAAGCACCACCTCAGACCAAAATTGAACCTTGACCAACAATGGCATCCATGAAAAGATGTTGTATCTCTGTAAACCTAATGATCAAATTTCCATGAAATTTCCATGTAATTGTGGATATTCATTGTCAATAAATTGACTGAAAATGGTGTTGGCAGGACAGATACGTCACATGCTACTGATTGGTTAGAGCAAACCAAAACAAAATAACTAATAATTGAACATGTCAGGCTGAATTAATGAAGTGAAACAAAATGGCAATTCAGGCTATTGATTGGCTTAACCATTTCATATCATGGAGTGCAATAATATTGCAGCTTCTGGGCTCCACTAGTGGGGGTACGGATCTTTAGACTTATTTATAGAGACTCAGACACACATATGAACACGCTAATACATAATTACTCACATATGTTCCTCAGACATGGATAATCTCTTTCTCACAAATTGATTGCAGTTTGCATTCGTTCTTTTATCTGATGATGAAGACTTTCTGGGTTTTGTGCTCCTGAAATGAAACCACACAACAGACAAATGCGTATAGTTGTACCAACCGACGCCTCCACCTCCACTGTGTCCTCTTTAGCCTCGAGTATAATGAAGCTCTCTCTCCCTCATAGATAGATTCAGCTCCAACTAAGTAATTACCCCATGCTCTGCAAAGTCCTCAGAACTCAGTCCTTGCTAATGTCTAAGGATTCATTATAGTGTAAAATAGATAAAAATTCAATTATTTTCTCCTGGGTACATGCATTAGTCCGGATTGTCCTTCTTCTGTTGAGGCTATTCTCATTGGCTGTGGTATCAACACCACATCACAACCTGATGGCTAATGCGGCGCTTCTGGTTAAATAGATAGAAATTAATTGAAAAAAAAAAAAAAATCACTGCAAGGTTCATTTCCGTCCAACATTTGCAAAGAGAGGGGAAAGTTGCACTGATCTCCGTGAATGTCTTTTACAGTCTGTTCTCTATTCGCAAAGTCACAACGTCATAATGAATGTTAAATGTGTGGTTAAGGAGATAATAATTACAAGTGAAACGCTACATTGACAATAATGGTAACGCCTGTCTGTCCTTTTCTCTTCTCCCAATGTTCTGCAACCGGAGTTGCAGATATTACGACTGAAGTTTTTACTTTTAAATACATGAATCTATTCTGTTTGTGTCATTTATTATGTATACTGCTGTCAAGCATTTTTCTTATTTTTTCAAAACTACTATTCACATAAAACACTGCAAATATTAAAGGGGGAATATCATTCACATTTTGAAGTCTATATTTATGTTCTGAGGCTCCACTGGACTCTCTTTGCATGATTTATAGTTAAAAAAAATCCTTATTTATGTTATACTGGCTCTTTATTCAGCCCCTCAGTTCAGCCTCTGTCTGAAACAGGCCGATTTAGCTCCTGTCTCTTTAAGACCCCCCTCTGGAAGCTGCCCCTCTGCAGACCTCCAGCTACTCTGGAGGCTACATAAAAACACAGTAGTAGTAGGAATTCACTTCTTTTTCTTGTTCTTTACTCACAGTGAAAACTTCTCAAATGCATCCGTACATGTTTGATCCCAAATCCGATCAACACGAACAAACCAAACAACCTTAGCAACAAAGGCTACGGAACAGACCAGTCTGGTCTTACCAGATGGCGTATGAAATAACATGTCTATTTCTTAAGTCATTTCACGTGTTATCACTATGCATTTTTTGATTTTCACGTGTCATTTCATGCCATATAGGTTGTTAATTCAGTCGCCAAAAGTGACTTATTGTTACTATTGAGTGACAGCGGAAGTGACGCATTTCAGATAACGTCAATATAGTGTGACTTTCTTTTCTTTTATAAGGTGATTTTGGCTTATTAGGAGGAGGTTTGGGTGGATGGCACATCAGGCATTTTACTGCCATTTTTACTGACAGGGTGGGACATTTTAACCGGACATTTTTACCATCACTTCAGGCATATTACTGCCGTTAAACCAGACATTTTTACCGACACTTTGGGACATTTTAAGCGGACATTTTTACAGTCATATTGGGCATATCACTGCTATTAAACTGGACTTTTTTACCATCACATCAGGACATTTTTACCACATTTCATATATCAAGGTACTTTCATTATTTACCTTTACAAAATTGCAATCAATGATTATAAAGTTTAGAAAATACAAATATACAGCCACAGATAAATGTTTGTAAGAGCCACATGAGCTTCCTGCAGTTTACAGCGTGACTCTCTGACTTTGTTTGTATTTGTGTCCTCACACCCCCGACAGGAGTTCCCCACGCAACAACACCAACATTAGAACTCACTAATTTGTTTCCTCGTTTATCGCTTAATTAACTTCCAGCATTTGAGCTGAGAGTCTGACGATCAATATAAATCACCGCTACAGACGAGACCCGCTAATGAGATCAGATTAAGAAACAGAATTACACCCGCTGCCGCCACGAATGATTAGAAATCACTAAGTACCCCTCTGTGCTATTAAAAGGCCATTTAAACAGCATCCATATACCCTATTTCTGTCTGTGACAATGCAGTAATTACAGTCTGTCAGACACAGATGAATCACTCGCCTCCACTCCCTCCTCTTGCCCTCTTGCTTTCTGGTCTCATATTCACGACTGTGTTCACTTATAAGCCTCGACTGCACTCACTGTAACCCAGCGTGCGATGATAAACTGATTTGTTTTCACAAGTTTTACATCTGGTACAGCAGCAGCCAGTGTTCATAAGCTATACGGTGCTAATTAAGTTTCCATTAGCCCCTGAAACCTGTAGTGTAGTTATAGCTGGCTTCTAGTTTATTTAACTGATCAACCCCAGAGACTGAGGTAGATTTTAAAGATCACAGTATGCAGTTACAGGCACTTATGTATAATTAAGATAATTGAAGGTAGGTATTGTCACTTTTTCACATGCTATAACCGCCTCAACCCAATACTGAGTGGCAAAACAAACCTCCTACAGCTGCCATGAATGGCAAGAGCTGTGAACACACAGGAGGGGAAAAAAATGATTATTTTAAAAAAGTGAAGGCCATCGGGATCGACAATAATCCGTATTATGATATAACATGGAGTCGGTGGTCTGCAGATGTTGAAATGTGGCCAGAAATTACATTTCTTGACATGTTGAGGAAGTCCACAAGACTGTTAAACTGTCTGTAACAACTCCCTGAATCTGTGCAGTTTTTTAAAAAGCAACTCTACCATTTCAGCTTTCAAATGTTATTTCCTCATGTGAACAGCGTGATGTCAGAAGCTGAATTTATGCCAATTTCACTTTGACACATTGAAAAAGTAAGTCTTACTATTTCTTTGATTACTTAAAGATCTCCTCAAAATATGTTTTAGGATAGGATTGGAATAATGAATTATGTCAGACAAGTTTTTTCCACAAAACATTACCTTGTTCTGTCTACTGCTTCCCCCTCATTAAAAATTCCAGAAGTATGAATATGCAAATATTTTTAATTCCAAAAGTTTAACTGATGGACACAAGATGTCTCCTACTTCACTGTAAAGTCTATTCTCAGTGTTGACGGCTTCAAGTTTCCACATCATACTTGTGTAAGTTGCATACTGGCCCTCGATTGTGATTGTGATGTCACAAATCATGCTCGTAGGTACTCGTGTCAACTTTCCATTTCCAGCAGATGGATGTGAAAACAAACTCTGCACATACATCATTCTGCACAGTGAAGCTCAAACGTCAAACTGAAAGAACGAGGAGAAAACACATTTTTTTAGTGGAGGGGACTTTAACAGCAAAAGCAATTTTGTTACATAACTTTCATTGCTCAGCTGAGCTCCATAAAAGGTACCAGTGGACAGCTACAAACCCTCTACACCCACACCACACTTTCTGCATCTAAGACGTGTAGATATAGAAAACGAGATATTGTGGTTGAACAAGCGTCCAGCCTACAGTTTGAAGGTATTTACTGACCATCATCAGCTAGCTTAACGTTAGCCCTGGTGACTGACATTTGAGTTATTCTCCCATGAGTCTCTAATACACGGTCCGACCAAATTGCTGTTTATCTGGAGCAGCCAATGTAAAATGTGTTGATATTACTAGAGTAAGGTGTTGAGTAAAGTGTGATACTACTGTGAGCTCATGTTTGGCTTTAACGTGTGAAAATATAAACATGATGTGCCTCCAGTGTTTTGAACAGAATTTATTGGCGTTATGAAGCAGGACAAAGCAATCAACACTTCTAAACAAAAGAAGACGGAGAGGCTACAGTAAATTAGCCTGTTTGAGTGTTTATCACATAGATGGAAATGAACAATTTATTACCTAGAAAACATTTTGACTTCCAGCTTTAAGGCAATTTCTTACAATCAGCCTGACACTGGTTGCATCGTCATTTATCTGATTATAATCCAATTATTAATGTGTACAGTAAGATATTTTATGTTGGCTATTGGTTGTATGTTTTAGAAGTTAGTGTCTTTCAGGTTAAAAGGTTTTTACATGTGATTTTCACAAAAGCTTTTGTCAAATGTACTGTAATGTTGCATTATGTTATTTCATTTAAATTAGTTATAATCAGAAGTTTATTGTCTATCATGTGCAAAATTGACTTTGATTTCACTACTTGCAGTATAAATAATGAAAAAATGGAAGGTACACTGCATGGGAAAAAAGTATGTATACACCCAAATGTTATAGCCATATGTGATTGTTGATGTTTATGGGCATTTATCTGCTGCTATAAGAGCCACCACCACTCCTCTGAAGGCTTTCCACAACATTTTGGAACCTGACTGCTCCCATTCAGCAACAAGAGCACCAGTGATGTCCAACACCGATGTTGGGTGATAAGGCCTGGCTCACAGTTGGTGTTACAGTTCATCCCCAAAAGGTATTGGATGAGGTTGAGGTCAAGGATCTTCAAGTTCAGACAGTCAAGTTCTTCCACACCAAACTGAGGAAACTATTTCTTTATGGACCTGGCTTTGTGCACAGGGGCGTTGTCATGTTAAAACAGGCCAGCCCTGGATCAAAAGTGGACACATTTTTGTCCGAAAGTGTAGCAGGAGTCAGACAAAAGTCAAAGACATGTAGAGACCTTCAGAGGTTGATTTACACCCAGCCAGCGAGTGGGAGACATGGAGATACAGAATCTGTTGAGCAGGAAACCCAGCAGTCCTAAGCACCCTGCTCCCACATCATTAGAGATCACCTCAAACACACTGTCTGTTTTTCTCACTATCACACCGCTGAGGTCACTCCGACCTTGTGTCTAAATCTGCCTCCTGTTCCGGCTGCAGGTAAGGAGAGCCGTTGTGGGAAGCCGGAAGTCAGGAAATGAGGGAGAACGTTCTCACATAGATAACAAAGTTTACTCTGGGAGAAAACTGTTTTGTTGACATCAAAACCGGAAAGATGGGGCTTTAGGCAGTGATTAAAAAAAAAAAAAAGGTTCCACTCAATCTGTAGTAAAAACAAATGTAGCTACTGTGGCTGCTGGCCAGAGATGTTGCAGTGGTTACAGGCCTTGTTTCTGAAACCACGTCACATGATTTTCCACTATAACCGACTGTCTGCCCAGAGTTACTCTGACATTAAACACACCCATTCTCGGTTTACAAACCATTTCTACTCTCAGTATCATTACATTTCACTATTTTGAAGCCAAGAAAAATAAATAAAATGAAAGGATTCAGTGTCTCCCCAGTGCTTCTATACTTTTGGAGCATCATGCATAAAGATAAACTGCGCTAAACACACAACTGTCATTAAATTAATAATAACAAATACAGAAATTGTAATTGTAAATTTCATGTAATGGTAAATATGTCCAACAGGCCTGATTAGGAACACACTGATGGGCGACGAATTAAAGGAAAAGCTGAATAAATTAGTGAACAAACATGACAAATGCAAATGCAATCATACAGGGCCCAAGGGTTCACTGTGTGGTTTGATCTTTATGAAAATGATATAAATGCTATCTGCTAGGGGCTTCACCGTCTGTGGAGCCGACATGCAAACTATTTTGGTTCAGTAAATTTCCTGCTGTCAGTCAGCCTGGTGAAGGCAGTTTGTCCTCTCAGCTCCCCGGGAGCTGCAGCTGCCAGACGGCTGCTTCTGTGGACAGAGACATTGAACGCAGGTCAGGAGTGAGAGGTGGGGAGGCCGCAGACAGGCGGAGAGTGCGGATGAACTGTTGTGCTCATGAGACAAATTTTTTTTCCTGCTCGTGATAATGTGTGAGAGGAACAGAAGTGACTCTACAGCTGACGCATTGCTGTGGATTCTGCCGTATTTCTCTTTATGTCACTGCCTGGGCAATGTGCGTCTATGAAATTTGGGGGGCGGAGCTTCTGAAGGAGCACAAAGGGAGGGGTGTATTTGTCTTGGTGTTTAGTTCAAATATCAACAATCTTTATCCAGAATGACTGACTCTACCTTTAACTCGGGGTCAGAATTTATGCACATTGGTCTGGATTTCTGGGCTTATAATGAAACTGCCATGTGTCTGCTGTAGTGTGTGTAGGGTGCATACTAAGTACATAAAGGGTGGTTGGTGGTGGGTCTATAGGGGCATAATCCTGGTCTCTTGGTCATATCTAGCAGTGTGCAGATCTCTCTTTTTAACTCACCTGTATGCAGCTGCCAAAGAAGTTCAATGAAACTTGGCTAAATTGTCTATAAGACTGGAAAACCTTCTCCATGTAGAGGAAGTGAGTAATCAAAAGTCCAGCATTGTAAGCATGTCATCCAGAGGAAGCTGGTCACCATACTTCTTTATTACCAAATCTAGGCAAGAAAGAATAGGACATTTAGCTCCAAATAGTCAGCAGTAATTACTTGCGTTTATTTATAAATCGTTCTGTATAAAATACTGTAGTTTTCTCATAAAGAGCTCTACAGTGCACCCAAGGACATCCACTACTGTGTCTTTGTGTGAAAAGTCACGGATGAGCCCTGATCTATCACAGAGCTTCCTGTCAGAGTGTGAGAGGGTAGTGGTAGAGAAACATGGCTTGGCTGTAAAGACTAAAGAAACCCTGCAGTATCTCAGCTCCTCTCTGGCGTCCGAGCTCAGAGACAGCTCGATCCCTGGCATCCGGACTCTGTACCTGGCTTTATAAGGCCTTGAGCGGTGCCAGAATCGGGCTATTCCTGGAGACAGTCCTGAGCGCTCTGTACCCAGAGAGCTTTGTTTGGACTGAGGCAGAGAAGGAGATGTATGGCCGCCACTGCCACACAGCTACCCCCCCCCCCCTCTCCCTCCCCTATTTCACCTATTAAATCTTTATTATCTACACAGTCCAGCACAGGGGGGGGGGCGGTGAGGACACGTTCTTAGTTTTTATCTCTTTTCCTGTGTGATGGGGACAAAGCCAGTGTAGGAGATGAACAGTACAGTATGTGCTCTCCGTTGGATAGCCGCAGTAAATAATTCTGATGGTTTGTTTAAAACTGCATGGAGTGCCACATGGGTACAGTTTACTAAATCCGATCAGTGCAGATAGACCTCTTCAATCAAACGAGTGAGGGTTGTTGTTTTCAGTCTTTGCAGATCTGCACGGGGAAAACACAGAGGCTTTTAAATAGGGCATAGGTCGTGAAACCACTTTTGATCCAGAGTCTCCACAGTCCTAGAAGTTGTTGTGTTTTCTGTTACACGCAGTAAGTTAATGATATCTTCCTGCAATGAGCACAGATACACTGCTGATTGTGCACCAGAATCCTTTAAAAGAACTGCAACACACAATAAAAAAAGTTGAAATACAGGTGTGCAGTGTATGTGTGACAAATTTTTATAATTGAATTGTCATACAGATTTGTGTATTAATGATGTTTTTGATCTAATATGTGTGGGATTTTGTTCCCATAGCGCATGGTCGCTCAATTTGAGAGCACGTAAAGTGAACGTACCCGCAAGGTGGCAGTGATCATTTCATTGGTCAACACCATACCTGGCATTTTATTGATCGGGGGAATTTTGAGAGGGCTATTGTGCAAAAAACTGTTTTGTGAGTGCACAGAAGCAGCCTGAATGCAAGGAGAAGGGTTTCAACTGGAGCAAAGGAAATCTGCACAAGCTACAATATATCTGAGTGCAGGGTTCTGAGGGAAAGTATTACAAAATCTGAACATTAAATCAAGAAGTCATGCTGTCAAATTGGAAGACCGGCCTCCTGAATAAAGTATACAACCCATGTCTCCACTGGTGTAGATAAATTTAAGTCAGGGTAAAGGTGAATCTGCTAATTTAAATGAAGCTGCTGCTCACTACATTCAACTTCACTCACTAATTCCTTTATTAAAGAATTTGAGTCCTTTAACAGTGAGTTTAGTAGCTGAGGGGTTCCAGCCTGAGAATAGCAAGGATATGACTGGACAGCAAAGTAAAGACAAGAATTTTAAAAGTTCAACCGTTCACTTCCCCCAAAAATAAACACACAGTCTAACTCACCCTTAAAAATCTTGTTTTTATCATTTGAGTCAGGCAAATGTGTTTGATAAGGCGATTAATGCCCCATTTGCAGCATTTATCGAATAAACATTTCAGAGCTCCACATCCTCCGCCAGCAGCCCGTCACAAATCCGTGTGATGGTATTCTAGCTATGAGGGGTGGTTAGTAAGCAAACAGTGTCCTTGCACATTAGAAGATGGGATTTACGAATATGCTTGAGAAATAGGAGGTCAGTCTGATCCAGGACAGGAGCTGTGATTGATTCAGATACTGTAGATGGCTTCTATCTGAGGAGATCTCCCCTCTGGGATCTGCCTCAGCTCAGCCTCTGTTCGGCCTCAGCTGTTGGATGGCAGGATGGTATGGCTGCCGGCCAAACGTAATGTTTACACTAACACGCACAACTGTTCTGTACGTAGTCACGGTGAATTAATGATCCTGAGACGAGGGGCTTCTCGTGCGCTGTTGTGATTATAGCGAGACAGGTGCTCGGTGCAGCAGTGGGAAATGGGGAGGTGGGGGAAACAGGCAGGATGGGACTTAAACTGGACCTCAGGATCTACATTTGGTTGCCATGTTTGAAATTAACACACAGACAGACACCTCATTTGTTATCTGGCCCTGGAGAATACTTATACAGCAGTGTTCTCTTCTGTCAGACACAATAAAGTTTGGTCACAAACTTGATCACATGCTCTTTGTCTGGTTTTCCATCATTGCCATGTACTTCGGAAAATCTCCTGGTAACGCTTTATTTAACAGGGCCTTTAATTTTATACCACTTTCCTTGAAATTTTCGGAGTAATTTGCAGGCATTTAACAGTTCATTTTAAAGACGTTTTACAGAAAGGGTGATGTAATTTGGTCAAAATTATGGGGAAAAAATGAACATGTTAAGGTATTTTTAATTGGATTCATTGTTGTTATTTTCTTTTTAATTCGTAATAAATTAGACTCTTAACAATGATTTAACTGACTGTGTGTCAAACCACATAGCATATTAGCATATTAGCATATTAGATTATTTCTTAAAAACTCCATAATGAGTGTATTTCCTTATATACTACTCTACCAAATTACATAACATTTCAAAGAAATGAAATTAGGAAAAAATGTCCTGGAAATTATTAAGGAAGTAAGGTATCCATAAAATAAAGTTATTGATAGACGCTCACCCATTATAATGTTTTATGGTTTTTCTGTCTTAAAAGTTTGTGAAGAATTATTTATTATTAAGAATTTTTGCAAATTAACAACTATGTATGAACCCAAAAATAATGAGCAGACACTTACCGACCAACTCAACACTTTTTTTTATGTTTTTCTTATAATTTGTACCAAAATGCACCATCCTTTTTGCAAAATGTCCTAAAGTTAACCATTACATACATGCAAAATTTCCAGGAAACTAGTATACAACTAAGGGACCTGCCTGTAAAATAAGTGAAAAAATTAGTGAATGAGGGAAAAAATAGCCAGTGCAGTAAGATTATTTCTGTTTAGAGTTCATGTTTTCTTAATTCTGGTGCAGCAACCTGGCAACAAGAGGCATATGTACATCTTCTAAGTTGCAATTAAGATGAAGATGAAAAAGAACCCACACAATGTTATTTCCTTCCCAGATCTTTCTTTATTCAAAATGGACAGGATTAACAGAGTTTTGCCCACAAATAGTCTTCTATATTTGTTCAGTTGGGGACCACATGAAGTATTTTATTGCCTTTTGTTGTCATCCTTTTGTGCTGCAACCTGCCACATTCTTTCTTGTTTTAAGAGACACACTCATTTCTGGAAAGCTTTTTAAACAAGGGAATTTCAATTGGAAGCGGGTTGAAATATTCTGCCTGCCAAGGCAGATTTTTTTCATTTATTAAGTTTTTTAGGACTCGTTTATAAACAGATGATAAGATACATATTTTTGGTCGTGTGTAAAGATTGTGTGCTTTGAACTCCTTATTCTTCAGGTGATAGATGAAGCAAGCATCACTGTAAAACAGACGGAGTATGTACGTTTAAATATCAAAAGGTTTTGTTTTTTTTTTCTCATGGTGCCGCAGCAGGGATGCTGGCTCTCAGTGACGTGTCTGCTTTCTGTCACAGCCACCTAAAAGCTTATGAAAGAGAAAACGCCAACAGGACCATAGCACTCTGCCAGTCTGTGAATTCCTCTCAGTCTGACTTCTTGTCTCCTTTAAGCTGGGTTTTTATTTTGCCTCTCACTAGGAATAGGTGTTTGATTATAAGTCAAATCAAATGTATTGTACAAACAGGTACAGGTACAGGAAAACTAGTTAAATCACAATCTCCAAGATATGAAGCTGCAGCAGAATCTCAGCCACATCTACTGTATCCATTAGCAGGAGGAGAAAGTGGCTAATGAACAGAAGGTCATCGGTTCAGGTCTCCAGTGGGCCCCCGCTGCTGTAATACATTCGGCACTTAACCTGAATCTTAACCTACACCGCCTCATTAAACACCCAGCTGTACAAATGGAAAAATGTGTTGAGAATGTTTGCCGTTCTGGGCTTTTTTTTTTTTCAGGAAAGTGCCTGCTAGGCAAAGAGGCATTAAAAGGAATCAGTTCCTGTGATGTGGGGAGTTCAGGCGAGGTCGGTGCAGCAGGACCAATCTGGCTTTCGTCTCTCCTCACTTCCAGAGGCAAGTGCAGTAGAGAGTGAAGCGGAGATTTCGTTTTGCAGATGCTGGTCCCTTCTCCTGCATCCTCAAGCCAATCTGAATCCATCCAAATTTGAATGATTTTGTCAGCCTGTCAAGGCGTTGTTGGCTCTCGCTGGTGTACATGTTTGATAACAGCCACAGAAAATAGCAAAAAAAAACAGCTTTATACAGTTCGCTGAGCATGACATGTTAACCTTAATTTTTCAGCTATTTGAAAAAGTATAAACTATAGGAGTGAGTAATTAGATTTGTTTCCCAAATGAGACCAGCGAATCATTAATTACAGTCAGAGCAGAAGTAAAATAGCTGCTCTCTGTGCTCTGTAGAAAATGTTTGGAGGCCGACCATTTAAGTCTATGAAAGGGAAATAAAGAGAGAAGATAGTCAGAGTTCCTGTAGTCCTTTTAGTAAAAAACAAAACCTGTGTATGAGCCAAGTTTGTGACCTTCATCGCACACTTATTGTTGACCCTCACTTGAAAGCGTAGCTCTTGTTTTTCATAGATTAACTCTGAGCAGAGCTTTATTGTGCAGTGCAAATTAAAAAAACAAAAACAAACAAAAACAAAACACAAACACTCCAGCATGCTTGGAGATGTGGGCAATTAAAAAGTGCAGTTACAGCCAGTTTGGTCACCTCCTCTCTGCCTAAATCATCCCAACACCAAACCACAACAAGTACCAGCACCACACACTCTCTGTTAGCCTTTACTCCCTCTCAATAAAATGGACATATCTAGCTTTTATTAATCCAGAAAGTATACTTTTTACTTTTTCACTCTTTGTTTCACTTCTTATTCATACAGTTATTCACGCCGTCAAATAACCTTTAGGCATCCTGAATCTCAGAAGTTTTCATTGTTAGTGCTGTATTTTTTGGGATCATTATTTTCATTTTTAACGTAAAAAAAGTTTTGAATCATTAGTTTTGGAAATCTGTCATAACCAAAAACAATGATCTTTTATATTTACGAATTTGAACTGGGTGTAGACTTGCTCATTCTCAATTCTCAACTCAATGAACAACTATTAGGTTATTATAGTGTAGTATAGATCAAAAGGAAATCTGTTGCCCAGAAATTACATTTATATACCACTTATTTGCAACAGTAAATATGTTTTTATAAGACACATAACGCCCAGATTCCATTTTCTTTATCAACATTATGAATAGATATTGTTAATGAACCAACAAGTCCCCCGAATTCAACAGCAAAATACATTTCTTGTCCGTTAGGGGTTAGGGTTAGGGTTAGGGTTAGGGTTAGGGCTTGGGTTAGGGTTAGGCGTTAGGGTTTAGGGTTAGGGTTAGGGTTTAGGGTTGGGGTTAGGGGTTAGGGGTTAGGGTTAGGGTTAGGGCTTGGGTTAGGGTTAGGGGTTAGGGGTTAGGGGTTAGGGTTAGAGGAGAGTTCATGATTTGGGTACAGTTATCAAAGTTATGGTCAAAAAAACAACGTTGATTGTCAGTGTTGCTCTAGGACGTCATACTACTTCATTCTTGGCTCCTGATGGATGGGAGTCATAATTACGATGGCTGTTCGAGGGTTTTGTCACTTGAACATAAACATGTGTTGAATGATACTGTTGTTTTTAATGGCAAAATGTTCACTGACAACATTTGTTTCCCCTACAATCTAAGCTCTTGCAGCACAAAATCCACTTGGAGCAACTAAAGCATGATTACATTTTGAATCGTTAGGTATATGTTTAGGTATCCACATATGTTTAAGTGTTCACAGCACTTGGTTACGGTTAGAGAAAACACCTTGGTGCTGGTTTAATACTAAAAAAGTCAACGGCGACTTAAAGCATGAGACAGGATGTGCTTATTTTATTAACATTTAACTAAAACCATCGTCTTTTCCAAACATTTCACAAAGCACTTTTTTATGTGCAATTCAGGATGTGAACCCCAGCCTCCGGTGTCACAGTCCTGTGCTTTGTACGTCTACGATCCACCATTACCACCTCCATGTTTCCCACACTAGAAGAATACCTCACCAGGGAACATAATCCAGATAGCAATTACAAAAACATGAGCAAAACAAATTAGTTGTATAAACATATTTTCTGCAGGGTTGATCTAAAGTTAAGCACAATTCAGCATTCATGCCCTAATTCTTGCTTCAGATTTATTCCGTTCACTGACATTTCCAGGACAACCACAGGTTAAAAATATGATGCTGAGCTGCACAGTGAGCAGTCGGCCAATCAGGTGCAGGAAGAGTTCATAGGAGAATACTGTGCTGGCTGGTAAAAGGTTGATCCAATACACTGAAAATCAATTAGGCACGTTGCCCACTGACAGCATCCCTAACCCAACCACATGCCTGTTGAGCCTTGCCAGACCAAGATTTGTGGGCTGCGGTTGTGAGTTGAGTTGACCACGGAGGAGTTCCACCAGAGTGATTAAGGATTAAATGCCTTGCTCGAGGGCACATCTGCTGCAGGAAGAAATGTGGGCTGTGAAACCAAAGTTGCTGCAGTGGGTGATCTCAGTCATACAAGTGGGGTCAGTGTGCTTGGACGATGCCCCCTGCTCTCTGCAGCTGTCTGTGCTGGCAACGGAGCCCACCGGGCCCTGGCAGTCACTAGCACTGTCAGATCAAGTCAGTAACGATCTCCTGGAAGCTGTTCAACAACCCAAAGCCATCAGTCAGCGAAACAAAGGCCCGCCCACAGCATGGTCTAGCCCAGAATGCAGCCATTCATCGCGAGGGAGAAACCAGAGCAAAGCCAAGCCTTTCATGGACAGAGAAAGGGATCCGTAACCAAACTGTGCTCAATTAAGACTCTGATTCGCCAGGGGAGATAAGGGGTAATCAATCATCCATGGCCAGGCCTTGTGCAAACAACGTCAGGATGTGTCAATCCGGCAGTGCTCAGCCAAAGTCAGCTGACGATTCTCAGACAAAGGTGCAAGGGCTTGTCCTGTCAAACACTTTCACACAGAGCTGCTGTGTCAGAAAACAGGTCTGCCAAACAATAGCGCTCTGTGCAGTCCCCTGCGGGTGAACACCGGCTTATCATCAAGTCATTTATACGACTGGTAATGAATATACAGTAGATAGGCTGACTCAGAGCCACATCAGAACTGTTATCTTGATAAAACTATCCAGCACTCTTACCTCATCTGTGCAGAGGTTGGTGAAAACATGGGAACAGTTTCCATTAGCGGCGGTGCAGAAGCAGCCGGTGATGTATTGTAGAATCACTCACTGGCAACTTCAAACTGTAATCTAGTTAAGATATGCGTTGTTTACTCAATAACTCCACCTCTGTAAAGCTTTATGATTAAGAGATGATGATGTAATTCCGTTTCCAGAAAAATGGGAACGCTCCATACCTGCTGTCTAAGAACTCATCAGCATGTTTGGAAAGGATATAAAATGAATTATGTAATGAACAACGAAGTAAAAAGAATCCCAGGCAGCATACCCTCTGCTTTAAAGCCACATGGATGGATGGGAAGGATCGGAAAGATTCCCATTTTAAGGACTTGCAGGAAGGTTGTATGATAACTGAGTAGGTTGTATGAGGGTTGCAAATACTGCGCATTGACAAAATTACTTTATATCCATAAAATTTGGGTTAATTACATTGATCGACAGTCTTTTGCTGACGTGAGGTGTCCATGTTTGCTTGGTTCTCCAGCACTTCCATATTATTAAGTGCCACATCGGATATATCGGAGCTTTTAGAAAAGTTTCCCAGTCATAAATACAACTTGTAACACAAATGCTATTTGCAAGTCTATACCAAAAATGTATTAATAAAGTATAAAAGGAAGTGAATCTGTAGCCTAGTTAAAGGGGACATATCATGTTTTTTTGTGAATTTCTGCCGTAATGTTGGATGTGAATGTTATACATGGTAAAATTGCCAAAACTTGATGTGAACGTATGTAAAAATGCTCCCTGAAAGTCAGAAGCCAGGGCTTCAGCCTGCTCTGAATGCTTAGTTTGCAAAGTTACCTCTACTTCCTCCTAGTGATGACATCAGATTGTTTGCACGCCCACAAACAGTTGTCCATGAGGAAGTCTTTGCTGCTAAGGTTGTTCACGTGGTCCACACGCATATTTCGGATTGGATTTTGGCTCAAACATGTACGGATGTATTTGAGAAGTCTATGTATAGAACGAGAAAAAGAAGTGAAATCTGACTACTATTGTTTGTTTATGTAGCCTCCTGAGCAGGAGGAAGCTTCCGGCAGCCCCTAAAGGACCATTATAAGATAAATAAGGAGTTTTTTGAACTATAAATCATGCAAAAATATTCCAGTAGAACCCCAGAGTATAAATATAGACCTGTAAATGTGCATGATATGTCACTTTAAAGACTAAAATCTGTATAAAATCTATACAAAACTGTCTACAGTTGAATACTTACCACCTGAAGGATTGTTCCTGACAACTAGAAACATTTCACTATATTTACATGAAACTATGGCCCATTTGCTATGCTTTGCCTCCTCAGTTACTGTTGCTATGGCTTTCAAGCTTTCCATTCTAGCACAGCTCATATGTCTGCAGTTTACAGTGATGACAGTAGGTAATCCTCTTGAAAATCATAGTATTTTTTTATAACAATAGGTGTTTGATCTCAGGTAGAAGTTGACAAAAGGAGGCCTGTAATGTTTAGCCGGTGACCAAGGATATGTTATTAGCTGTAGCTAACTTATACTGTATGTGAGAGAATGAGACACCTTTAAAAAGCTCCTTAATATGCATTTTATGGCTATGCATATGGAGTCATGATAAATCAATGCTGTGAAATCATGCTAAAGGCTTACAGGTCTCAGCTAAAGAAGTCTGTATGGATGTACCTGCAAATATTGCAGGGTGGCTACAGTAGAAAGCCCCTATAAGAAAAAACATCAGACTGTTATTTCTTTCTAACATAAGGCCAGATATTTAATGACAGTAGAATTTTGTAGCTTACTTGGACCAACAACACAAGGGTTAGATTTATGCTTTAACGTTAATATTTTCAAAGCTGTATCCCTTTGTTTGTGGTATTTATGCTATGGCCAAGATAACCATCTCCAGCTTCATATTCAACAGATAAATATGTGAGTGGTGTGAATCTAGCAAATTGTTCTAAATTTTTACCCAAAATGTAAAACAATTCCTTTAACTTTCTGCGGGTGATTCTCTTTTCTTTGCCTGTTACACTCGGTTGCCATCACTTCTCATGCTAAGGTCTTCTTCTCTTTAGTGCAAGCAAACCAGAAACGTTAAGTGCTTCATTTCCGAGCAACAAAGGGTTTTTCCAGGGAAAGAGCTACCAGACACTGCGTATTAAGATCAGAAAAAGTTAAAGCTTTCATGAAGTGGCTGCAGGTTGAATCACTGGTAGCAGAATGGACCTCTATTTATATAAAACTGTCTTGGATTATTACTTTTACTGTTTTAAAGTTGCAAAAGTCTTTTCACTGCTTCTTCTCTGTTCACATGGGAATAATTTAAATCCCCACAGACGCGTAATAGCAGTATGTTTTGAATGAGTCACCGGCAGTTGGGCACCTTTCAACTGTTGCCGGCTGGTTAAAATATCCACCATTTCTTTCTGTCACATGGATGAGATCTCAGAGGAGACCACAGAGGGCGAGCAGAAGGCAGTTTCTTCTCTCTGTGAATCTTCATCATCCACCTTCTGCCTGCTCTGATTCTCACACTTCACTGAACTCTGAAGAGTTTGTTTCCTCCGCGTCTTTTCTTCCAGCACAGAAGCGCATCCAGTCACGGCTCATACACATCCGCACGCATAAACACATACCTAGATACATAATGAAACAGACAGAGAGACATACACAGGAGAAAAACTATATCAGCTGTTCAAATCAACAGTAACTTGATATCCTACTAAAAAAAACTATTTCATACTTGAGTCCTAAAATGCATATTGCATATTAACACAATTATATCCATCAAGCCTGAGATACACAACCACAAACCACTGATTCAATTTAACAAAACACACACAGATATAAAAAAGAACGCAGCAGGATTGACACGACTATACACACAGTTGCATACTAATAAACCCAACAAGAAAGAAATCACAGTTTAGGACTATTGTGGAATACTGGGAATAAAATGAATAAAACACAGATACAGAAAGATGCCTTCCAGCAGCTTATAACTTCCCCCTCCCCCACTTTTTTTTTAGCTTGATGTCACAGTACTTAGATGACTAAACCTCTACGGACACACACACACACACACACACAAGAATACACACCCCCATCTACAGGCAGCATGCGCACACAACCAGGGGAATAAATGATTAAAAAATACACAGAGATGCAAACAGATACAGAGTAGGAAAAAAAAGCCTTACACATGAGCACAAGCACGTGTATTGGCACAAAATGTGAAATGAATCTGGACACACATGCACAGACAGAGAAAAAAATTCATACAGACCATTTCATTGACTGAGGCCACGGGGAGGTCAGAGCCACATTCAGGGTCAGATCAGTTCCTGGAGTTGTCGGGTACAGTGTGTTACGAGTTGTCTTGGTTGATTGGCCCAGAGCAGGAAGTCTGCACAGGGGACCCAGAACTCTTTTCACATCACCCATCATCCCATGCTGCCAGCTAGCTCTGAGCTTCACTGGCCGGAGCTGCAGAGAACTCATTGGCATGTCATCTGAGTTTTTAGGGATGACAACTCTACAGTAGCTGGCATATTTTCTCTCTGCTCCTTTCTCTTCACGTCTCTTCTCATGAAAATCCTTGGCACCGAAAAGATCCAGAGGAATGGATGAACTGATCCAGTTTTGCACAGATACGAAGCTATTGTTGTTACAGTTGGTGAGGTCCCACTTTGCACCATATGAGCTCAATATCACTACTGCAGCCTGTTTATCCCATCTGTAAGAGGAGACAAAAAAAACAACCTGCTCCCTTTTTGTTCTGCAGAGGTTGAAAGTACCAGTATGGCTCGATGTATAATTTAATGACCATACAGTGTACAGATTATTTGCATATACAGTATTATGGAAATGCTTGAGATAATAATTCAAAACAAACCTGCCTCTATGTGCGATGGAAGCAAATGTGTCTCATCTCTGACTGCACCATTACCATCCAGCCACCTGAACCTGCTGCCGTATTCCTGTTTTTCTGCATGTTTTCCACCACCTGTGTTTAGACCTGCTGCATGTTAATGACCTGCCTGCCTGCGTTGCCCCTCTGGACTCGTTTTCTTGTTTAGACTGCCTTCTTGTGCCTGAATATAAATCTGTTGATTGGTTCATTTATTCAGTTAAGTTCCTTTTCATCAGCCTATCCTGCCTCAGTGTCTGCATTCGGGTCACACACGTGACAACACCGGTATTTATAATAGTGAAATTTAGGACTAAAATCAATTCATTACAATGGAATTGTTTTGATCAGAGGACAGAGAGGTAAATTCAGATCAAATTTGATGACCTTGATGACACAAATTTGCACAGCTGACCGACTGAAAACTGTCTTGAAGAAAGCTGCTCATTGAGGCGACGGAGAACCAGAGAGTTCAAAATAGAGAAAACCATCATATTAGCAGTTTTGCACACATTTTGTTTGTTTGTTTTACATTAAACCAACCACAGTAATAAATATCTGTTCTATCGTACCAGACAGAGACAGAATAAATTGGAGCAGGGAGCTCCAGCTGGTTAAAACTCAGCTACAGTTTTACAATTCTGGTGTTTTGGCTTTAAGTGCACAAACTCCTGCTGTTTTTTCTCACCATTTAAAACTACTCTCCTCCTTTTAATCCGCTTGTACCATTGTTCTTCTTTTAGTATCTAAACTGCCTTTCAGTGTAATTATGCACAGTATGCCACCAATACAGTTATAAGGAACTCAGATGTGAACTCTGCCTCCAGCCGCCCCCAACTATCCTCTGTCTACCGCGCTGACCAGTCGCCATGGCAACTGGCACAAAACTAATTTTCCTGAAATGTGGCAATGGCTTTTGGAAAAGAGCAAAAAAAAAAAAAGAAAAAAAAGAAAAAAGTGAACAGTTGTATTTGCTGTATGCTCTGTGAAAACACGTCTTTCATATGGTGCCAGAGTGCCTGCGAGGCTTTGTCCTCTGTACAAATATGAGTGGCAGCCTCTTTTCTAACCCTGAGCAAACATCACGGGCCTCGTCATCTTCCCTCCTCCTCCTCCTCCTCCTCCTCCAACCTCCTCCTCCTCCTTGCTCGGCTGAAGGTACCGTGGGACTGCATTCTGGAGATGCAGCATTAAAAAAAAGAACTGGTGGCATCAAGATTGATCTGGCTTTAATTAACCATTGTACGATGATCCACGACTTCTGCCAAACAGCCGGCATGATTTACGGTCTGCCTGTGGTTCAATACGGGTACAGGGGGGCAGCTTCATCTGGGCTTCGTCTGGTGTAATTCGTCTAGGCCGAGTTAACGTTAATCTGAAATATTTGTAAAAAAATATTATAACCACCATTTAATTTCCCCGGAGTCTGAAGGGTCTTTTCTCCAATCTTTTTTTTTATCAAACCCAGAAATGAGGTTTGTCTTGTATGTTTCAAAATGTTTGTACCACTTTGTAAGAGGGCACGCTGATTGATGTCTACATTTGAACACATGGCTTTCTTAATGCAAACAATTTTATTTATTCATGCTTTACAAATCATTAACAAGCAGAGGTGAGTCATTGTTCTGCGAGTCACAAGTAAGTCGTAAGTCCTGAGTCAAGACCAACAGATGCAAGTCCTGAACTTTGTGTTTCAAATACTAAACAGGTCATTTTGCACCTTTCATTCTTTCATTTAATTTTTTTAAACAGTAGCAGTGAGTGAATTTACAGCAATAATAAAAGTGTGCATTACAAATAAATTTCCCAATAATAATAATAAAAGGAAAATGATCATCTGTGTGTTTGTGTTTCATTCCTCTGATACCTGAGTGGTGGGTGGCGGGTGAGGGTGGGGGGTGTCCTTATTAATGGCTTATTACTGATCTATAGACCATTACGAAATTATGTAAATGAATGTTTTTATGATCTGGTAATTGTTCTGTGTATCTGCCCAGGGACTGCAGATGGAAATCAGCTAATAGCTAAATTTGGCATAAATATCTCTTGTTTTGAGATTAATGTTTTTTATGCATTGTCCTTGTTTAATACAGACTTATAATAATCATAATGTATTAACCCTTAATGAAGCCATTTTAAGCTCCTTTGAAGGCCTTTATACAGCATGTCTTCTTACCTGAACGCTTCATTGTGTGATACGTTGTTTGTTCTCAGTCCTGTGTGTGACCTCCAGTCATTCATGGGTCTTATTGTGTCTTTATTTACACAGTTAGGAAAAAAAGCCACACACTTTTGTGTGTACTTGAACCTTTACATAAAGGGTAAACTTTGTCCAGAGTGCAGAGTGATTGTCCTCTGTCAGCCGGTTGCCACTCCCCTGTCACTATGACAAATTCCTGAACATGCATTGTTCTCAGCTGATTGAAGTGGTTTCTTTTTTTTTTTAAGACGCCGCGAGGAAAAAGAGTGCAAATCACTGACTAAGCAGGACGCTTTCACAATATCTCCTCCTTCTTTCACTGTAACAGGCTGAGTATCATGCTGCGCTCGCACAGCTACCAGTCAATGCTTTAAAAAGACATGAAAAAGAGGAAGGTATTAGCATATCAAAGACCGACATCTGACACTGCCCTGCCTGCCTGAACCTTCAGTAAGTGGGAGGAGGAGGCTCGACTGCTGGAGGAAAAGGTGGGAAAAGTGAAAGTCTGCCGGTCGAAGCTCACCGAGGGTTTTACCGCTTGCTTGTCAGCTACACGAGGAGAGGTAGACTGCGCCCACAAGAAGGGGGATTAGGAGGAATGTGAGGGGGTAGACGTTAAAACCCAGTAGGGATGAGAGCTCTACTTTCTGCCCCAGGCTCTGATTAAAAGCAGCATACACACACACACATATATGTTATACTTTCTAATGTGAAAGATCAGAGGTCAGAAGTAGAAAGGTGAGAGGGAGGGTGGCCATGAGAGAGTGGGAAGAGTAAAAGGATGAGAGAGATAAACGAGAGGGAAAAGGGTGGAGAGGGAGGTAGTGAGAGAAGCAACTAAGAGAGAGAGAGAGAGGAAGAAGATGTGAAGCAGGTATGGAGAGACGTGATCAGGAGACAAAAAAGTAAACGAGAGAGGGAAAATTCTGCACTGTAGATACACAGCAAGATGAAAATAATAAATGACACTATTTTGTATTGATTACACTTGGTAGTTAGTTGCATTACTAGTGATTTACTAGTGAATGTAATCATTCCTCCTGTTCATGCTGACCATTAAGAGATTCCTTCATAACATGCTCTTAATGTAAGTGATGGGAGACAAAATCCACAGTCCTCCTTCTGTGCAAAAATATATTTTTAAGTTTATTTGAAGCTAATATGAGGCTTCAGCATCCAAATTAGTCACATCAAGTTGATATCTTTTCTGTATTTCTGTATTTTTAGTGCCAAATTTTTGTTCTAAAGTAGTATTAACAGGAAGAATGATTAATTCTAGCAAGCAAAATGTGTTCATTTGAGCACCTGACTGTTGTTTTAAGACAGACTTGAAAAATTGCGAACCTGTCCTTTAAATCCAAATGTCTTATTCATCCATTTCTGTAGAGCCTAAAGGAACAGTCTCAAGTGCAATACTTCTACTCAAGTGGAATATTTTTACTGTTATTTCCTGAAAGAAAGTAATGGAGTGAGGAAGAGAGAGAGAGAGAGAGAGAGGAAGAAATGAAAAAGAAGAAATAGAGCGCATACAATAAAAACACACCACAGCGTATGATATCGAGTGTCTGGGTGAAGCAGCGGGCAGGTGACGGCATATAAGGCAGGCGGTTCAACAGGTGCTGCGGTAAAAAAGCAGCGCTGACAGACAGGAAGAGAGATGAATGTTTGGTGTCAAATCCCTCCTCTGGCTTCTGTCCGCTGTCAATGAGGTGAAGACAACCAGAGGAGAGCAGAACAGTGAAGAGAAAATACAGGAGAAAAGAAAGGAAAAGAAAGGGGAAAAAAAAAAGGTTTCTTGGCAGGGGTGCAGGACTGTATTACAGCTGTATTTAATAAAAAGCACAGCAGCATTGATCTGAGTGGGGGGAATTTCTCCAAACATCCTGCAGAGCTAAAAGGCCGGTTGGATCCTTGTGCTGCTCTGATTGAAGGCTTCCTGTTTTTAAGCTCTTAATAAGGAACTGAGAAGAAATTTAACTTCAGGTGTCCCAGTTTGGACGCTTTCCTGCAAATAAGAAAGAAACTAGTTTTTTTTTTTTTTTTTTGCCATTTCCTTCTGGCTGATATTCCTGAAATTCACCTGTAACTGCTACATTTGTGCAAGTGACTTTTAAAGGTGCATAGACGACATTGTTGCCTTACAAACATGACGTTGTGTAAACATGACTGTATATGGACTTACAGATAACTCTTTCATCGGACAGTTTTTATGACTGTCATCTTACATCATTGGCCAGCGTTACACGGACCTACATGAGGAAATAAATACTGTTGACTGACAGCAGTTGCAGCGTTTTACTGCACTTTATGTGTTTCTATTCTCTGGTGTCCAAAAGAGCTTAAAAAGAAATAATCCATTATGAGCATGAGATTATGAGTTGCAACACTGCAACTGGATCATAAAAAAGTCACTAAAACAAAATCAGAATTTCAGATGTAACTTTTAGTTATTGCAGTTTTGGAAACTTATTTTTACTTTTTTGTTTCCAACTTACCTGTAAGACTTATTTCACTTATTTTCTTATTCCATTATTTGGCTTGTTTGGCTTTTTCTTTTCTTATTGATGAATGTGATTTTAAATTGTGGTTTGTTTTATTGTGTGGACTCCAGGAAGAATAGAGGCCACTTTGTGCAAGATAATAGGGATCCAAATAAAGAATATGTGATAAATAATGACAGACTGGTAGAAACAGGCTTGTATAGTAATATCACAGTTCAACTGGCAGCTTTCACAACAGCCTAAACAAACCAAATCAGAGTCTGTTTGAGCTGCACCAAAACAGGTCAGTTATGAAACCACTGAAGTTTCCAAATTTCCAAAAGACTCCCAAATGGTTCATGTTGACAACACCAGACTTGCATTATACTTTAGATAGGGATAACACTAAAAAACTAACATATGATTAACATAAACCAACATTGTTGAGCTTGCTGGCCATGTTAAGAAGGCACAGTTGTTATCTTAACATTTGGAAAATCACTAGTAACACGATGGCCACACAGGAAGAGGTATTCTATCGTGTTTCATTCAGCTAAAACAGGAAAATGAAATATTTGTGCCACTGAATTGTAGGAAAGAGAAGGAAAACGAATATTATGAATCTCTCATATTGATATATCACCCAGCTCCAAATCAGTGTTTTATCCTCTTGCAGTCATCAGATCAACTATTTAAACCGTGATAAGCATTCACAGAAAAAAAGCACTTTTATATCCATCACTGTGAAAACTGAAGCACTTCACCTGGTTAACTGATTAAGTTAATAAAAGTTGATTTTCTATCTACGTTTAAGCAGAGGTGCCTTGTTTGCCCTTGAGTGTCTCATTGTGAGCCATCTCATTGACAAACTAATTTACTCCAGAGGGACGTTTCATTAACTAACCCGTCCGTCTTTGACTCTCTGTATCAGCTGAAGGGCTACAAGGTGAAGGTTTCTGTCTCCATAATAAGCTGAGAGATATGTGTGTTGTATGTACAGTCTATTGATTATCTTCTACCTTGAACTGTGTGTGTTTTCTATTCACTGTGTACCGTGTTACCAAAAAAAAAAAACATGTTAATTTATTGGAATTCAAATCAATAAAGGCAATTAGTATCTGATATGTGTGCGGTGAAACTGTGGATTAGGCTGGTTTTGTATTAATTCATTCATGTGTCATTGAAGTGCAAACCACTCGCCAAACAGAATATTGATAGTGATTCTGGAAAATCCCAGATTATGTTAAAAGATAATGCTTTTAAAGATTCGCTGCCACTGTTTTTCATTTGATTATTCCTACAATATCAATATACTGCACTCTGTAAATAAATCCACTACAAACAGGCAAAGTATTACCTGAGAAATTTGCTACATACTGCAAAAATGACTAAGACTTCTTCAAACTAGCATAAAAATAGATGACTAAAAAATGTATGTTACCATAAACTGGTTAAAAAAACTTCATATAAGCAATTAAACTTCAAAAATTCAATGTGTCTTTTAATTAAATTAAGTAGTTCTTCCTAGCAGGACAATCTGTAGCAAGAAGGGTCTGAAAACCTTGAAATCTTTAAACTCGATGGGGAGGAGCTTCACCTCATTGCTGTACAGCATGCAGATGTTTTCACACTACATTACTAATATAGTTTTGTTGACGCTTTAACCCAGATATCCTTACAGTAGCATTACACTTCACAAGAAATGAAACTTAGCCTTTGCAGCTTTTACTGCACTCTGCACCACCTGGCAGCTCCTCAAGTACAACATTTCCACTGATTATAGTCAATGATTTGCTGACTCACGCCGTACAGCCTGGGTATAAAGGGCTTTTTATCTAATCTGTCTTTATTTGTGTGTCTGTGTTTATGACTTATCATCCACTTTTTCTTCTGAAACGTAAGCAGCACCCTTAGGTTTCGATTCCAGCAGCAATAAATAGGCTGCAGTCGGTCGCTGCTGTTTGATAGATGCAGAGCTGAAGAAATGGCCCCGACGCTGGTGAGTCTCCTGCTGCTCTGTTCATCTGTCGCTGATGATTTAATGTGGATTGCTGTTTTTAAACTTGAGCTCATAGATATTTGTGACTGTTACTTTGACAACCTTTTACTTTATATTCCTTGCAGATTTGATGTGTAAAGATTTCATGGATTGCAGACTCTTTATAGAAGTAATATAGTAGAATAAAGACAACAAGAATGAACAGAATCAAGTGACGATACCACAAATAGAGCATTTTAAAGGGGAACTCTGTTTAAAGGGGAGTGCTGCTGCATATGTGGAAAAAGTTGCATATATATCTTTTGTGGCTGCAGAGGGAGCTGCATGAAATCTGATTAATTACCTAAAGTGACATCACTTGAGTCAGTGTCAGTCGGGGCTGAAGACTACAAGTTTGAAAAATGAAAAAAATCGAGGGTTGTGATAGAAAGAAGTGAGTTAGCCCGCTCCTCATCTCTGCTGGAGGCTAGCAGCTCGAGGCTACATTAGCTGCTATTAGCTTGACACAGCCTGATCTGTAGAAGTTGAGTTGCATTGTGGGTAATGTAGGAACTAGGAAAAAGAATGTACGACATCTCTGATAACGCTGTGTCGACTTTGATCCTTTTTTTAATTGTGAGTCTGACAGTGTGATAGTATTTCAATGCTAAGGCTGCTGTGTAATACAGAACTCCACATGTTGGGATTGTGTCAGTGCACCTACCTGCAGCGTTCCTTTACCCTGCTTGTTTTATGATTCACGTCCTGATAGATTTATTGTTTGAGTATGACGTCGAGCAGGACCAACAGTCGATTGTGTAAAGTGGAGATAAATAAAAAAGTCATTATTGACAGTTAATTTTCACCATTAGACAGATTATTATTTTTGCCCTAGTCAGCTTTACTGTCTATTTACACTGATGACCATCAAGTTCTTATTTTTATTGTCTCTTTTTTACTGTTTTTCTCGTCATTTCAGTTTGACAATCCTGCAAAGCCAGGCGACCTGATCGAAATTGACCGTGGGACATTCAAGCACTGGGCTGTCTACATCGGAGGAAATGAAGTTGTTCATTTAATGCCTCTAAGTAAGTGAACTTTTGTATTTACAACATTTGAACTTGAACTTATTTTTTATTTTGGAGAGCAGGTGATGGTTAGAAATCATCACACACAAAAGAAAAACCTCACACTGCTACTTGCACCTGGTCCTGTACCAACTTTTTTTTTAGAGCCAGTTTAAAATATAAATTCATGACTGTACTGTCTCTCATTTCCACACAGACGCAGATAACGATTCAGAGTCTTTCGGTACCCTGATGAGGTTCCTGGACAGCGGCGTAGCAGAGGTGAAACGTCAGAAGATATGGGAATTGGTCGGCTCCGACAGTTACAATGTCAACAACCTCCTGGATGATGAGTACGAGGCTCGTGAACGCCACGTCATCGTGAGGGAGGCGTGTAGGTTGGTGGGTCGACAGATGCCCTACTGTCTGTTCACTGACAACTGTGAACATTTCGTCACAAACCTACGATACGGCAAGCCAGAGTCTCGTCAGGTAGGTATCCATTTCCAGGTGTATGTTTATATTCTTGGGTATGATTTACAGTTTTTATTAAAAAACTCTTTATTTATCATATGCTGGCTCTTTATGCAGCCCCTCAGTTCAGCTTCTGTCTGAAACAGGCCTGTCTCTTTAAGACCCGCCTCACAATGAGCCCACTCTGTTCTGATTGGCCAGTTTCCAGAAGTTCTCCCTCAGCAGACTTCAGCTCCCTCTGGAGGTTACGTTATCAAACTGTAGCAGGATTTCACTACTTTATCTCGTTCTTTACTTGACACGGAAACTTCTCATATAAATCTATTTATGTGAAGTCCAAACAAAGCACAGAAACCAGGATATGTCCCCTTTAACATGTAAAGTCTGGCCCTGTGTACGACAAACAGTAGCATGGAAATGTGAATAAATTTGCAATAATATATTTGCTCAAAAATCATTTTTCTTAAAGTTATAATCCTAAACATTTCAGTCCTGATGAATTCAGTGACACCTGTGGTCACTGCTTGGCTTTTTTACCAATATAGGTCGAGTTCCTCTAAACTTTTAAATCATTTTCTGTTAAAAACTCACTCAGCCATGCCCACTAATCATTACGAAACCTAGCAGATATAGTTGTAACATGTTTTATGGATGTTTCAGTGGGAAAATCCCTTTATCAAAGTGATACACAGCCTGTTGTTTTCCTGCACCTGCACTGGATGAGTTGATCATATAAGCGTCTTATTCATTGTAACAACACACAGATCTAACACCATCTATAACAATTGATAAGAAGCACACGTGGCGCTGAATAAATTGTGATTGCCTGTATTTCAAACAATGATTAACCTGATTTGCAAAGTTTCAAAAAGGCTTGTTTAATCAACCCACTTGGCACATCTGTCACCTTCACTGTGTTGTATTTCTATACATAATTATCCAAAATGCAAAAACAGCCATTTTACAGCCTTGCTGCTGAATCAGAGGATGTAATTTTGACAATAGCTGGATTTCTTTGTCAGCTTTTTAACTGTATGTAAATAAGTTCTTTATTGGGTTTTGTTTTGCTGCTGTATGTGCATTTTAACAATCTGTGGTCGCAGCAGTTGAATATCAGGTCTCCCTTAAAGCAATGGATCAATATTTGGAAGTAATACTCTTATTTGCTTTCTCGTAAATATAAGAAAATCCAATGATAAATAAATTACAATACCAAATGAACTATGGTTATATAGGTTACTGTTACACAACTAAAGCACCAAACAAGATTGTGGTTACAGTTAACAGAAAGGTGAAAATTAATTGCAGTTTTGTAACAGGATGAAGTCATGCGCTACACATATCCTTCCTTTTTGCCTCATTACATGAAGTGCAAACTACTTCCTGTATTGGCACTGAACTATTGGATGTAAATCTTGAGGTGCAACATCGTCTAATATGGAAGTAATTCCTTGAGATACTTTATGTCATGATAAATAAAAATAATAATAATAATTCTACCTTTAACATGCTGTGACGTTAAATTTGAGGTATGATTGGCTACACAAATTGCATAAATCCATCTCCATTCGGAGGTCTTGCGGATTTTTTTGTGAATAAAACCAAAATTAAGAACCTGTTAAATGTTTTCAGAGACACACTGTCGACTCAGAGTCCGTCACTGGTTTGTCTGTTGCAGGTTAAAACAGCAGCTGTGATCGCTGGCGTCGCTACAGCCGGTGTAGCCATAGCGGCGCTGGGAGCTGTTCTTTTTTCCTCCTTGCTCAAAGATGACGACAAAAAAAGAAGACATCATAAGTGACAGCGATGAGGCGGGAACATCTTTGGTCGTTGATGCCGTTGTTTTAATCAGTTGAAATGTTATTTTTTGTTTTTCAAGATATAATATGATTCAACTGTAATAAGACAATGTGATGAATTTTCTTAAATCAAGTGATGAGAGGAGGAATCCTTATTTTATCATAAAGCTGTAAATAAAGCAGCATTTTGTTTGTTTATAAGAGCCATTTATCACATTTTTGCCTCTTGTTTACTGTATTAATTTGGAGGTTTTTGTGATTAATCCTTTATTGTATATTTACTGTGTATATTTGTGTAAAAAATGAATGAAAACCATCCTGAGAAACACTTTGATTTTTATTGCAGAACGGAATATTTTTACTTTTTCTCTTTTCTTTGGAGAACTATGTGTACTTTGCATCTGTACTTAGCAAGATTTATAGATACTTGATATGCATACCGATCTTGAAAAAGAAAAATTGATCAGAACATCCCAACACTCCAGTATTATAGTAGTCCAGCTCCTATAAGGTATTACATTAGAGTACTACAACTCTGTGACAGCAGCATGTTTGTTTACATTTGTATTTATATGTTAAAGATTTAAATGAAAAGTAGAATCACTAACATTTCATGCAGACATCAGAGTGTGCACATTAACTGCATATAAAATTTCTGTTCTGTTCTTCTCGGATCGTGATTGACGGAGAGGCGCCGCGTACAAAAGATGGTGAAAAGGCGAACAGAACACTGGGTTATGTTTTTCTTACGGCCTAGTTATGAGCTTAAAGGGTGTTTATCCCCCATCGTGTCTGTGCCAGCATTGTGCTGCATTACAATCTACCACTGTTCACATGTGGGACCCCCGCTACCCCCCACCCCCCACCCCCCAACCCTCCACAGCCGAGGCAGGTGGGACAGAGTGGATTCACACAAGACCATGTGATCTACATGCTGTGTGTGTGTGTGTTAGTTTAACTATATATTTGTGAGGACCAACTTGAGTTTTAGATCTTGAGACATTTTTGAAGAAAGTGTTTAGTGGAGAGTGGGGACATTTTAGAAAACTGAGTATACAGTATTTTTGTGAAGTGAGGACATTTTAGGAAATTGAGAGTGTCTTTGGGAAGTGTCATGCCAAACATCTGGCACATGCATCTTCTAGTAATACATATACAAAGCCATGTGGGAAAAAAAGATTCCTGTGAACTGTTCACAAGAAAAGTGTTATATAACTACAGTTTATTCCGATAAAAGGCTCTTTTTCTTCTTCTCTACACAAGAAACTGGCTCATATTTTTATGTTTCATATGTGAAAAGCCAACTCAGTCTTTTGTGTCATCCCGTCTTACAAAATCAATACCTGTTTTTTATCTTGCTAAACAAATTGTTGCACAGTCGGCAGTAAAAAGGACAATAGGAAACAAAATGGAACTCGTTTTCTATAACATTCAGACAGCACACTGAAGAAATCCGCTTTTATTCTTCAAGATTAACATACCATCTAGTTTCAAAAGGAAATAGTAAAATACCAGCTCTCAGCTGGGAAAATAGAGATCTTTGCTTCTTAGAAAGATTATATACAACATAATCCTCAGTGCTACATTAATTTTTTATCATCCTAAATATTCGCAGTTTTGGTTTTGTCCAAAATCATCAGCTGGCTGCTCTTTACTGAGCAAACACAGATTCTCTGAACAACCAAACGTTGAGCTTTTCCTTATTAAAAAACATTATATAACATTTTATATTAATAAAAATGGACTTGATTTACATTTAGGTTAAGGCGTGTAACTGTGATAGTTCATGTTAAGGGGAAGGGAATGTATTATATCAATGACAGTCCTCATAAGTATAGAAGCAAGAAAATTTATGAATGTGTGCACACATGGACAGCTGATTTAATTTTGGCCATGGAAGTGCATGCCTACGTGTGTGTGTGTGTGTGTGTGTGTGTGTGTGTGTGTGTGTGTGTGTGTGTGTGTGTGTACTGACAGCTGAGTGAAGGATCACTGTAACAAACCTCCCCAAACCCACCTCCTCTCACCCCAAACACACACATACTCACTATGAGGTCCCACCACCACCCACCCCCCCCCCACACACCCCCC
Source organism: Thunnus thynnus (assembly GCF_963924715.1). Taxonomy (NCBI): domain Eukaryota; kingdom Metazoa; phylum Chordata; class Actinopteri; order Scombriformes; family Scombridae; genus Thunnus; species Thunnus thynnus. The sequence goes on along the minus strand of NC_089532.1, from coordinate 5,706,624 downwards.
CGAGCTGGGAAGAATCAGCCAGGCCTGCCCTGCAAAAAATGAAATGTTCATCTGTCAACTAATATTGTCCAATTTAACTTTTGGATTCTCATTTTCTCAAAGACAAAACAATACCCCGTTCAATCAGCGGTATGATTTATTTGCAGCATAAAGCGATTGTCAGGAATGTTGAACAAGCTGACGAGTGGAGTAATCTTTCCGAGACTGATTTCAAGACTAGAATGTAAAAAAAAGGGGAAATTAATGTACTTTCCAAACATGAATTCCTCGAGCACAGAAGTTTGTACTTGGAGTGCCCGTACTGCCAATACATTTTTTTTAAATGACAGAAACTACAGTAGTAGTCTTGCAAAGCCAACCAACCAAATTTAGCTTCTTTTCGCTGTGATCTAACAAGGTTAAGTAGGTATTTGCTTGAGACATGTGTCATGTGATTTATTTGTGACTGAGCCTTTTTCAACAGCTGACTGGAGATGTTGTAAATATTTCAGCAAAATTGAATTTAAAATTTTAAATACCACTTGTGGAATCTTGTTTAATGTTGAAAGTACAATTTGATCCGCCACATTCGGAGGTTTAAAGCTGCAACAAGTCCATTTATCACCTGCAGTAAAGCGCTCTCCATAGTTTGTCAATCCTCCACCTGTTGGGCTCATAAGATATTGTTTTCCCGACTAAAATCTTACAGCAAAAACTAAGCTTTCCAGACTGGTTTTGCAATTTTAATCACTAAGAACACATGAAAATATATTGATGTATGGCAATTTGTCTGAATATGTCTCAGTTTTAAAGACTTACTGTAAGACAAGAAATAAAACCAGATGATGGATGTTTTTTGTAGTGTAGAAACAGGCCTCAGGGCCCGGGGCCAGGCCAGTAAAGCTGCTAGCAGGTGGGGGCAGCTGGGCTCGCCTGGTCCCTCAAATCAGCACAGCACCCCACATTGTTCTTGAGGCCTGAGAGCTCCATGAAATCCAGGGTGGGCTGCAGAGGCTCGGGCCGTGGGACCGGCTCCAGAAATATTAAAACCTCATACTCTCCACGTTTTGGGAGTTTGAGAGGATGGCTTATCGCAGCTAATCATTAGGCTCAGAATCAGCTCAGAAATAATCACCATACATAACAAATGTGCAGCGATGTCACTTGGTGGCATTGGTGGAGAGACACGCTGACAATACACGGGGTTACACAATGAGTAGTGAAACAACAGGACCTCAAATGCTTAAAGTTGATTAGATGTTTACAGTCATTTTTATCAGCAACTTTAGGAACAATAATTTGAGCTTTGATCACCTCATAATTAACAAGTATTTTTGATATTCATGTTCACTTGGATTCTTAAAGCTTCTATAATTGATATTTTTCATAATAACAATGTATCAAATGACAGTGTGTAATGACTCTGCAGCTCCCCTCAGCTTTACATAGCTTTATAGCAACTTTCAGCTCATTGTTTAGCTGCTACTTTACTGTTTTGGTTCACTCTCACCGCTCTCATTGCGTTGTTTTCAGCCACAGCAGGCAGCTGTTTTCAGAGAAAAAGCTCTAAAAACCTACTGTACACTACCTGCTCAGCACCAAACAGCAAACAGACACAGTTAGCAACTAGCTGGTGAACATAGTTGTTGCATTTAGCAGGTAAAGAGACAGATATTTCCTTCATAAAGATGAACTAACTCATGTTAAATGTTTGCCTGTCTCTTAAATGCTTTAGACTTCTGTTTCTTGGATTCGACCAGCATGCTCTGCATTATAGTGTGTCAGCTTTAAAGACTCTTCCTGACCTTTTGCCCTGAAGACTTGAAGTGAGTGAAGGTGGTCTCTTCCGGTGCTCCAGCTCCATCTTATCATTCGCCGATGGGTTTCTTTGCACTACACCTGTCAAGTATGACATCTATTTCCTTGGATTCTCTGTTAACAATATCTTTCTGCTGATATCAAAACGACTGCATCCTTCACTTTTTGTACAACTAAGCACAGCAGCATGAATGCCAATGAGGACAGACTGTCTAGTGTAGTGAAGCTATTATCCCCATTTGTATGATCATCATGTATGCGTCGCCTCTTTCTATGACAGCAGGCTTTTCATCCCACCTTTTGTCTACAGATGTGTACAAAATACGTGTTTTGTGAGCTAGTTTGTTTCAAGTATCCCCCCGGCTTAAAGTCCAGTGAAGCTCCTTGTGGGCACGATGACATTTAAAACAACAAATGTCAAAAGTTTTTTTGTGAATTATGATTCATTTCTACTGTAATTTCTTTTTAATAGACCTGTGAAATAGTTTGTTCACCTTGACATTTTGGGCAGTCGCTCTACCACCTTCCTCAATAGCAGAAAGGACAAGAAATATAAGCTCAGGGAATATGTGGTTTAAGGAGGATATAGAAATTTGAAAAGTATCCCAGTGGACATAAATCTGGGCCTCATACAGACTATCCCTTACCTGAGATACTGTCCTAAAAACGCTGCCAGGCAACACTGAAGTTACTTTCCTGCCATTTCCAGCCAGACAGGTATACAGTATGACCTCATTGAGCATATTATTTATGATATTGATTATTACTTTTTCTTTAAGTTTGAAATGTCTTCCCTCGATTAATAGTAAGATAAACGATTTGATATGCTTTACCATGGAGCTCCCTGGACTATAGAACGGCTAATGCATTTTGCAGTTAAGTCACAGTTACGAAACAGGACTCGCTATTGTGAGTTTCTATTGTGAACTAGGACTTGAAGGCAGCGCTGGGCCAACATGAATTACTACAGCCAGTAAAAGACCAGAGCTGCCTGTGATAAAAGCAGTGTGACAGACAGCCCTGGAAGCCAAAAACCAACTACTTTTGGTGTCTGTGTCACTTCAGGATATATGGTTTCCCCCTCCACGGCCTGTCACCGCTAACTTCTCACGTTCAAGTTCCCAGAGGCAGACGGAGGGGCCAGGAGCTCTGCTTAACCCCCAAACTTCTTCCATTTGGTACAAAGATGTCATTGAGCCTTGTCTTTGCACCTGCTAGAGTCGTGGAGGAGATGGCAGACGCTCTTCCTGTGTGTCTGGGGGTTGGGACAACCGTCCGCCACCTCCCCTGCTGCAAAACAAGCCCAACAAACGGTGTTAAAAGATTTTTTTTTTTTTTTTTTTGAAAAGGCAAACTGCTGCTGTGCCAGATAAGTCAACAAATGAGGGCCAGTGAAACTTTGTTCGTCGTGTGAGGGGCTTTTTGTGAGAGAGGTTGTGTAGAGGGATGGGGTGGGGGGGTGTAACTAGGACCACATAAAGAGGAGAGCCAGGAGGACGCGGTTTGGAGATGACGGGTTGGACCCTAAATGTAAGGTTTTCTGGGTGCTGATGCCCGTTCAGGTGGCAGCGGTTGAAGCAGCCACATCACCACCTCCAACACCCCCCCCCCCCCCCCCCCCCCCCCGCCCCCCGTCTCCCTTCAGACTCACAATGAGGAAACTGTTTCAGCGGGACGAGGGCTCTGCCTCCGAGGCCGCTGACAGAGAGAGATTAGAATAACAATGGCCCGGGTTAATGATGTTTGTGCCGTTAAAGACACAAAGTCGTTACTAAAAAAGCCATTAGGCCTCGAAGTCAAAGAGAATGAAAAGAGTTTTTCTTTTAAAGCTGATTACTTGCAGCGAACTCTAAACAGAAGAGTGATCAACACACAAAACACCAGCGGCTCAATGTCCCATTTTATGGCGGGTTGTCAGTATTTTTCATGCCGCTATAACTACTTTTTAGCGTATGAGATAGTGGCTTGTTTCATGAATTAGCTGCAGTTCCTTTCAGGCTTTTCACACGACTTCTTCACTCAGTTAGACTCATCATGTCGAGGCAGCAGGCGGAGCCGAGTCGGAGCTGGCAGAAGGGGGCAAAAAAAAGCCAAAGGAGGGAGAAAAAAAAAAAGAAAAGAAAAGAAAGCTTTGAAGAAGACTGAGCTCGCAAAGCTGTATTTTAAAGTTGGATGGCACATCAGAGGCATGAGCAGCTCCAGTTCTGCCTTTTTAAGGGATATATACGCTCATACTGCAGCATCCAAAAAGAGCATTCTCTTTAAAGCCAGGCAGAGTGAGACCAAACATTCGCCGCCATGCTCCGAGGCCTAATTATCCTTTGGATCACAAACAGAGAGCCGGTTCCAGAGGAGCAGAGACGAGCAAGGATGGCGATATCTGAGGATAATTAAATGTGACATGATTTCAGCCATTATTTACATTCACATTATAGGCTGACACTATCATTTAGAGCGACTTAGTTCAATAAGTTTCACTTCCTTTGCTTCCTGTGTCCTTGAAGTTTCGTGTTTAATAGAGATGTGATAGAAGAACAGAAAGCTGGACTGAAAGAGGCCTAATCATGGAATGCAGTTATCCTTTTGAATCATGTTCTGGGTTTCAAAGTTGGTTTAACACTTAAATCCAAACAGATTGCAGCAGGAGAATAAACTTCATTCCCTTGAACACCAACATAACAGGCAGCCAATAGCATAGAGGCCAAAACTACTACAACAGATGCAATATTTGTGGATACTTATAATAGATTTAGTGAAAATACTCAGAAAAAGCTGTCAAATGTTTAAAAAAAGAAAAAAAAAAGTGAGAGAATTTAATATGCTCAATATGTGCGCGAACGCAGGCACTAAATGGCATGAAGAACACAGAAAATGTTTGGATCTGGATAGCTACAGCTACTCTGGATTGCAACACATTTCAAGCTTGGCGCTCTTCCTCAGGCAGCATCAGGCGCCCGCTTGGGAACCTTCTTTTTTTCCCCCCACTGTTTTCCTGTGGATACTTAAAATAGATGTCATTAATTGGAAAAAAAAAAAAAAAAAGAAACTGTAAGGCTGACAGTGTTGAAACAGCCAACTTCACATCTTCTCCATTCAGTCGCTGCTCTGACCCACATGTGTCACATCACAGAGCTGGAGCTTATATTTCTGTGTTAGGGAGTTACTGTAAAGGCAGGCTAGGTAGGTAGGCTCTGAAGTTACAGGGTACAGGCTTCCTCAAAAATATAACAGCGATCTGACAGCTACGGAGACACCACATCGAGACCGCAAGAACTGTGAATGGCTGCTTGTGTTTTCTTCTAAAAAAATGTACCGATGCCAGTGAAGAAACCCTCTTCTCGCCGTGGCCCCTGCATGACAGAACACAAATACAGCAATTCCCTGGCAATAGTCTCCTATTCAGTAATGAAACAAGGCAACCCATTCCACCCTCGCTTGTCCCACAAAGTACCACAAAATAGTGTGCCAGTTTCAAATATTACTTTTTTTTTCATTTTGAGCTGAAAACTCACAATCAGAGCAACAACAGAGCACAACAAGTACAGCGCTGGAATAAACCTGAACTCCTCAGTGGCCGGCAATATAAGCAATCAGTAGTGAGCGGCGCAAGGGTCAAACCGAACAATAGATGCACTAAATATTCTCCTTCAAATGGTTATGTTTGAAATCCCATGTCTCTAACGTTACACCAAATCAACATTTCAAGTAAATAAGATGATTGGAGGAGGGGTCAGCGCTGCAGAATCCAGACAATAGAAGGAACAAACAGCGGGGTTGTGGGTAAGGAAACACGAGCCAATAAGCGAAAGGAGGTTTGTGATAGAATATATGCAAAAAGACAAAGAGAAATTAGGATGCCTATTTCTGAAAATGATGAAGTGTGACATGTGCTCAGCCCTCATCTAAACGCTCACAGCCTCCCTCCCACACAAGCTTGGAGAGGTGACTGAGAAGAGAGGAACTGAGGAAATGCCTGTGGCCAAGCCTCTTATTTTTCCATGGCAGCGTTATAAACATATAGAGCAATAACATCTCTTGTATGTACCCTCTCTGCCCAAAGAACTGTGGCTGGCCTCTCAAAAGCAGCACTATGTTATTACCGCCTGCTATGAATGCCTTCTATGTGCATATATGTGCAAGGAATGTATGCTCTTATCTGTCTTGTGCTTTGCTCACATGTACGTCTGTGTATGTATATATATATGTGTGTGTGTGTGTGTTTGCTCGTAAGAAGCATGCAACATATAATAAGTGCAAATGTTTATTTCCAAAGCCTTCCTGTGTAAATGATCCAGCTCAGCCAAACACAGGTAGATTCACGGAGCCTGACGCGTGGGTGTAAACATGTCACTGAAATAGACCGGAGGTAAATGTGGAGATTGTGCGTCGGCTGAATGGGCCCGACTGTCTCCCGAAACAGGAATAAATAGGTCTTTGCATCCACAGATTTGCTGCTCCGCCACCCCACTAACCAGTAGTGGTAAAGCAGTAAAGCTTGACAAGTTTACCTGTACATATGAGGATTTTTTTATTGATTACATACAGTTTAACCATTCAGAGATGGAAAATCCACCATTCAATATTTGTATAATATCAAGGTAAGGTTCCCAAGAGTGTTGTTGTTAAGCTTCTACATTTAGCCACCATTTAAAAACACAGTAAGTTATTTGAATTTTGTGCTATTATTCATATTATTAAACTATATGTTACTTTTTTACATTATGTGATTTTCATTTATGGGACATAAAAGACAGTTTTAAAGACTTTTAACCTTCAACAAGCTTCCACTCCTATATGACAAAATAGTATCAGCGTATTCTTAACATACTATATGTGGTATGTAAATAATTCAGTCTAATACAGCAACTCTGCAATAAATCCCACCATCATCCAGTATTTAGTCATTGATATAAAAAGGTTGAACAGCTCTCACTATAACAGAATATAATTACACAAACTACGGCCTCCAAAGTAATCAAAAAGTTGAATCAATAACTTTCTTTAACAATTTCAAAAAAAACTGAACATTAAAACCTTCTTGAAGGTAATATTCATTGACAGGCTGTTATATTAGACTGGCTGCAAAACATATTTTTCTTTGGGAACAAAAAGTTAAACTAGAAGTTGACCTGAAATGAGACATTGGCGGAAACAATTTGGCTAAGTTTAGGGAAATACATGATGATTCATGATTAAATGAAAACATTGTTGATGAGTGTTGGTTAGAAGACAAGCAAACACTTTTAAACATAACAATTTTTTAAAAGATAACACAGAAGAGAGAAGATCACAACTACTTTGTGCTTTGTTACTGATGCAACAACAGGTCATTTCAAGTCTTTTGAATTTCAGCCGTTGCTAGTACGGTGAGGACAAACTCATAATACCTGTTACGCACACATATACACCTGTCAATACTCTCTGTGGTTTGTCTGGGAGGCTCTATTCATCCGTCCAAAAGCTGCTGTACACCTGGTGATGAAATCACAGGCCAAGCAGCAGCAAGAAATACTTGTTTCAGGCTCAAGACTTCTGATCGTTTTCTTTACCTGGCAAAATTTTGTGAGACTCATAAACCAGGAATATTAAAGGAAGATGAAGACATCCATCCTATCCTCAAGACAAAGACGTTTACCAGAGAGAAAAAGGTTTAAATATGGTCCTTCTGAATATCAGTCCTCCTCCTGCTTAAAGCTGAAATTATACTTGATATAGAAGAGTAAAATAATAGATCATGTGTTGCAAAAACATGAAAACAACTATATAAGTATTTGTTTGGATGAGACATGCAGTGGTGGAAAGTAAGGAAGTACATTTACTCAAGTACAATGTTGAGGTACTTGAGTACTTTACTTGAGTATTTCCATGTGATGCTACTTTATACTTCCACTCCACTACATTTCAGAGGGAAATATTGTACTTTCTACTCCACTACATTTATTTAACAGCTTTAGTTACTTTTCAGATGCAGATTTGACACAATGGATAATATAACAAGCTTTTAAAATACAACACATTGTTAAAGATGAAACCAGTGGTTTCCAACCTTTTTGGCTTTTGACGTCTTACAAAAAGCAGTGTGTAGTCGGGGTCACATTTCACATGTCTATGAGTTGTTAACAGCTCCACCAAATAGTGATTTTTCCCTCTAAACTTCTCACATGGTTTCATTTCAATAAATGTTCAAATGAACCACAAAGATCAAAGATTAGAGAAAAAGTCCAAAAACTGAAAACAGTTTTGTCATATATAATAATATATCAGTCAGAAGAATCAAACCAGTACTTTAACAACATTAAGCTGATAATACTTATGTACTTTTACTTAACTTGAGGATCTGAGTACTTCTTCCACTGTTGCATATGAGTCAGAAACTGTGCTTGGATACAATCCTCATTTTAAAAGGTTTATAAAACATTTTCAAACTTAATAATTTTAGGTCATGATCTTTCTGCCTTCGTCCTGAAACGACACTCATCAACACATCTTTTTATTGGAGAGTTGCAAAATGATTTGCTTCATGGTTTTCCAGTCTGTTGACAGCAGTAATATATTATTTCCAACCTCTTAACGCGCGAGCAGAAATACACAACAAAACAATCTAAAATTATATTGTTTGTGATATCTATGTGTCTCTTTTTCCTGTTTTTGGCCGCTTTTTGCGTAATTTCATATAAAAAATACCATGAGTTTAATGTCCCTTAAACTTTTTTATTGTGTTTTGTCCTAGGTTAGGAAAGTATTCATTTCTAAAGTTACCCTTTATTGTAACAATGGTAATTGTTAAAGTGATGACAGGCTTACAACGTTAACTAAAATATATTGTTTGGATGCGATCTCCGAACGTAGGAATGTGTGTGAGCGCCCTGCTTGCATGTTTCCTCTATAATTCACACACGGTTCATGATATCAACATGCCAGCCCTGAACTATTTATGTGTTTCACTCGTCTTTGAGCATTTCTTTAAAGATTTACCAGCAAAATCCTTTGAACAGGCTTGATTTTTGACTCTGTGTTGTGAAGATGCACCAGCTGGGCAGAGCAGCAGAGCTCGCAGTCTGCTTCTTTGCTTTTTTTTTTTTTTTACATCCTGCCTCCTGTTATGCTCTTTTGGAAACGTCCCATTAAAGGTTTGAAGACATCGAGTCTCCTGTCACACATGCACAAACACACATGAATCAAGTTGATGAAGAACAATATATACCGTATGTGTCAGTTAGTCACACCGGGAACAATCAAGGGCTGCTAATGATCTTCACTCTGTTGTTAGATGTTAAATATTTTATACTTTCTGTTCATTTCCTTTGTTTCTCATGCTGTATGGGAGTTACTATTTTCAGAAATAACATCAATCTTAGTTAGAAAAATTGTACCAAATGATAAAAAAAGCATTCATGTGGCCTTTGTCATGTCACAGATCCACATTTTCTTCTTTCCATCCTTTGGGTTCTTTAAATCAGACAGAAAGAGCAAAAAAGTCATAATTCATGACCGCTGTGTCTTCACAAAAAAAAACAAAAAAAAAAACTCTTCTTTAAAACAGTCTGCTGACAGGAGCTTCAGAGCCAGAGAGTCTTCCCCCCTTTTTCTGCAATCTCAGATTCTCATACATACGTTTCAGTTTGTGAAACAGTTTTGGCGACGCTTGATGAGCCCAGGGATTATTGTCATAGCCAACCCCAATATTATAGAATTACAGTCAGACAGAGCGACTCCTGGTGCTGCGCGGACAATTACTCTGCGGCCTGGATCTCAGTGGAAAAGCTGCATTAGAGAAAAACCTCAGTCTATCAGATGCTGGAAAACAGGGAAGTGTTGGCAGATAATGTGTCAATACCAACCAAAGTAATCACAGCGGGGCTCAGAGGGGGTCTGTCTTTGCTTTATTAGAAAGTTCCTCTCCAAGAAGAAATGTAACACGGGTTAGGTTTTTTTTTTTTTTTTTTCAAAACGCAGTCATTTTCTGGTCAGAAAAACATTTATGTTAACTCGTTGCCTTTGTTTTAAAACCATATGGCGAGCTATTTTGACTGTCATTAGTCTTATTTCGGACTCGCTGGGTTGGAATAACCTTGTGTGTTATCAGAGAGCATACTTTTAACTTCTTCAAAGACCTTCTCAATCTGCAGGAGCTCTCAGGGTAAAACCGCATTTTCTTATTAGATTTCTGAGGCCACATCAACCAGAAGTTTGATGGCTTGTTGGCACCTTGATCCAAAGACGTTTACAGTGGTGTTTAGCTCTCTCCTGTGGGTGCCTCATGCTCTGCACTGCTCAGTTCAAACTGCAGCCTGAGCGGTGAGCTGCCTCCATCTTGTGGCGATGTGTTTTATACTACATGCTAAACCTCGGTATCTTGATCAACGCTGGTACTCTGGGATTTGCCCACATGATGATGAGGCAGCTCAAGGTGGCAGTGTGGCTCCACAAGTGACTCCAGTATAAAATATCAGACCAGGAGATGGACAGAGAGGAGATACACTGAGATAAAAAAAAAAAAAGAAAATATGGTTATAATTGTGTTGTGGTCTCAGCAGAAGGAAATTATGTTGCTTTTGTAGATTGTAAATCTGGTAATTCTAATTATTCCCATATTAGTTGTATTATCATAACCTTAATTTAATCAGGAAACCATGATTGATAAATAATATGATATAAAAATGAATAATAAAACAATTAGAATATATACAGAACATGTAAATGAGACAAATAGACTTGTCTCTATTAAAACAAGCACAGTTTAAACACCGATGTTTTAAAACATGCTCCTTAAATGCTATTCTGAGGAGTTTTAAGGTATTTTGTAAAATTATTCCAATTCCAAGAGAATACCCTACAGTCTGACAGTTCATTAAAAAAGTACAATTGCATAAAATAATGACCAAAATTCAATAAACCAACAAATTAATTATCAATCACATCACACAAGCAGCAGGTGACAAGCAGGTCTACATTCTACTGACATCCACTTTCCATTATATGCAACAATGCAGCCATAAAAACATGAAATCTGAATATTTCACTCAATGTGAACATTATAGAGGTTTAATGAAGCGCTGCAACAAGATGATTACACATGTGATGCTGTCTGACAGCAGAATAAGATGACTTTTGTTTCCAACTTTAAAGCTGCTTAAGTGAAAATTAAAACAGAAACTGGATTTTAAGGGGTTAATTAAGAACTGCCAACATTATTTCTTATGATGCAGTCATCCAGAAGCGTCCAGAATTATATCCAGAGACCAGTAAGTCTAGTTCGTTACATCAGGTAGTGAGTTAGTGAAAGTATTAATTAATTGATCATCTTGTGCATTGAGTCATTTCAAAGTTCACACACACACACTGACAGAGAATAAATACTGACATGAATCATTAGCATATTAATTTACAGTATAACACACAGTGCATTAAAGATAAATAGTTCATTCAACAGACACATTTATTTGTTGTTTCTTTACGTAATCTACAAATAATCTCTTCATGACACCTGAGTGAACTCCCTCCACTGATGAAGACCTTCAGAGAGGTCTGGAAGAAGCTAGTAAGATTAAATAACCACTAATACCTTCATGCTCAGGTTATTATTTCAAGTTCAACATATGAATCTGGTGTCACATGTGACAAATATGACTTTGATTTGCAAAAAAAAGTGTTATAAAGAGAATTAACTTGTGGTGTAATTATACAGTCAAAGTCAAAGTTGGTACAGTTCACACTACATGTGTCGATACACTCATGTTTAGCAGTTTAAAACATGCAAAAACTGTTATAACGACTTCTTTGTGAGGGTTTTTTAGTATAAATGCATATAGAGTCTCTCAGATTGAACCAATAAGACGTTTTTAAGAGTCAGATCTTTATCTGTAAAGCAGAAGTGGAAAATTAATAAATGCCTGCATGAAAAATGTTCTCATTAAGATAAAAAAAGCTAATTTCTGAACATTTTCCAGACACCTTAATTAGTCACAAAAGCCAATTTGAAAGTCTTCAAAGAAACTGAGCTTTTATTTCTGGCCTCAGGACATGTTTAAGAAAATCTGTATGTCAGCAGCATCGTCGAGCAATTTGCAGTTCAGACGTTTGACGGTTCACAATATTAATGTGTTTCTCTCCCGGTTCTCTTTGGGAGCCATGCGTGATAATGATGTGTAGATAGTGTGATGATTATGCATTGTTTCTCCATAATTTTTATTATCATCACGGGGTGAGTGAACCTGATTTTAAAGTAAAGTTTTTTCACATATAAATATAAAAATACAGCAGACTGATGAGGCAGTGAGAGTGAAACAGCGTCTCTCTAGAATAAAATAAAGATAATATAGAGCAACAGGAGGAGACCAGATACAGATGAGCTCTGACATTATGTTACCCAAAACAGCCGGCTCATGTAAGCTGTGAGCTACTGGTTTGTTACTGATTCTGCAGTAACAAACCAGTAGCTGATACTGTAATTATAAAACTGTGTACATGTGTTCTGTGTGTGTTGTAGGAACAACAATCTGACATAGTGAGGACTCACATACGTCCATTTTTGTGAGGACAAAATGAGTTTTGGACATTTTGCCTGGTCTTTACTTTGGGTTCAAACTTGTTTTTAGGGTTAAGTTTCAAAGAACTGTACTGTATGGATGTACTGAACCTTTCAGTACATCCATACACTTATCATGTCAATAAGTGTCTCACTTAGGCTGCAACTAACGATTATTTTCACTATTGATGAATCTGTCAATTATTTTATTGATTAATCAATTAATCGTTTGGTCTATAAAATGTCAGAAAAGAGTAAAAAACGTCAAAAGAGTCAAAGGTGACGCCTTCGGATCCCAATCAAAAACCCAAACATATTCAGTTTGCTATCATGTATGAAAATTCTGCATTTCTGCTTAATTATCATTATCATTAAATATGGCTGCTGATTAATTTTCTATCAATCATCTAATCGTTGCGGCTCTAGTCTCACTCGTATGAATCTGTACTTCTAAAACATTGAAAAACTAGACATCCATTAAACAGAGTAACAGTACCATTAATTTTAAACTTATTGCAATAATGTTATCACGCTGTTATGCACCATTATTATTCAAATTAATTCAGTAGCACAAGCAGAAATGTGCTGAAATAATTAACCAATTAATTATCTGTTGTTGCATTCATTATATTAGTTGTCTATGTAGCACTGCACGCTAGCAGTATAAATTATGCATTAATGTAAATCATGTGTATGATAGGATGTTTTTGATATTGCAGGTCCAATACATCATCAGTTTGAACTTCCATTCACAGTTTTTAATACTGCTGAACATCACAGACTCATCAATGAAAAGCTGATGATGAAAGCTTCATACATGTTTATACATTTCATACGCACCGACTTCAACAGCATCTTTCAGTGTAAAATAATAGATCTTTTTGGGATAGTTTAATGGTTGTTTCATTTAAAGATACAGTATAACAGTGTGAGAATGTAATACAAGTGATTAAAACTTCTTTAAAGACATCATGTGACCTCAGTATGATTTTGTAATAATTTTTTAGATGTTTGACATTTATAAAAACCCTTTTAGTTGTTTACTTTTTTTTTCAGCTTTATAAAAAAAATGAAGATGAAGTGCACTTGAATAACAAAAAAAAAGTCCTTAGATAAATTCAGTTTAATGAGAGCACCGACTGTTCAGTGCCACTGTATAACTGCTGTGTTGAGACAAACTTGACCAAGATACTTTTTTTTTTTTCCAGTGCAGCAAAACTTTCTTCTCTTTCCAAATTTGGGTTATTTCAACTCACATTTAACTGGCTGGCACCTCAAATCAGTCAGTATTATAGCAATAATTATGTGGATAACTGAGCAGTGGGTCCCCTTTTTTTAATTTAGGGGCCCGTAATCCCTTGCTACGCCTCTGGTTGTCAGTTTTCACCTTATTTTCCAAACCCTTAAACATAGGTTGGGATGGGGGAAAATGGAGGGAAATGAAGGGGAAATTGTCCCCCCCCCCCCCTAACGAAAGTTGTAATTTACGGTAATGAGGTGGAAAACCCAAAGTTAACATCAAGACAATCATGAGAATTTATTTTAACAGTAACATGAACTTCCTCTAAAACAATTGAGGAAATGTTATCCGGTGTTACAGGATAATAATGCGTCATATATTATTTTGTGAAACATTTTAGTTCATATTGCTTTTCATTGATATTTTAAACAGTCATAATTCTTCCATATGATATTAAATCTAGAATACAAGGTGCTTAATCTTTCAAACTATGACTGATGCAGATTTATAGTGAAGCATAAATGTCTTTTTGCTCTGAGGAAACCAAGAAAACTGCTATTTTAAAGGTTATTATTGCAGCTGGAGTCAGGTTTGTTGTTTGTTGACTGAGGGTAAATGATCACAGCCTCAGCCCCTCAGAGAAAATCTAACCCCAGCAGTCTGGGAACCAGTGACCCAGTCTCATGCTGAATGAGGTAGAACATGACCACACCCCCTGTTACTCAGTGTGTGTCTATTGGCTGTTGGGAAGTATCTGGTGCCTGGATGTGGCTGCTGTCAAGGATTTATACTATTGAAACTCCCCAAACTCCTCCATCCTCCTTGACACTTGTTGCGGCTGTCTGCGCACCACCGGGAGAAGCCACCTGAACCGCTTCAACATTTCCTTTTGGGATTTCCCGCGGGGAGTGATGAACTCCATCGATCCTGAGTCCCATCACCAGCACCACCAGCACCACCACCACACCTCCCCTACCGTCGGCTCTCTCCCACCTAAAGGCGCCCAGGAGGCCCCGGACATGGCAGCTGTCTACTGCGACAACTTCAGCAGCATGTACCACCAGCAGAGCCTCCAGGGCGCACAGAGACCCGCTGGCTACGGCCTCGGAGATTACGCATCGTCTCCAAACCCGTACCTGTGGCTCAACGGGCCGGGCGTCAACTCCTCCGCTTCCTACCTGCACGGTAACAACCCGGCGTCGTTCATCCCGCCCTCCTACGGCTCGCAGCGGCAGTTCATCACAAACTCACCTGGTTTCGGCGGGCCCGACCTGGGCTGGTTGTCCATCGCCAGCCAGGAGGAGCTGCTGAAGCTGGTCCGTCCACCTTACTCCTACTCTGCCCTCATCGCCATGGCCATCCAGAATGCGCACGAGAAGAAGCTGACCCTGAGCCAGATTTACCAGTACGTCGCCGATAACTTCCCCTTTTATAAGAAGAGCAAAGCCGGCTGGCAGAACTCGATCCGGCACAACCTGTCTCTGAACGACTGCTTCAAGAAAGTGCCGAGGGACGAGGACGATCCAGGTACCATGAACGCACCAGGACATATTTCATATTTGTACTGTTATTAATATTCAGCTTTTAAAGTTTACTCACCTGGAAGTCTTGGTGAGGTTGAAGTAGATGGAAATTTAGGTGAAAATGAGTCAAACTGATATTGTTGTCTCAAAAAAGAAAAACACCATAGCAGTGTAATTATAAATACCCTCCAAATTTAAAACTTTAACAAGTTAGTTTTCAGCAACACTATTTTCACACTCAGCTCCAAATAATTTTCTCTAAAAAAACACTCAGACCTTCTAGTAAAGCATGTCTGTTAATCTTGTAATTTATTCGAAAAGGAACCAGAGATTAAAATATCAAACAGCTGTAAATACTGTATAAATACACAGTATTTGTTCTACACTAGAAAAAGTCGTAATTACAAAGAAAATTAAACACAATTAAAGACCATAAGATGATTAAAAACTTACAATAAAATAGTAGAAATATACTGTAATTTCCTAATATTACCAGGAATTTACAGTATTTTTTATTTCTTTTAGAATTAGTGCAGGTATTATTGGAAGATGACTGGAATGTTGTTTTTAATCCCAGCTTGTACTCCAGTCTAGACTAGAATGACAGTCAGCCCAGGAGAGGTGTTACTCATTATTGTTCTCTGCAGAGAGCCAAGTGATCCAGAAAATTCTCTAAACCAGCTTCCAGGATACAAACAGATATATAACAAATATGACAAAAAAAAAACTTGTTTGTTTTGATTTGTTCATGGTGATAACAGCGGATAAAAGTCACTCTGAAAGATTGCTGAGATTAAGTTTTGATATATAGTCATAAGTTGGCAGGAAGCTGAAAAACCTAACAAGTAAAAAGAAGGGTTGTATTTTATTTGGACTGTTTATCTTAGACAAACTAGGCCGCACATTTTCCATCAGGCTTCATTCAACCAAATCTGAAATATCCATTTTATAAAATGTTAAAAATATTATGTTTCTCATCTTTAAACGCAGGAAAAGGAAACTACTGGACGTTGGACCCAAACTGTGAAAAGATGTTTGACAACGGAAACTTTCGCAGGAAAAGGAAAAGGCGGTCAGATCCGAGCAACGCGGGCGGAGCGGCGGTGGCGGCGGCGGCGGCGGGGGCCACAAAGGTTGAGGATGGCAGGCCTGCGATGGCGGCCTCGCTGAAGCCCTCAGACAGCCCTCAGCTCCTTGGGCCGTCCTCCCCGGAGATGGAAGCGATGAACGAGAACCACAAGAGTTCAACGGCGTCATCGTCACCACCCGGACTGGCCTCGGCCGCTCCTTGTTTTAATAACTTTTACAGCAGCATGTCGACGCTCAGCTCGGGGGCCCCCAACCGGCAGGGCTCACTGGGACTTGTGAACGAGCTGTCGAACAGGAACATTACGGCCCTGAGCCCCTACCACCCCAACCACGGCGGGCAGGACACGGGAGCGTCAGAGCACGGTGAGGGCTTGCATTTCAACCGTGGAGTGTACTACAACACGTTTGGCAGCGGGCAGAGTGGACAGTTCAACAGCCACTTCTACAACAGCTTCAGTGTCAACAGTTTGATTTACCCCAGGGAAGGGACAGAGCTATAGGAGCTGCTTGACCACAACTTCACACTGTTTTAGGGACTTGATGCTATGTGAATCCCACTGAAAAAACACACACACACACACATGCATACATGCGTTTCAGCAGAGAGGTCAGTGTGCAGGCTGGGTAGCAGCGTCCTCTCTGCATCACAACACTCCCTTCACTGATCTGTACTCCGGAGAGATTAGAGAACATAAAGTATTTTAGTTACGCTTGATTTAAGTTGACAAGCACTCAAGCAGTCTCAAACTGTGGAAACATCAGCCGTCAAACAAAAAAATGAGCACTTATCTTTTTTTTCCCTTTTTTATTAAGCTCCTATTTTACTCTTAAGGATAAAAAAATATACTTGCAAAGTAAGACAACATGTTTTCTGATATTTTAAACATCTCTTTTACATTTTTTTTGGCAGTTTCAACAGAAACCTTCTGTACTCTTGTAGTCAAAGCCACTCTTGTCTTGTTTAAGATATAAATGTATGTTTGATATTTTTGCCAGTTTTGCCAAATCTAGCCCATATCTGTTTGGAGCGGCCAAATTCTTACAGTTGATTACATACAGTATGTCGACACTGTTCATTCATAATCAACAACAAACCTGCCAAAGTTGCCTTTGTGAGACCGCCGTTACCTCAAAACAACAATCACATGAGATGAGATGAAAGCGCCCTGTTTATAAAGGGTTACCTGTATATTAAGTTTCCAAATGCAGTAAATATTTACAATTGATTTGATACAAATATGATCCGAGACGGGGCTTGCCTTATTTTTATATCCTCCATGTTGACTGAAACCACAGCACTAACGCTCGTGTAAATACATGTGGACTTTACAAATGTGTATTTTTGTAAATTATAAAAGATAGTTTGTAACTATTTATGCTATTTATGCTAATAGGCATTTTTTTTTTTCTACTGTTGTCTGAACATAGTTTGATTAAAGCAAGAAGTGAATGATGTTAGCTTACAAAAATGTGCCGAAAACAGTATCACTAAAACCCAGATGTCATAAATATATATATTAAAAACTATATGCTATATCATGGTTTCTCTCAGGATTCAATGTGACAATCATTGAACGGCTTTTGTATCTATTATTGTCTTTTTTTTTTTAATCTTTATACCATACATACAGCTTACAGGCAGTTTCAACTGTGACTATTAATAAATATCCTGTGGTCTCTATTGTATTGTCATGCATCTGTGTATTCAGTGCTTTATTATGCATTATAATTTGAATGCATACCCATAGATTTACTTTAATACCATATTTAATTACTTTTGCTCCATTGCAATTGAATGCAGATTCTTACCATTTACTACAGTAACACTCCTACATTATATAGTCTTGGTTCTGCAGGCTCTTTTCACTGTGTACATATTAGTTAAGGCTGCTGTTTTCTTAATGTATGTGTTTTTTTATATATATTAGATGAGTATATTCAGAAATATTTACACGTGTTTTTATAATTGTGAAACTGAATCTCTTTCTGTCAGTGTCACTTTAGCTAAATTAAAGTCACAGAACAGGTTTTGAACTACATTTTTTTTAATTAATATTTACAATTTCTTAAAACCTATCCCCTCTGTGTTACACAGCCTGGTGTCAAGTTTACTTTTCACTTAAACTTCAAATGCAACTAGAACAATTTTAATCTGCTTCTTTCTTTTATAATGTTAAATCAGCAGTTCCTGCTGTCAGGATCAGTGTTCAAGGAGTGATGATACACACATCTTATTGCTGAAAAACATGTAATTATCTACACTTTAACTCACTTAATCTACCCTGAATAAGAGCAGCTCAAAATAGAAGCTCTATTAAATGAAGAAATATATTAATATCATTGCAAGAATTGTTATAAACACAAGAAGTATTTACAGTAATGCTTAATTTTACGGTTCAGTAGCTTCTCTATAATTTCAGAGGAAGGAACTATGTAATTTAGTACTAATCGTGGGGAAACAGTATTCAACTGGTACACTTCCAATTGATTAATTCCAATTAATTGCTTGCAAGGAGTCTTTTAGTATGGTAAATAAAGTTTCAGATAATAATTGAATAATGAATACATTTTTATATGGGTGTAAGTTAAGCTTTTCTTTCAAGGAAATTCCTATTTTCCCTAAATTACACAGTATCTGTGTTTAATCATGTTCTATTTACAAATTATGATTATCTGTGCGGCATTATAAAGGAGACAATTTTTCTCCCAATTTTATTTTTTTATAAAAGAAAAACCTCAACAGATTACACCCAAATGGTAAACATTGCAAAACTTTTCATGCACACACCATCCTGTATGTTATTCTGACATCTTTCTCAGAATATGTGTCATATTTTTAAGAAAAGTGCATTTATCAATTCTGAATGAAAACTGCATTCTCTCACATTACACCTGATCTCCTCCATCATGTCCTCCAGCGCCACAGACGCGCACAAGAGAAGCTTTCGGCAAAATCAAGACAGAAAGTTCAAGTTTGGACGTGAGCCAAATTCCCTGCAAGTTTGACAGACGTCTTGATTCAGAAAACAGTGAAACAATAGAACCATTGTCCTCAGTCCTTCACGCCAATCCCCATGTATCAATTAGGGACTCTCTGAGGAGAGGTGAAGATATCCCCCTTAGACTGACAGGGTTTAAGCATCTCTTTTGTCTCCATTCTGCGGCAGTGTTTGCCCCAAATTGAGAGGAGGCCATCTTGCTTTGTTCCTACTAAGAAACGAGGCATCGAGAAATTCCCTCGGCAAATATTTGCCACCCAGCGTGCAGATTAGGAACAATGATTTGATAATTTATTTAGTTTTTGCTGTTTATAAATCACATCATGCATGTGTTCAAGGTACTTAAGCGTTTATGTTGTGAAATTGAGATGATAGTACTTTCCCATCATCTCGGATAATGCGGTTTGTGTCTGTTTCTGCCCTCAGTGAATTTAAAAAAGTGCTTAAAAAGTACTTTTAGGAATCGGCTTTGTTCACGCTTGTGTCACTTTTATCAATCAAGACAATATCAAGAATCTATTGATAGAGAATCAAGACAATATCATAATATAGTTTAATAGTGAAAACCTAACTTGTCATATGTTAATAATAATATATGGTATTTCGCCTCATGTCATACACTTGTGTAGCCCGTGTTTAATTAACCATACTTTGACCTACTAATTACAGCCTATGAATTTAGCTCTTTGTAAACAAAACTTTATATCTAAAGACTCATACCGCTGTGATCTTGTGCTCAAAATATGGATCAGTCAACACTTATTTTACCAATCTGTTAGTCTTGAAATGAGAGTTTTCTTGTCTGCTCTCTAATACTATCATGACTCTTGAACAAAAATTTGATGACCCAGTTCTGACTGTAGACGTCAAACCCGGTTGTATGCATTGCACAAGCGGTTCCAAAACTTTTCCACTCTGGCAGACTGCGCCAGTGTCTGTTGAATGAAGACCCCTACTGCCAAGTGTGAACTTCACAATTAGAGTGGATCCACTGACCCGGGCTCTGTTTGATCACCTTCGTTTGTGCCCGGAACATCGGGCACCCCGTCCTAATTTGGCACCCACACGGCTCTTTTGGGTGACATTTGAAAAGCACCATTGTTGGTGCGGCTGGGAAGCAGGTTGAACATGCAACGTAGGTGCTATTTTGAGGGGTGATTGTATAGGTTCGTGTCCTAAAACGACCCCGGAGGATCCCAAACCCAAATTACTCCTCTGATAATGGACGGGGAAGACGTGATGCCTCGCTAATGAGAAACATCTTAGAGGGAGCACAGAAAGCAACTGTTCGGTCTTGTCAGCATATTTCACGAGAAGGGGGTCAACTTCATCAAGGAGCTCTGACTGTGATGTTAAATGAGGACAGCAGAGTGATATTTGTGTCAGGCTGGTGGCTCATTTGAGGACACAGACATCAGTCAAACCAGGACAAACCAGATTTTTAGACCACGATATGGAAGATACACAACAATTTGTCTTTAATGATTATTTAGATTGTAGCTAAAAATCCCCCCTACATGCTTTAAGACTTAAAAATACTCTGCTTGGAATAATAGTTTGTGTCTGACATGGTTTTCCTACAAAGACTGAAAAGATATTAATTCAGAATGCATGCATTTTTATGCAAATATGTCCCTTTTCAAATGTTGAACTGCTGGACACACTACTTCACTGAGAGGATCCCTCCTTTGTTGATCTTCCTAAAGTTTCCTCCATTTTTTCTCTGTTAAAGGGTTTTTGGGGGGAAGTTTTTCCTTATTCAAATCGAGTGTGTAAGGATAGAGGATGTTGTTTTGCTGTACAGATTGTAATCTGTGATATTGGGCCACACAAATAAAATTGACTTGACTGAAAAGTCGACCACGAATGTGAAATCATGAAATGTCAAACTCCACACATACAGTACATCACTCTGCACAGTGAAGCTCAAACATTCAAGTCAATTCAAAACACATTTTTGAGTAGAGTGAGACTTAAAATTCTTGTTTGAAGTAACTGAATACTACCAATCTGACCTTAAGGTGAAACAGGCAACTTTACACTGAGGTGGCTCTAACTGAGGCAACAATCTTATAGTTTGTTGGCTTTAATTTGCAAACAGCACACTCAGGATCACCAACTCGGCCAGTCGGCGATGCTTTTTACCAGAAGAATGACACAAATACGTTAGCAAGTCCAGCTTTCTCTCGCTGCTTTTTGGCCCACTGTTGTGAAGTTTTGATTTGTCACCTTCTCTTGGTGGACAAGTGACCTTGACTGACATTGTGGTGTCTCACCTGGGAGGACTGGGATTCTCTTGACCGGTGCGGCCTTACTTAGTGAAGTGGCCTCAAAAAAAGAAAAGAAAACAGAACAGTCCTCTCTATGACCACTTGTTAGTAGACATGCACAAATCTTTAGTTCATCTGATTGCAATTGAGCTCCTTGTTTCAGTCAGAAGTATTAATTCAAGCTGCTCTTTAAAATATGTTGCCTGTATACCTTTCCTTTATTCTTTACGTGTTGAAAACAAAAGAATACATCAGTGTATCTAGCTGATATTTTTGATGAAAAGTGAATATATTTTTGTGAAAAGAAATGTTGGCAAAAAAGTGTTTGATGAGGAGTTTATGTAGCTGTATTGTTCACTTTACCTGCCGATGAGTGACCATGCCTCTGTTAGATGTTGGATGGTCTGCATAAACTTTAAAACAGAAGAAGACATAAGTGCATAAGTGGAAGAAAGAGAGTGGGGGGGGGGGGGTGTGTAGGAAAACATCTTGATGGGTTGTGTCCGGGAAGAAGGCTGGGAGGGGGTGGGTTGATCGCGAGGGTGGCTTGGGGGGGTCCTGAGTATGATTTGATCCTGGAAGGCTCAATTAAGTGGTTCGTTTACCCCTCGTGTGGTGCTGGTGAATTGGAGCCAGGTCAGCTCCGGGTTGAGGTGTTATTCATTATTTTTCCGCCTGTCGGATCCCATGAGCGGCGGCTGGAGACGGTGGCTGCTCGGCGGCCGAGGAGCAAAGGGCCTGCCGGTGGGGTACGTCAAACACACTCAAAGCCTCTCCCCTTGCCTGGGGGATTATGATCAACAAAGCATGTCCCACACCTGCACCGGCCAGCACAATGGAAACTCCGCGGGCCAATGGAGATGCAGGGAGAGACCAGTTATTAGAGGCCCCCACGAATGAAATGGATTACATTAACCCCTTCTGTTGTTCTTCCTCCCGGAGCTTAAACATCGAACTGACAGACTCCACATCCCATTGAGAAAAATCCTGGTAACACTTTGTTACAATAGCTTTATTCCGGTTTATCCACCAATGGGGAAGTATTGTGTCTCCGCTGTTAAAGTATGTGATGACTTGATGAAGTGTTGTAAAGCTGTGGTGAAGCTTTGGGTAGCTGGTTTTACTAACAGTTCTTATTGTTGTTGACTGTACAAAGTAATGAAACAGGTTTGTAAGAACAAGTACAGAAGAATCAAACAGACTTCAGTTATTTTGACAAGTTGCAAACAGAAAAAAATAAATAAAAGACAGCCCAAATTCTTTTTGATTTAAATCAAGAGACAGCCAACAACATATCAAGACATACAAGGTCTACTTGGGTCTAGGGGGGTAATTCAATAAAGTAGACAGGTGTCTGAACACAGAGAGCTCTTCAAGTCACAATCAATAATCACAAGGATCCTAAAGGGATACTCCATCCGAAATGTATAATTTAAGTATTAGAGACGAACTCCTTGTAGACAAAGATGGCTATAAAAAGTGTGTAGTTTGGTTATTTTTGGACAATGGGTGCTGTCATTAATTCCTTGTGTTTACAGTGGTGACGAGTTTTAATGGTGAACAAAAAAAAATCACCAAAACATCCGTGGAAACTTGTCAAATCACGTCCGCAACTTCAAGTTTCTCCACTGTCCGACTGTATGGTCGTTTTGAACACACTGCGTCTGTTTGGACCATCTCTCATGACTCTGTTGAGCAGGCTCGGTTATTGGTCTGCACAAGTTTTAGGTTAATTTCAGGCTGCAATGTCAATTCGACTGACTGAAATTCAACATAAGTCAATCAAGTCAAATAATAACTTATTAGAAAGAATGAATTCAATAAGTCAAGTCAAGTCAATTTTATTCATATAGCGCCAAATCACAACAGAAGTTATCTCAGGGCACTTTTCACATTAGAGCAGGTCTAGACTGAACTCTTTAATTTACAGAGACCCAACATTCCCCCATGAGCAAGAACTTGGCAACGGCAGCAAGGAAAAATTCTCCTTTAACGGGAAGAAACCTCGAGCAGAACCGGGCTCATGGTGTGCAGCCATCTGCCTCGACCGGTTGGGTTGTGAGAGAGAAAACTGTAATGGAAGAACCATCTAGAATCAGGCTGATCGCTGATGTTAAGAATGGATTTATATTCCTCTTTCTTTAATATTTCCTGCAGCGTATAATAGCAAAGGCATGCTGCCTCACCTGAAACAGACCGCCTCCGCTAACGTCATATCAATTATGTACACTTTTATGAAATATAACTCTAACCCTCAGGGGCTAAAAAGTTGATATAACACATCAATCATACATGAAATATAAACACATTTAACAAGGCAACTGTTTAGACAGTTGTCTTGTAACTAAATTGATCATGAGAAAAGATGTGTTAGGATCTGTCTGATTCGTCTCTGATCGGTCGATCACATCGCGCGTTTGCTTCGAGACAGTTAATTAGAGCAGCATGTCGGGAAAAACAGAACAATCTTTTGGAGTGGTTAAAAGTCGTGAAAATTAGTGGCAAACGGCTCAGTCAGTCACAGTCAGTTAGCTAGAAAATGTATATGTCATAGAGTACATGCACCGGTGCAAGAAAACAATGGCTCCTTGGGATGGTGGGAAAATACTGGAGAAAAGGACAGTATGCTTTTGAAAATCAGCAGAATGCGGTTTGTGATGAATGGACTAAAATTAACAAAAAAAACACCAGAATGCTTCTTTAAGCTCATTTTACTTTATCACCCAGTGTAAGCTTCTCTACGTAAGCCCATCAGCTGATCATGTAAGCTTAAACTTAATTGTCATTAACCACCCAGTCATACTGTATAAAGTATATTCTGCATTGTGTTGTACTGGTGAAGATAAGATTATACTTCCATGGTCTCTATGTCCCATTTCTCAGACTGTATCAACAAGTAAACAGCGCTGTTTACCCATAACTGTGCAGTGGTAACGTAGCCTGTGAGTGTGTTTGGGGTTTGTTTCAGATGTGTGTTTTGGAACAACAGAGCAGAAGGATACTCAAATATTTTCGACGAAGGAGGGTGTCAGTCCCCAGGGAACCCATCATGGGCGAATTAGACCGAAGCTCAGAGGAATGCACGTCGCTGCCCTCGTCCTCACCCCCTCCCCGATACTCCCACCAACACCCCCCACCCCCCCCTTTCCAGCCCCCCTCCACACACACTCCCTCCTCCTCTCTTTTCTCTAATTGGGCCTGTTCTGCTGGCACCTCTCCAGATCACACTGTCACTTTACACTGCGTAATAAGCTATTAGCCCCGGCCGGACAGGCTCCGCCGCCACCCCACGCTAATCGACATGGACATGGTCATTGTGTGGGACTGGGACTCAGGACAGCACAGTCCAGCTATTGTTATTACATGGACCTCAGAGCCCTGGACGCCCACGGCCTGGCTCACAGAGGGACGACGGGGTAGGGTAGAGGGGCAGGGGGGGAGGTAAACAGAGGGGGAGATCAAGGAGAGGTGAACTCGCTCTCATTGCCCCCTAGGAAACAACAAAACAAACTGTAACACCTTTGGTTCAGCCATTGTGCTTTGGCAAAAATATGACTTTCTGCCTCGTCCCAAAACAATGGAGCACCTGTTAGAAAACTGGACCCCCCATCAGCTGCAACTACAACAGCAATTAACAGCACAATTCAACATTAACATACTATATCAGCTCAATGTTGGGCTTGTTTAGAAAAGTCACTGAATAGTTTGAAATGTAGATGAACTTCTTTAAAGTTTTTAATCCAAATTTCTATGCAAAAACATGAAACATACATTTTATTTTCTTTCAATTACCTGCTCCTGTCTTTTGGGGTCACCAATGTGCAAAGCAGCCTCTTGCAGCTTCAATTAACTTTACATTCTGTATATTAATTGACTCAAAGTACTGCCTACTGCTCTAAGGTTTACAAAAATTACAAATACAAGCATTATACGGGTGCAACATACTTGTAAAATTGTATTTTATTGTCTTATCCTGTTAATATGTGGATTAAAAAAACAAATCAATAAAAATTAGAGTGAAAAATAACATGCATCAAGTCTTTTTCTTTCTTCATTATATTTATATGTCAGCACTGTTCAAACTTAAGTTGGAATATGGACCAAGTTAATATTAGTTATTTGTGTTTTAATTGTTCTTTTACTATTACCTCTTTGTGTGTCGTTGTGTTGTTTGTTTTGTTTTATGGTTCAAGTTTTACTCGGCTGCTATAACGCTGTAATTTCCCATTGGGATTAATAAAGTCTTCTATCTCTGCTTGTGAGAAAATCTATGTCCACCCCAGTTTCAGAACCACCGTATAGAAATATGACTCATTAGTGTCAGTCTGGTAAATGTTCCTTTTGTGAACACAGATATATATTTCATCACATATTTGTGCTCTAATAAAACCAGCAGTGTGTATTTCTTCTGTATCTTTGATCAAAATGTATTTGATGAGAGCGAAGCTTCGCGCTGCATGTTGAGACTGAGGAGGGAACCTTCCTAAAGCACATTACATCTCCTGAACAAGTCCCGACACCTCCAGGCAGAAAATCAAGGGGTTAGAGGAGGCCTTGGCACTGCAGTCTGTCTGAGGCGCTAATTCTTGCACACAGCCTTGGCAGGGAGGGAGACAAGGAAGGGAAGAACAGACTTCACGCTCATAGCTATGTGTCAATCTCTCATTTGTCACCAGGAGGGAATTCTGAACTTCTGCTGCTGCACAAAATACTGAATCCAATGTGCTGATATGCAGGAACTTAAATCAAATGTGAGGAAGTCTCTGTTTATATGGACAGTGTCTAATTACTGTCTAGAAACCCAAATATTGAAGCTTTTTTCAGGGTTTTTCAGGGTATTAAAGATGTCAGCGTTTGTGCGTGTGTAAGTCTGTATGTGTGTTTGGACAAATGCTGCAGGCATGGACAGACCTGTGAACAGGTGCATGAAGTGGGAGGTGGGGGGAGGGGGGGGTGGAGGTGGTCCAGGGAGGAGCCCCTGTGGTTCAGTAGAAGAGATTGGTGGTGGAGGTGTGTGTGTGTGTGGTTGGATGTCGAGGTAGGGTTATAAAGTCTTTACCCTCATGACTTGAGCTATCACGTTTGTTAAACAAATGTTTTCCATATAGTCTATCAAAAAAACTCCCACTTCTTTTATTGACATTCATAATTTCACTTAGAAAAATGTGTTTGTGCAAATATCAAGCTGATTTTATTCACTCTTTTAAGATTTCCACAAAACTAACAGTAAATAAATTAATGCCAAGTAACTGTCTTTGTTAATACAATAATAAAAATTTCTCGTTCTTTGCTTTGTCAGAATTACAACTCACTCAAACCTGCAACACTGCTCCCCATCAGCTCAATCTATGATATTAACATTTTCCAAATATGTACTTTTATATATCTGATACTATTCAAAGAGGGTAATATTCCAGCTCATTTCAGGAAACTAACTCTCAGATTCACTCTGACACAACCAGACAGTCATCAAACCTTCATCTGACAACCAGCAGATCATTTTCAATCAGATAGAGGGGTCCTAATTTATGAAACTACTATTCTAATATGGTTAAAAAAAAAATTCTTCCTTAAAGCTCTTAAGAGCATATTTTAAAATGACTTCTTGTCTTTTGTATTTCTTAATTTATGTATGTATATTATATAGGTAGAGGTAATGTTGTTTCAGTCTCCATCAGTATTTACAGGATAACTGCTTCAAACAAACATTACATCATTTGTGTGAAAATTAAAGACAAAATACAAATTTTATACATTAACTTATGGTTGGTGCCAGATGGGAGAAAGGAAAATGTACCAGACTGTAGTATGCATTTTCAAAATCAGTTAGACATACATATTAACATACTTTCCTGTTGAATGAGAACAGATCATCCCTTCAACACTCAGCTTCCAGAAATTTTAGTAGTAAATCTAAAATGAAAAGCTTTTAAAACACACAGGTACATGTCCTGCTTCTGTGATGTTCCTGCACTGCATCTATCTATCTATCTATCTATCTATCTATCTGAGCCTCCCTCTTCACTTACACAAACACTCTCACTCACACACACACACACACATGCACACACACACGCACACACACACACACCCTTCCTACATCCATCCTCTAATCCAGCCCCCTCTGAGCTCAGGGTCCCGGGGAAAGGTTCATCCAGAGGGCGGAATCAGCCTCCATGGCAAAGTAAGAGCTGGGGGGTTGGAGGGGCGTTCAGTGAGGTGGGGTGAGGGTGACTGGCATGGGGAAGGGGATGGGGATGGAGTGGGGGTGTGTATGAGTTTGTATGTGTGTGTGTGTGAGAGGAAGGATTGGGAACGGGCTTTGAGAGTGAGCATCATTCCTGATGGTTTCAAGTAGGCACATTAGTGGGGTTAGTGTGCGTATGTGTGTGTGTGTGTGTGTGTGTGTGTGTGTCTTGTAGGATGACTGGTTTTGAGGTTCCTCGCCCACATTTGTCTGGGTTCACTGCTCTGAGTGTCTGCTCTGAGGTCACGGCCGAGCTGCTGGTCAGCTCTTGGTCATGGCGGCTGACTGAGGCCACAGACTGAGATCCTGGAGGGGAAGAAAGAGAAGTGGCTGCCTGTTGGAACGCTAAAGAATGATTTTAGAGGGTTATTAATCATCATTACTAACATCGGCTTGGTAGAAAAAATTAGCCTAGTGAAGTGAGGAAGATTTTAAAGCAGAGGGTATGATTATTAAACAACCGGCTGGTAGTTATGCAAGTTTAACCCGATTAAACAATTGTACTTTTTCCCAAAAAAATCACCTTACAGACACTGGAAACTTGGTAAAGATTGGTAATCCATCAAAATAATCGTCTTATAGTCTTTATTTATTTATATCAAAGCTGCAATATTGTCATTTGGTAATGGAGCAGAGAGCGGGGTCAACTTAGAAAGTCAACTTTGTGGTGTATTATAAGAGATGCTCCACAACCAAGATTTAAGAGGCAGCTCTCTGACAGCATTGCATTCACAAACTATTTTGATGAGAAATAAAACCGAAACAAGAAAATGTTTCTGAAAACGGATCTGAAGTCCAAAATGAGGAACGTCCTTCACTGCACCAAAAGAATGAGGATTCAAACTCACAACTGCATTAACGGGCACATTTAAACCGGATGAAATGTTCACTGTGAGGGATTGTTATTAACTGTAAGATTCAGGTTTCTGCAAGTTGATTTTCACACTGTAATGAAACCAAAACAAATGGCCATCTGGAAACACTCACACACCTGGAAGCTGCCCAGTGCAGCCACAAGTCTGATCTGTTGGCCACTGAGCCTAACTGGAGCAATTAGAGGTTAAGTGCCTTGCTCAAGAGCACCACAATAGTGGTAATCAGAGAGAGGTAAACTGGTATGTGTGTATAAATACTCGGAAGCAGCAAAAACTTAGAGACAGAGAGAAGGAGAGATGGAATAGGAAGGGGAGTGGCTGCTTCAGCGGTAGATATGTGTGTGTGTGTGTGTGTGTGTGCACGCGCACATGTGCACGTGTATGTGTATGTGTATGTGTGTGTGTGTGTGTGTGTGTGTGTGTGTGTGTACTGTTTACAGTTTAGACAGCAGCACACTGGCAGAGCATCAAAACCATGTTGCTTTTTGTTATGAGGTAAACACAACCCCCAACCCTGAGGCAGGGCCAAGACAAACAGCAAAACCCCGGGAAGCCGCCCGTCATCCATGATACCCCGGTGCTCCGAACCTCCGAGGGAAGACTTTGATTCCTACTGGGAGACATTTAGGAGTAAAGAGTCACACCAAAAAACAGGAATGACACTTCTTAAATGACGCCGAATACCTTAAAGACAGACATTTTAGTTCACAAGCTAATCCAGGGTGACTAGTCATGAGTATTTCATTCATGCACGTGTTCAGAGATGCCAGCAGATGCTTCCAGCTGCAAAGTTTAAGGAAGGGGCTCTGCTTTTTAATACATTGAGAAGTTCACCAGAGACTTTGTACTTGAAGTCTTTTCTCCTGTAAAAGTGGAAAACATGTTTTAAAACACTTCTAATATCGTATTAATCTCACCTTTGTGTGTCAAATTTTTATGAGTGAAACGTCTTTTGCTTCTCATGTTAGTGTTCCTAGCTGCACTGTGTCATTGCTGCTCCCTAAACTATAAATCAGCTCTGAAGCTGCTCAAACTTGACACAATAGTAACAAATATATCAAAAATATATTTTATCTTAGAATATGTATAGAAATGAAAAAATGTCTAAGATTTTTAGATAGATGAAGTAAGTTCTCTACAAGAAAATAATATACTTTTCTAGCTGAAGCAGTGGGATCACATTATTCCTCCTTGCAACCACAGAAGGCTCACTTTTGAGAAGAAGTAAGCAAGACAAGTTAAAAGGAATAGGATACAAGATAAAGTAACCAAACGTTGCAAAACCCAACAAAAATGGATCGACAAGGTTGTCATATCTGGCATAACACTTTTATGATTTATGGTTAGAAAGCTAACAGGTACAAAATCAGTTGCTTGTATCAGGTCGTAGTTTTCCACTCACAAGTGGAAATTCTGTTGAATAATTATTTCTCTAACTTTGAAACACAGTCACCTGTTAAATTCATGAGATTGTTGCCCAGAAGCAGCTTTCTGTCTGAACAGTTACCGGAGTCTGCAGCAACTTCAGTCTTAGTGAATTGGTAGGCCACCTGATTGAAACTCATGCACAGAAAGGGAAAGAGAGTTATGGTCTGGGGGTTGTGTGTGTGTGTGTGTGTGTGTGTGTGTGAACCAAAGGAGGGGAGAGCTGGAAAGCACCCCCCCTCCCCCCCTCCCCCACCCCCCAGTGCAGGTGCAATCCAGGGCCATCCGCGACGCTCCGTCAGCTTCGCGCCGGGCCAGCGAGGGGTTCAGACAGGGGGGTGGAGGGTGAGATCTTCTCACCCCGCTGGCCTTCTTCTGCAAAGCGGAGCTGGTAATTTGGACAGAAAACTGGATTTTTGCCCAGCGGCCCAGCGGAGCCCGGGTAGCGAGGCAGTGAAGCAGCCCGTGGTTCGGGGCTCACAGTGGGGGAGAGGGGCTGAACTCAGGATGACCAATATGTTTTCACTCATTCATTCATTCATTCTGCGTTTCCTCAGTTTGCCTCTCCCCCCCCCCCCCCCTCCTGTTCTCACTGTACGATCCACTTTTCTGTGATCAGCTTAGTCTGCCTCGAATGGTTCACCGATTTCATTGTTAACAGCGCATTCCAGTGGAAATACAGTCTAGCCTTGAATTAAGTGTTAAAGTGATAGTTAAAGTAGAAACTATACACATATACACTATACACGTATCATAAAAGTAAATGCATTAAATGTGAGAATTAAAGGCACATATACAGCAAAAGATCAAATAAAATATAAAATAAAAGCACACATTAAAATCTTACATATTTTATATGTTTTTTCTGTCCACTAACACAAAATGCAGGCATGCTGATACACATTTGCTGAATTAAGTGATTACTTAAAGCTGTAGTGACTTTTACATATAAATGGACGTCTGTTACATTCAAGCCCTTGCCAAACAAGTTCACACAATGCCGATTAAGCCAATCACCATCAGGTAAATCTTTGTATTTCACAGTATACAGGAGTTTTTAAATCTGGTGTCTGTGTCGACTTTCCCACACTGGCCCACCGGCAGTGATGCGTTTACATCAACCAGCAATGATTGGTTTGCGATTGTCAACCAGAGCGGACTGTCCTCTGCACCTGTACCCGCATTGCATCGCCAGGGCGTGACCGGCTCACGTAAAAAGTGTCAAAAAGTGTGTAATGTACATGTACATAAATATAGCACCATTTCTCCTGGATTTATTAGACTAAATTAATTTAAAGTAACTGCTTGACATTTTAGGAAATATGCTTATTCGCTTTCTTGCTGAGTTGTGATCACCATGAGGTTGCCAGGCAACCAGCGGAGACTCCAGGAAGTCACTTCTCTTGGCCAAGAAATAATTCGGCACATAACCACAACCACAGAAACACAACTTGTCATTCTGGTTTTAGACCAAGAATAAGAAGTAAAACAAAAGAGATATAACAAACTTCAGAGGTGCTGGTAGCTTGGTTGTTTTATCTAGCTAACTGTTTCCCCTTAATTCCAGTCTTTATGCTCAGCTAAGTTAATCGCATCCCAGCTCAAGCTTCATATTTAACGAACAGATATGAGAGTGGTATTGATGTTGTCTATAATTTTCAGCAAAATAAGCGTATTTCCTCAAATTATTCCTTTAAGTAACTGTTAAAGGACCAGTGTGTAGGATTTAGTGGCATCTAGTGGTGAAGTTGCAGATGGCAACCAACTGAATACCCCTCCCTTCAACCCCTCCCTTTCCAAGCATGTAGGAAAACC
This sequence comes from Thunnus thynnus, assembly GCF_963924715.1. Lineage (NCBI taxonomy): Eukaryota > Metazoa > Chordata > Actinopteri > Scombriformes > Scombridae > Thunnus > Thunnus thynnus. The sequence continues at coordinate 5,674,816 of NC_089532.1, read as the reverse complement.
TACAGTGGCCAGGAAACTCACGAAAAACGCAAAAGACCCTCTCTAGAGCCAGTGCTTGGTTTGTCTGTTCTGGGCTACTATAGAAACATAACAGTGCAACATGGCGGTCTCAGTGGAAGAGGACCTGCTCCATATGTAGATATAAAGGGCTCATTCTAAGGTAATTAAAACACAATGATACTTATTTTCATGGGATTATACATTAATGAAAACATACTTATGAATATTATATTCCATCTCTGCCAATGGATCCCCCTAAATATTACACACTGGTCCTTTAAGTTATGTATTTAGCTAGCTACCTAGCTAGCATTAACAAGTGGTAGGTAAGGTATATAACCACAGTAATAAATTTATGCGTAATGCATTTGAGGAAATCTGGACTGTATATTATAGACTCTTAGTTAATATTATTCCAGAGTAAAAAACATAGCATTGACTGTTAGAGCTGTTAGAGTTAGAGTCTGAAAAGTTCTCATTTTGCAGAGGGCTTAAAGCGAGCAAGTTCAGTTCACTTTCACTTTCAGCTGAAGTTTCAACAGCTGACATCTCAAGATTTCAGCAAATGAAACCAAAACTATCTGCTTGGCTATTGGAGCTAAGTGAGAAACTACAGTGGGTGGAGATGTGGGTGAGTCCATCCTTTAAACCCAAAAACCAAACAACTGCAGCTTTATTGTTATTTACAAGGACAAACATCATTTATTCATTTGACACCTGTGCTCAAATTAGCTAACTTATCAGTGTCAATTATTAAAATCAGACATTAACATTTGTTTCAGTTCCAGGCTGCTGTGTGGTGTGGTGTGGTCTGTCAGCGTTGTTCGAATCAACAACAAATCACAGATTACGTAATCCTCCTCTAAAACGCTGCTCTTTTTTTTTTGTCTCTATTCTTGCACTCAAACAGAAAAGCAGTCATGTAGATTCACCTGCCAAGCTTTGTTAGTCAGTGTGAGGTCTACATCTGCCAAGGCAGGCACAGCAAAGTAATAGAAGGTAATAAAGTACCCCGTAATAGAGCATCGCAGAGGAGGTAATTACAGTGAGGGGTGCCTTTTAAAGAGTTGTTTGTAATGATTCATGGTTGCACAAATGCAATTTTCTTGTCACTCCCCTCTCATCACTCATTGCTGCTCGCCTGGATCTGCAGGTAGCCTTCGTCTCACCCCTGCTAGGAGCATCTCTTCTGTACTAACCAGACACATTAAACATTTCAAACACACACACACACACAAAAAAAACTTTCCATTTATCCAGCTAATTTTAATTCTCATGGCTTCTCTACGCAATTTCTGGTAGCACTATAGCTTCCAGCACAGACTGTTTCTTTCATCCCCCCCGTACCAAAACAGCTCCTGCCGTGAATATTATCATTTGCTGCAGTCAAACAACGAGCAGGAAGGTTCAAACTTAAGATGTGACCGATTTACTTCCAGTCAGCGTGCATGTATGAGCATGCAGACTGGAGTGAGGCACGACGCTCAGACATCTACCACACCACCACCGCAACCAAACAGACTCAGGTGATAACAACCAAGGATTAATAGCAACTAGTAGACTCAAGTAGCCAGGACAAAACTTGTTAATGATTTTATTATTTTTTATGTGTGATTAAGGTTTAAAGAGTTATTTGTTTGTTTTGTTTTGTTAGTTTCATTCATTTAAGGGTGCCTTTTTAACATCTGACCAGGGACAACAGATGAAAATTAGCCATCAAAGCTTATTCTGGCTAATTTACGGTTATTTTTTCTGGTAATATCCCTGACAAATAAACACATAAAATAAATAATCAATTAAAAGTAGATTTGACAAAGTTCCTTAATGAAAAAACAAGAAATCATATCAACAATGTAGTAAAAGTAAGTAAGTAAGTGGCTAATTATGTCAAACAGAAACCCAATAACAAGAAAGAGGTTGACAACATATTGTATGCAGAGCGGGAGATTCGTATCATTTAAAAGACTTCACTCTAGACTTTAAGCGCTATGATGACACATCGTGTCTGATGTACGTCCTGTCTAAAAAATATTTATAAAAATTAAATTGGCATGATTTTTAAAAAGTCATTGAATGGTCTATGAAGGTCGTTGTGGAGGTTTAGTCTCTTTTTTTTTGTCTGGTTAGTGTAGAGAAACAGAAAGGTATGACATGCAACAAAAGCCCTTTAGCTGGGATTCGAACATGGATGTTGTGGTGATGTGGTTTGCTCCTTACTCATTAGACTACCAGGGCAACCATTAGATGTTCAGGCTTGACCTTATGACACACATCTCTGTTAAAATATTCGCTTTTTTCCAAAGCTTTCAACCATATTACATGTTCTCAGGTGTAATTACCTGGCCTTTGTACAGAACTTTAGTCAAGTGATAACATGAGGTCGCCGTAAAAATAGGGGAAATCCCTCTTTTTATATTAAAGCTAGTAAGTGAACCTTGAGTGTAGAATAATCTATGAAGGTGATGGATTAACTAGGCTGAATCAGGATATTCAACAGTCTTGGGTTACTGATCTTTCTCTATTATTTAAGAATGTATTCATAATTCTCACATTATGCCAACTTGTTCCTTCCTAAATTCCCAAAAAGTTCATCCCTGTGATGTCCTCAAATAGAAGAGGTCATCATCTTTGCCCCTGACTCATCTCTGATCCCTCTGTCTTTTGACAACTTTATATGCCTTTTTGTCACCACAAGAAAAGCTTTTCAGCAGCCCGTGGAGCCCCCCCCCCCCCCTCTTCTCCTTTAATAACCTGGGTTTGCATGAGACGTCATTCATGTTCAGAAAACGCTCAGGCGGGCTGGAAGAGACTCGCGGCAGAGCATGCAGCAGCACACCGACACCGACACTCTTCCCTCCGCATCCCGCCCCCCAACCAAGACCCAGACATCAAAGGCAGGTGGAGTGAAACCATGAAATTACAGGTAAGGTGTCAATTACCCTTTGAAACCAAGCACTCTCCAAATCCAGGCAAGACCCAGCCGGTCCCTGGAATTAGAACAAATAAAGAGGAACTGAAGGGAGAATGGCAGAAAAGGGGGGCGGGAGGAGTGGAGGAGGAGGTTTTACGGGCCGTGTTGACAATATGGCATCAGTATAAAAGGTCCTAATTCAGCTTTAAATTACCCCCCTTGTACTCCTCTCCTCACACACATCACATATTGTACAACCACCGCCTGGAGGAGAAAGGGCCGGTTGCAGGATGAGTTGTGGTAAAAAAAAAAAAAAAAAAATCTGCATCTACACAGTTTGTTTTTACTCGCACCAACTTTCTCCTGCTAACTTTTTGCTGGAAAAGCAATACTTTTCTAACCAATTACATTCCTGGTCTCATTCACACAGCGTTTTTTTTTTTTTCTTTAACAATCACAACAAATTTCAGCGTGTAATGGAGGGTAAATCCGACTGAACACCTTCTAATTTACGGGAGCATTTTTTTTATGGCTGACATAAAACTCTTTATAGGGTATATTAGGATCAAATTGATGTTAGTCATTCAAGTTTACAGGCTTTTTCAGAGGGGAAGGAATAAACATGCTGCATATGTGGGGGAGTATTTTTGTAGTTGAAGGAAAATTATATCAGAAATTTAGTTTTGCCAGCTACTGAATCAAAAATAAAGCTGTAACACCAGTCTTACAAGACAAACACAACATATCTCATATTTCTCTTTGTCTCCAGTTTAACATACCTCATCTATTATTTCCTCATAAAGAAAACTGTCACTGTTGGAATTAATTGAATTAATTATTGTTCTCTCTCTCTCTGTCTCTCTCTCTCTCCCTCTTTCTCTGTGCGCCATGAAGCCAGTTGACAGCTCATGTGGGAAAAAAATCCAAGTACAGCTTTGGGTTACACAACACACACCCGCCCGCTGAGCCACAGACAGCGCTAGCCTGGTCCAGCCCAGACACTGCAGAACACCCACCACGCTTCTTCCCCGCCCTCGGCCTGCCTTCCTCTGCCAGGTGGCTCGCACTGAGCCTGGCTCTGAACTAGCTGAAGGAAGGTAAAGATGACCCGTGAATAGAGAAACTCTCTGCTTTACAGATAATATATTTATGTCTGAGAACAGAAGAGTGTATCTGTGCATCAATTTAGGTGACCCAGAGGTGGATTTCTTTTAAAATAGTATTTTAAAATCTAAATAAATGTAAACCAGAAACAGGTTGTCAGTAAAATCTACAAACTACTAAAAAAAGCTACAGTTGTAAACCAATATGTGTATATACAGTAATTAGGAAAAAAATAGTTGAGTTTAGCTTCCCTAGTGAGTTTGTTCATTTGTTTTCAGCATTTAAAAACAACTTTATGTGTAAAAAAAGCAGGAAATGTGGTTCCATCATACTGTATATTGAATGCTTTATACATATACACTTGCCACACATTACAATTAATACTTTACATTTGAGTTTGAATCCATTTTGTAGCTGAATATATTTATTTTTTTAGGTGTTTTCAAATTTTTAAATTTAGCAGTTACTAAGTGGACCTTCAATTCAAATCAAATCTTTATTCTCTGTGCGCACCATGTACAATGAAATTCTTACTTTGTGCTTCCTTCTGGCCATCAAAGATAACCAGAGTTGAGAATTAAATATAAGACTTTGAAATATTTAAGCTATAAGCACAATATCTATAAACTTTAAAAGATAAAAATACAAAATTACACACAAATGTATGATGCAAATGTTTACGTTAATGCGTTGCGGTGAGATTGTTTTGTCAACTATTGTTTACAAGGTCGAGACTGAACTTTTTATCAGAGTTTTTAAGCCAACGTGTACTGTGTTGAACTCCATCTGCTGAGGACAACAGTGTGATATGATCAGATGTTCCTGAACAGCTACAGTACCTGGTGAGATTGTCAAGTACTATATAGGTTTATGCATACATTGGAGACACTGTATCGGCTCACTAATGTTCATATGCATGAGATTCCCATGCATGTGCATTTACTGTATATTCACCTTTATATCCTGATTATGGATATCCGCCGTGCTTATTTATACATATTCTAAATACTGTAAAAAGAAAACAGTTTATGCTGATGCAATGACACAACCTCCATTTTTGTTTTTGTTTAGTCTGCTGTCAACCAGTACATCCTGTCTGCGCTCTATGTGAGGTCCTGTTTTGTTTTGTTTTGTTTTGTTTTGTTTTCTCATGTATTGTGTAACCGTTTTGTAACGTGCCAGAGCCAATTAATGAAGTCATATTCCTGGTGTACCGCTCACACCTGGCACGAAGGCGTGACGCTGACACAAAGGAACGGTAAACAGGTTAAAATGCACTTCAAAGTCCCAATCAAAATTTGCTCCTGCGGACATAAGCTAAATGCAGACACATTTTGACAGTTACCATGGAAACCACATACTGTATTATGATGACACACCTCAGAATGCTAACGAACATGAACAGAATGTGTGTTTGCCTGCCATCCACGTAAACCCATTACTAAGCATGTGACTCCTTCCTGCTTTAGTTCTTTGTAACTATTAACTACTTTCTAACTTTTTTTCACTAAATCAAATTATAATTATTAAATTGGGTGGCATCAATAAAACTTAAGAAATGTCTTAGCTTAGAAATGTCTCAACTGCCAGTCCTATGAAAAGGTATGAATTTATTTATTTATATACAAAACATGGAGAAATACATGTATGTGCCTTTAGGAGTTAGTAGTATTCAGTTTAGGAAATACTAGGAAAGTATTATTATTAGATACTAATTGAGATATGTTGTGTCAATTTTTCGCATTGTAATTTAAAATCTTACCAGTATCAAGTGTCAACCGTATTTCATATTATCTCTTTACTCTCAACAGGTCATATTAGCAAGTTTTATTAGCTTTATTATCTATTATGGCCGGCAGTTACCAAGTGGCATCTACCAATGAGAGAGAATCTAAAAGTGCCGCTGACGGCCGATCGATGCTCCAAAAAATCATTGGCTCCGATTGACTCCCATTCAAAATGAGTCAACTTCTTCTTCAATAGTCTTTTTCAGTGAGTCGTTATGGTCTCAGTCGCTATATTCAAGCCCTCTAATAAGTGTGATGGTGGTCATTTAGGAAATTATTGCTCCGTTCACACAAAGCAAAATGATGTGTATATGACATTAAAAAGATGCACAAGTTATTAATAATCAATAACAAATGATGTCATGTAAGTTTAAAAAGAGTTGAGTAGATTATACCAGGCTTTAGTTTGGATAAATAACCCGACAGTAAAATCAAAAATAACACTAAAACTGGATCAAAACAACTTCTTGTCTTCAGCTGCTTTCTGGGTAACATTAACCCAGTATTGTGTTGGTGCTACATTGACTGGGTAAACTGGGTAAAATTTTAACGCAGTGATTTTTAGTGTGACGACTTACTGGCTTTGATGTTTGCCATGTGGTCGTTGATTGACAGCTGGACTCATACTGAGTTAAACTATTGTCACAATATTTTGGCAAAGACAGTCAATGGTAACAACTAATCTCTATGTAAGAACTGTCTGTTTTAATTAATGATGCATACAGTAAATCTCTATTTTGTAAACACTTAATTCATAACTCAGCTAAGTTAAAACAGAGATGGTGCAACCTGCTCCAGCTCTTGCTGAAAGACGTTATTAAAAAAAGGGGTGAAGAATATTGCACAGTCAAGAAATCAAACCCAGTTATGAAGACTGTGAATTGTGCATGAAACCGCTATATTTGTAATGCAAACTGCTGCAAGTCATCTTCTCAGTTTACCAATAACAATCGGTTATTATAAACAAATTGGGTGTTTACAAATGTTTCAGTTGTTAAATTGACTACTTTTAATCCTAATGAATGTTGGAGTATAAATATGCATGTAAACAAACTTACAGAGAGGGAGAGAGAGGCAGGCGGAGCACGTCTGTCAACAGGCTGACGACAATAATAAGTCATCAACCTTTTCAGGTTGATAAACAACTTCCCATTATTAATAACTGTGTTGATTCATTGTGGGCTGCGGTCTACAGCTCATCACATCCAAGTGTTTTATTCATGAGTTATGCGGCATAGTTTCCAGCAGCCTGGGCCAAACATCTGTCAATTTATCTTACACTTCCTAATGAAGTTTTAGGCTTTGTCTCTCTCATCATCAAGGGCTTGTGCCTTGCCTTGGACATTACTGCGTCAATACTGGGCATGCATACTTTGTTTTTTTTTTGGTGCTGTTCCTTTAACATTTTTTTTTTTCAAAAGTCATGTGAGGTAACCCTTGATGAAGTAGCTGTTAGAGGCACTGAGCTTTCAAACAATGTGTGAACTCGCCTTTGTCAGAGCGGCGCAGATAACAACAAGTGAGTGACACTGTTTGTCTGCCGCAGAGGGGGAAGTGATGCAACTTCAAGCCAGGAGATTCAAAAACAACACAAATCAAAGAGGCCAAGGCGTTCGCTCAAAGGAGCCGTCCTGCCTCGCTGACAGACGGGGTGCTTCAGTGGAGGAGCCGTGAAAAAGTCTTAAAAGTCCCTCAGTTTGGTGTCACTTCTCCGCCGTCACTCACACACAAACACATTTAGATATATATCGCAAAATGGCTTCAGTGTTGATATCTTTGTGCGCAGAGGCTGATTCTTCTGGGTGACCGTGTGCAAGCTTCTCTCTGTTTGCCTGCGTAAGTGGCTGTGTGTGGTGGATTTCCACTTTATGACTTAAACATAAATTATAGAAAGAGATTACAAAACATCACATCACTCAAAGTCTGATGAGTAAAAACGTAGCCGAAAACACGTGTAACCACAGTTAAACCCAACAACACTGAGTGTTATGGAACTATATGAATATTTTTGCTCTCTGGAGGTCTGTTGTTGTTGCTCAGCTGGGACAAGACAGCTGGCCCTCGTGCTATGCCATTACATCGGATCCCCTTATTACAGAATCCCAGCAGTAATGGAAATAACCTGTCGTCCTGGGCCAGGTAGCTCGACAGGACCATAAATCAAACCAGTGTTTGGGGAAGGTGGCGAGGAGGGGGGGGGGGGTGTTACAGGGAGAGAGAAGAGTAGAAGAGAAAAAGTAGGGTAAAGAGACGCAGGGAGGAGTTTCCTGTGCTTGTTGACAGGCTTGAACGAAGCTTGAGCAAACAGGCTCTTCAGGTGTGAGAAGCTCAGACAGACAGACAGATTGGTAGATAGACAGGCATGCTAGAAGGCAAGACAGACAGACTGACTGAGAAACTTTAAAGTAGTATAAATGCAGCTTAAGAAAATTAAAAAAAAAAAAAAAACCCTAGCAACAGCAGCAAAAAAGGCTGATTTATGGTAAGTTGCTCAACATTTTTGTGTCGCTCAACAGAAGTGATTTTTCCTTTCATGTCGCACACCTGAAGAATTTTGACACCGTCATATTTTGTCGTGCAACGTGACTGAGTAGTTTTACTAATGTCACCATGGAAATTGTAGTTTTCTCTGAACTTCCTAATTGATGTTTTGGTCTGTTACTTTAGATAACTTGTAACATCCTAGTTTAATTAGCTAGCTCGCCGAAGCATAAATTGAAAATGACACGTGACTCTTTTAATTTCTGTTGAGCAACACAACAAAGTGTTGAGTGACCTACCATAAATCAGCCTGAACAGTGATGGATCTAGACATGTTATTTTTTTCCTTTTTATTTATTGATTTTTTTTTTCTGGCATACTGGGTGGGTGGGGTTTACTTCAGGTTGTGAAATGGCTTCAGTGGGGCCGTTCACAAAAACTTAAGATTATTGCAAAGTGTGTTAAAATCAGTTACTGATAATGGACACTACATGCTAAACTGACATCAGTGTGTTAGCATGCTAATATTTGTATGTTATATTTTAGACATAAAGTACAAACTGATGCTTATGGGAATGCCATTGGTGTTGCAGACATTTAGTCATAAACCAAACTATTGGACAAGTTTTGACCTAGATGGAAAGTGAAGGGACTACATCACTTTTCAGTAACATTTCACAGTGGAGGAAAAGGTCAGATAAAAGACCTGCTGATAGCTTATAATATTACACATTAACACTATAACATTTTAATCTAACAGAGATCTTCATCAGGCAGTTTCCTGTGTGGATGATTGTGATTCATGCTTTACATGTGATGTATTACATTTATTATGTTCTTGTATAACGTTTTTTCTATTTCTCTGTTAGATCGACACGTTGCTCTGTTAAATTGAATTTGCTGGGAGCCATCAGTGCAGTGTGCAGGTCTTTTATCTGTTTGTTTTTTGATCCAGGACCTGTGGTAGTTTTTTTTTGGTTGCCCTACATTCAGTTGGCACTGGAGGAAAAACCAGAGGATCATCAAACATAGTAGGATCCATCACCTGAAAACCATGAATGTCTGTATAAAATTTCATGGCAATCCATCCAATAGTTGTGAGATATATTTCTGACCGACTGACTTATATTGCACGTGTGCCTATGACGGCGGAAAAAAGCAAAACACAGCGTGTTCCAGTCAAATCTGCACAACGTAAAGGGTCTCATTTCTCAAACCTCGGAGCTTATCCGTGGCTCGTGATGCAAATTGTTTGGTTGCTTATAATTAGCATACACACATGTACTCCGTGGTTTTGCTTTGAAATGATTTGTCAGAGTCTTGCAACATCATAATAATCAAAAGGCATCCTCGTATTTGTTTTATTTGGTGGGATTTTTGTGATTTGTCTCTGTCTCTGGGATTTAATTCCTTGTGGTGTTGCTGCTGAACAATCCTGCCACTGTTTCCCTTCTTAGTTTATGGCTGATTGGGTGTCTAATTATGATCTCGCAAACTAAAAGGGGGATGGAAGCCCTGTGATCTCTTTGGTTTACGTTGATTAGGCGTCATGATGTTTCATTTCTGTGTAATAGAGTCAGAGTACATGTGTCAAATGTTTTGAACCTTACAGTAATGTTACAAAGTTTACAATATCCCCTGAGGGTGGTGTTTTAACCTTTGTGACAGAGCGAGAAGTTTATATGTTTTTACGACGGAACTTTTAAGGTCCCGACGCCCAGAGCTGACACACCGATTACACACTACACAGTCAGAATAAAGGAGCACAATCATGCAGAAGAAGCACAAAGTCACACTCAGAAAGAGCCAAAAAGCAAATCATTAGTCATAAAATTAAATCCTATTTGCTATTTGAGTTGAGTGATGGATATTTCCTTGCAGATGCCCAAATGTGTATATAACTGTATATTATTGTACATTGTTCTATTTTATTATATATATCAAATGAATTGTTTTATTCTCTTCTAATTTAAAATATTTTAATATTTGTATATTGCATTGTCTATGTGTGAAGCATGGGGGGGGCTTTAACTACCACCTTAACTATAGCAGCTACTGTACTGTGTGTGGCCTCAATAGAGAGAAGTCTCAAAACAACAACAGTGCCTTGCAAAATAACTCACATGAGCCGTTCTTATCGGTTTAAAGGTCTGATTAAAAGTGTTTCTCACCAAAACACATTGTGTGTATCCTTGAGGTCTAACAGTTTGTTGAGTGCATTTATTTACTCATATAACATTTGAAAGTTGGATTTTTTTCATTTAAATTGTGCATCGTTTACATCCAAGTTTGCTTGGTAGCAGTCTTCTTCTTCTTCACTGCTTTTTTTGTTGGTGCCACCTCTCGAGCAGAGGAAAAGTGTAAAACAGACAGCAGGATGTGAAGTGCGTCGCCCGCATTGTCCCACATGAGCATAATAAAAACATAATGGGCACCCATTCAAAACATCGCTCTACAGCGCTACTAAGGGTCTAAAATTCCACAAGGTACCTTTACGTTTGGTTAACTATAAAACTATCCGGTTGAAATGGATCGTAGTTCAAAGAAACCAACCAGGTCTACTGGTCAAAAGCAAAGCCGCATACGCAACCAACCATCCACCATCATGACACTTGATGTTTAGACTTGGCGGTTAAGGTCAGAGATTTTGTATCAGTTATTCATGACAACAATAATTCTATCAGGTCATTTTAAGTGTTTCAAAACTTTTATGCCATTTTATTTTGGGTGTATCAACAACCTACAGTAACTTATGTCAAAAGAATCTAACAGTAAAATGTCTTGCTGCTAACACGTTTACCTCTGCTGCTATTTTAAGGCTTTTATATGTTTTTGTACTTGTGTGCAGTTATATAATCCCTTTACTCTTTGTTTCTGAAGCTTCCTAAATAAATTTGGTAAGTATGTTTTTAATAATCTTATATTTTTAATAGTTAAGTTTGTTTAAATCATTTATTCTGCAAGTGGAATTTCATTTCAATGTATGCGAGTACTGAGAAATGATAATAAAGAAATCTGGACTCTTTATATACATTATATACATTTGAATTATTGTTAGTTTTGCCAGTTTGCTTCACTGGTAGTTTATACACAGAAATATCTAATCCAACTATGATCTGGCACAGATGTTATGATTGAGAGAAATCCAGAGGGAAGCCACTTAGAGAGCCCTATTTATCAGTCCCATTAGCAGAACCCACAGATGAAAACACAGACACATCCTGAGCACAATGGCGCAGTTGTTTTTTTGGGGGGGTAGGGGAGGATAATATAAAGTGCATTTAATATTCACATATATCTGTTACCAGTTTGGATTGCACGCTTCTCTTACTTTCCTGGAGAGCTCGTTTAGCGTCGAGCCCTGGGGGGAACAGGTGGATTTTAGGTGTGTTGTCTTGCTGCGTCTGCACAAACCCACACACACCGGGAGACAACATTGCAGAATAGATGGCATAGTTCAAATGTTTTTAATTTGCTTGTAATAGTGCCTTTGTGTCCCAGATCTTTGTCATTTGCATACCTCATGAGTCGGAAAAGGGCGATTATGTTCCATCATGCCACCCATCAATGTTTTCTTTGGGCCTGCGATGCTATGTGTGCTTGGCAGGGGTGCCAGTCTCTGCATTTCAACAGAAAGCATTTTGTTTTAGTGCTAATTACATGGCAGGCAAAGGCAGATGGGCCCTGTTTCTTCCTCCCCTCTGTGGGTGACAGTTATTGACAATCGGCCCTGTCTAGCCATAATACGCCAGAGGCAGAGGAATCAACCACTTCCAACGTAAACATTGCAGGGAGAGGTGCTTCAAATGGGGCAGATTTTACCTTGACAACTGTAACTATGTTCAACAAATTAGTCTCAGAATCCCCAGGTGTTTACACTCATTGAAATAAAAGAGATTGCCTTTCTTCTGACTGACAGTAGGGATCCTTCAGATTTGGTGTTTTGTTTTCATTGCCGTGGATGACACCCACTCAAAGATGCCAGTCTGATTCCCCAGATCTCACGTGTGTGTGTGTGTCTGTAGGTGCACAAATGTGTGTGATTGCCAGAGGGTCAACATGTATTTGCAAATGATTCCTGGCATTTGTCTTAGCCTGTATCGCGTTCCAGACTCACTGCAGAACAAATCTGAACAATTGTTCAGACTGAGTGTGTCAGTCTGACTGTCAGTTACAGAAAATTACGCTAAAGTTTATCTTTCGGATAATTCGCCTGTGAACATTTTAATCTTCTGATACTTCACGTAAAATATTCCTATTCTGTCTTATGGTGTGTGTGTTTCTTTAAGCCAGGATCAAAGATCAGCAGCACAGGAAGATTCACTCCGTGTCTTCTCCCCCGTTGAGTGACTCTCTATCTTGTGTGAAAATGGTTGGAAGGGTCAGCGCCTGTGAGTGACCCAGAGCTATTTCCCTGCTGTCTTGATTGTCCCAAGTTTGCATCCAACACTTAGTCACACCAGCTTCAAAGGAGGCAACTCGTCACACCCCCGACATCAATAACACACCGTCAGCATCCACGCCAATCAAACTGTAGATGTTAGAGCTCGTTGTCCCAAATGGACCAGACGTGACATCACAATGTTCGTTGGTCTACTTGGGAATTGAACCAGCAACCTCACTGCTACAAACTAATGATTTTCACATTGCTTTGATCTGTATTTACTCTCAGTCTGATTGACATTAAGAACAGTTCACAAGTTATTTAGATGAGAGACACAAAAGTTGTTCGAACACTTAAAATAATTCAAATACTTTGATTTTTTTTTTTATAGGAGCAGCTCACTTTAAACTGATTTTGCATCCTTACGCACCCAAAAGTTGATATGTTTACTGGTGTAAGGGGACACTAATCACCACAGTTTACTGTAAACACGGTCCTCTCTATTGCCAGCTCAGAAAATGCTTCTGGTAATAGAAAGTGAAAAGTAAAACTGCAAATGAGTTGCTGATTATGCACCAGAGTAACACTGCAAATGCTATTTTAAAAATTCTGATATTCATTGTATTTTTGTAGATTTGTTTTAGCTTGAAAAGGAAAAACAAAATCCCACACACTGTCCATCACTTGTATGAACTTTATTAACAATATTTAGGACATTTCAGGCATCAGGTCTTTATGAATTTTGCCTGACGAATGTTTGAGGACAGAACATCATTAATAAAGTTAATACGATATAATGGACAGTGTGCAGGATTCTTTGTTTCCTTTGCAAGTCAAGAATTGTTGATCCTGCACACCTGTTACTCAGACTCAGTGGTGTGCAAGAACTTTGATAATATTGCAACCTTTTTTTTAGAAATCAAGGAAACTAAAACCGAATGTTAAAGCCAGTGTGGACCTACTGTCAGATGCAGCTACATTTTATATTATATTATATAGCAGTGACACTGGAAAACCCCAAACTTCTCCCTGGAAATGTTCATGTCTAAAAGTGAGGGTCTGAATATTAAACTTCACTTGTTCTATCGTCTGTGTTGTTGATGATTGATATTGAGGAGACGTTGATGCTTGGATAGCATGGTATATTTTGGGTGTATATAACTGATTGACAGGTGCAGTCATAGGTGTGTTTGCATTCAATGAATATTCACTCCGTTTCCCATTCACTACTATTGAAGACTGTCTGACAGCATGTGCTCATTTAGTCAATAGAAACACTGCTGCTGTGTTTCATCACCATCTTTAATAAATATTACACTACCAGACTGCAAACTGTAGCGTCACTCTCATATGCTGTTTATAGTTTGTGATCACTCTGATTTATTTATTACCCGCATCACAAATGTGACATCTCATCTCTTTTCGGGGACATTTCGGTGAACGGAAACGTCATGTGACAATCGGTGCCGGCTTAATCCACCACAGCTCCGCCTGGGCCTCTTCCCTGGACATTTGGATTTTCTGGCTCAGTCCATTTTGCCAGCCTGGTATCACCAAATGGTTTATGAATAACATGTGAATTTCTTCAGTCATTTAGCGTGACTACAATGACTATGAATTTTCTGCTTTTCTTGTGTCATTTCATGCCATTTAGGTCATAAATTAAGTAAGTACCAAAAACAACCTATAGTTACATTTTGAACAACAGAAGACATGATGCATTTCAGGTGACATCAATATAATGTGACTTTCTTTTCTTTTATAAGGTGATTTGGCTTATTAGGGGGGAGGCGGGTTGGGTGGATGCCTAGATATTAAGTTGGCAAAAAGTTGCAAGAGCAGCAGGAGAGCGCTGTTTGAAACTGCTAACTGGACATTTTTTACCATCACGTTGGGCAGGCTCCCTCATGGGGTGGCATATAAATAGCATAGCCCTTTTAAGGACATTTCATGTTTCATGTCTACATATTTTAAGCTTTTTGTGTCATTTAACGCTGCATCTTTTTGCATGTTGGTTAGGATTAGGGAAAGATCATCGTTTGGGTTAAAATGATCATTCACCATTAAACCGGACATTTTTACTGTCATGTTGGGACATTTTTACCACATTTTATTGATCATTTTAACCCAAACCATGATCTTTCCCTAATCCTAACCAACACGCAAAAAGATTTAGAGTTAAATGACACACAAAAAGCTTAAAATACGTAGACATGAAACATGAAATGTCCTTAAAAGTGCCATGCTATTTATACGCCACCCCATGGGGGAGTCTGTCCTCCCAAGAAAAACTACCCTATAGGTCGTAAATTAAGTCGCCAAAAATGACCTATAGTGACCTTTGAGTTGCAGACATCAACTAGCGGCCGTAGTAATTATGACCGGGAGAGATGACACAGTTCAGATGACGTCTACATAAGTTGAATTCCTTATTAGGAGGAGGCAGATTAGGTGGATAGCTAGAGAGTTAGTTAGATGACAAAAAGTGGATTCAGGAGTATTACACCGCTGTTCACTTCCCATTTCCAACCATCAGCCATAACGTGGTGTTTACTGTTGCCATGACGACAAAGGTTGCCTAACTTTAAGGAGGTAGTGACCACGTTTCAAGTGAACATTTTAACGCAAACCTTGATCTTTCCCAAACCCTAACCAAGTGGTTCTTGTGCCTAAACCTAACCAGACCTTAACCACAGCGTCACAAAACATCTTTACAAAACATCATAATGATTTGTAACAATTTTGGAAATCGGCATATTACGCTCCTATGGGTCATTCTGGAGTGCAGGTACAAACGACCTATGTGATCGTTTAATTTGGAGGACTTGTTGCTAGGAGACCACATTGATTTTGCGGTACAAGTGCTCCATTTACATCTACAGACTTGTTCTTCTACAGGTTACGGAAACAGATTTTTTTTTTTCTTTAATTAAATATTGTGTTTTCTGGAGAAAAAAAAAAAAAAAATCTGTTCAGTAAATTTGTTCTGTTTTGCCCCTCGGGGCCATTAAACATAAAACACATTGCTCAGCTCCTCTCCAGTGCACCATGCTTTGGGGATTATATTTGGAATTTTTTGAGAACTGGGAAATTATTCGATGTTAGCTCAAACCGCTGACTGACTTTGAAATGAGTTCATCCATGAATATAAAGAGATGGAAGAATTGTGCTGTGTAATGATGTGCTTTAATTCTTGCTGTGTGTTGGTCTCATAACACCTTATAAACAGTATCTTTTATTGTAAGGTAACACCGACATTATATAATGTGTATTCATATCAGTAAAGAATTTGGCAGAGATTCATGCCATAAATCATTCTGTGTTACAAATCCACATGAGGACTTTCAGCTTTCTCTTTAAACCCTTTATCTCTTATGTAATATGTCCCTTAAAGCCAAAAATACCCCCTTTTAAAAAAAAAGTGAGACAAAGATATAAGTAGGCAGAGATACTGAGAGGGAGACAGAGAGAGAGAGAAGAAACAGTGGCTCGATCCACAACCAGCCGCCTCAATTAAAGCATTGACAGCTTCCAATATAGATTCATCTTCCTTAGCACTGACAGCTGCTTTAAACCCTCTGAATACCCCCGGGCGAAGACACACACATGTACACCCAAACATACTGGAGGTGTCAGACTGTCAGAGGTGCACCGTGAGCTGTTATTGGACTCAGATCTCACGCTTTAGTAGGCTAAAACACCGGTTTTCTGTCTTCGCTCTCAGGAGTTTGGAAGTCGCTCACATGAGCTGAAATGCAGGTGGTCCGATATTCTGCCAAAGTGATCTGAATCTGAATCTGTGTAAATTACAGCGTCTGAAAACCTCACTTTCACGACATGTTCAGACGAGGCTCGCGGTCCCAGATCATTCTCTCTCTCTCTCTCTCTCTCTCTCTCTCTCTCTCTCTCTCTCTCTCTCTCTCTGCCTGTGTGTCTCATGCTCTCTTTGTTTCCCTCCTTTTTTTTTGTCCTCTCTTCTTGTCTTTGTCTTCCTACTTTCGCAGTGTCCCACTGTGGCTGCTCTTTTAACCCCTACAATTCATACTGTTCATGTGTTTTGAATTTTTCTGTCTTTAGTACATTATTATCTCAAGATTTTTCCAAGCAACAGTGCCAGTTTTTTTTTTTTTTTTTTTGCAAACATGTTGACCTGTTGCAAAACAAAAGCTTCAGGTTAATTGCTGCCAAACCTAATTTCCAGTGTATTTGACTGCATACTGTACAATAAAGCCAAATGCTTCATCAGATGTCAGACTGTTGAGTCACATCATTATTAGTTATAAAAACATTCTTTCCACACAAAAGAAATGTTGTCATAAAACTTTCTTTCCACCTTGAAAAAATAAAATCCCATTTCTATTCACTTTTCCTCAAACTGATGCACCAAAACCTCATTAAAATACTTGAATGTAATCTCACTTTATCCCACTATCTGTCTCATTTGATTTTCAATTTTTCAAAATCTGAGAGAAAATCAGAATTGCTTCATTTTGAGTAAAAATATTAAGTTATTGACAATAAATTTAAAAAATATATACACAGCAGATACACTTACAGGAGAAAATCTACATCAACTTGTTTCTTTTTCTGTTTGACTTGAAATACTCATTTTTGTCAGAATAGACACTAAAAGGAAGATTAATGTCTTTCCAGCCTTAAGTTTTCTCAGCATGTTATTTTCTTTTTCTCAAGTCATGTGTCCAACTTTGGCCCTTGAGATGTTTGGCAGTAACTTCTTTCCACAGATTTTTTTTTTTTTTAAAGTTCAGTTGTTTATTTAGGGATTAATTTTGATTCCTTCCAGGTAATTACAGACACATCCGGTTTTATTTATTTTATGATTGTGTTGTGAGACACGTTCTCTTTCTTTGTGGGAATGTGAGCAGCCAGTTCCAGTCTTGTGGGGCTGTCGCACATTCTCACCCTGTTCTCTGGATGTACAAACAAACTGAGCGTTGTGCGCAGATGGGGACAAAAGGCAGGCTTATGGGCGAGGCGAGGAGGAGTCAGGTGGATCAAGGAGCGATGTGGGAAAGGTGGAATCTCCCGGCGATCCTCCTGGGACCACCAAAAGGAAGAGAAATGTCAGATTTACAGGATTCAGCGTTCTCCTGGGAAACATGGAGGCTTTGACGCACTCACATACAGTTAAAAACTCTCACACACATTAACTGGGAAAAATGGACTAGCTGACAGAAAGCAGATGCTTTTACACCTGAGACCATTCCTGAGAAAACAAGCTGATGGATTTCACACACGTATAAACACACACACACTCAGACATATTCAAACTTGTACAGTGACACATCTCATCAAAAATATGGCTGTAATACCTGACATGCCGCACTCACACGATTATGCAAATGCACAATCGCACACATTCACACACAGATTCATAAACAATGCCAGATTACAGGATTCACCCTTTGATGGGAAAATGGTCATGAACACACTGACGCACATATGCAGGTCATATGCAGGTCATATTTAACATCATATATTCACATATATAGTTGAATTTTGTTAAATGCATGAGCCGTATCAGATTGCTGCATTTGAAATTTTGATATTTTTGGACGCAATTTTCTCATTTTTATTTTTATTTTAAAAATAATGTTTTCAACTGCCATACATGTGACAGAAAGAAGGAAATATAATCATTTTCACTCTACAAATGGCAAATATTTATTGTTCGCATATGAAAACTTGCGTGTCAGGTTCTTTTCTCCTTTTTTAAAAACATAATTTAATTTTTTTCCATTTCTATTGTTTAAAAAGCCATATCCAAATAAAAGGGAACTTAGTGGGACCATTTTTTATAAGGTCTTTACCTGAATATGTATCATCCTTCAGCTCTAAATATACATTACATAAATTAAAAGCACTATAATTATTTTTATGGGTTCCAACAGGGGGAAAAAATCATACAACCTTTAAAAAGTGCCTATATTTTCCAAACTGAAAATACAGACTGTCATGTGTTGCATATGACTTTGTAAGAAATATGAATGAGAACTGCAGGGTTGTGAAGATGGCAGGTCTGTGGGACCCTGGCCTGCAGTAAGAAGAGAGATTAGAGAGATTACAGTTAAAGAGTATCTCGTCCTGTGGAGCCCCTTCTAAACACCAGCTCCCATCAGATGGGCCTGGACTGATGGAGGAAACAGCAGAGATTATACCCGTTTAACAGTAATCCCCCTCTTCTGGAGCAACGCCAGAACACAGTAGAAGACCACCACTCGACTGGAGAGACAGACAAAGGTGGAAAATAGAAGAGTGTGCACGATTTTGACTTAACTTTTACACAAGGATTTCTATTTTTCCTGTCTGCATTGCAGCGTTTAAAAAGCAAAGCTGCACCAGGCAACGTTACTGTCAGCTCCAGCTGATACAAACATGAACTCCAACACATAAATATCCTGTAAAATGATGGATTTTATTCCTGAAATTTATCATTTCTGTCCACCTTTTACATGACACTGATAAAGGCTTGTTTTGTTAAGTTTTTCCATATCTCAATCAAGGGTCTGAGGATAGAGGAACCTGTATGTTGTACAGTTGATTCACTGATTGGCCCTATGTAGCACTGGACCAGGGTCCCAGTGGGGCCCGAGCCTCTGTTTGAAGTGTCTGTTAACATAAAGTGAAAGTCACAGAGCTCATTTTAAAAGTAAGGATGTCCTGATTGTGGGTTGTTTACAGTAATATTGAGTAATTGCCAACCAAATCTAATTAAGTGTTTGTTTTTGTTTATTTTTCCTTCATATTAAAGTAGCGCAGCATACTGACGCTACAGTAACATTTCATTAAAATACAGTAAAATTAGCAGAACAGGAGAATAGTTCTGCTTTAGGAAGGTAAAAACCTGCATCTCAGACTTTCTGTGGTTGTTTCCTGTAATAATCTGTACGGTGTGCTGTAGGATTTCGTATAACATCTGTGAAGAGGAGTGTCAGAGTGGATCTGCTGTGGCAGGAAGCTTTGGACGGGTGTCAGACAGCCTCTCTTCTTGTGCCGTGAGAACAAATAACTGCAGTGCAGGTGGAGTTTTGAGCCAACAGCACCTGAGGAAAATAAAATATCATTATTTTTTAAGAGTGATGTGTCACGGTTTTGGAAAGCGGTATATTATGCTCTAGAGGGCTATTGTCTTATAATCATCGCTGTACTGATTGTCCAAAAAGCCCTCTGGGAGAAACTTGTGATTTTGAGCTGTATAAATAAACCTAACATGGCCATACAAGCTCAGAGTTTCGTTTGGGCCAATCCGACTCTAATGAGGTTGAGTTGGGTGTGATGAGAAGCTCTTTAATTCAATTGTTATTCCTTCATACTATCACTCACATGAAGAAATTGTTTCTTACTTCATGCATTGCTTCAAACCGAAGGTCAATTCGAGGGTAAAGTTTGTAGTTTTATATAAAACCTTTCATTGCGTTTCTGTTGGTGTTAATTACTACCACTGTTTTTGCAAATGCAGTTTTTTGTGTGTGTGTTGGCAGCTGTCATAATGATCGCTGAGCTAAGAGGTGATTTGTGATTTGTGAAGAGTGAAAAGTGATTTTTTTTTTTCACCTCAACACATCACATGAATGTTTGTGTATGACTAATGTGCCAGGTTTCTGTAAAACCACACTGACACATGAGGCTACACGTGAGTCATATTAAGTTGGATATGTTAAAATGTTTCTGCTTTAAAGGTCCGATCTGTGTATTTTTTGAACATTTAAATTAGAGGTATTTTCACTTTCGCAGCCTTTGACTTGTAAATGAAAAATCGCCACGTTGTACCTTTCACAGATGATAAATAATTGAAATTCTGTAATTACAAATATTACTGATCTAAATAAGCATTTAACAACATCACTTTTAGATGTAGTAGTTGTTTAGCTTAAGTCCTTGTATGAAAAGGCCTGTT
This sequence comes from Thunnus thynnus, assembly GCF_963924715.1. Classification (NCBI taxonomy): domain Eukaryota; kingdom Metazoa; phylum Chordata; class Actinopteri; order Scombriformes; family Scombridae; genus Thunnus; species Thunnus thynnus. Next base: position 5,654,231 of record NC_089532.1, on the reverse strand, counting down.
AACCAGTTTGGAAATGATAGCAGGTTCAAATCCTTTATTTTGAATTTTGGTGTTGGGCAACCCTTATGTGTGCATTTGGATTACGGATAGACCTTTATAGAGATCTGACTGTGCTTTTAAAGTGTTTTTCAGCACAAGAGAGACCATACTGGACTGTATATTTGTATTTATAATCTTCTTGGTTGTCTCTATGCTTTAAAATACGGTAAGTCAATAGTTAAAAAAAGCAAAGCTATAGGCTGAGAGCAATGAGCAAAAGAACAGATGGACAAACTGACTGAATAATGAAAAGACAGACCAACAGAGAGACTGAATGATTGATTGATGGATAGAAAGCCTCCCAGACAGAATGACAGGCTCGCTGACTCAGTGTCTGAGAATGAGAAGCAGGGGTTGGAATGAGCGAGTGAGGGACGAGAGACACACGTAGAGACACACACACACACACACAGAGAGAGAGAGAGAGAGAGAGAGAGAAAGAGAAAGAGAGTGTAATGAAACATTTAGAAAACATAAAGTGGAAAATGACTCTGTTAATTCACCTCTGATAACTGGTTCAGTGCCAGACCACACACATGGATGAACAGATATGGATGTCTACACACACACACACACACACACACACACACACACACACACATGAACACATGCAACAGACACACATATGCACACACACACCGCATACCTGGCTGGGTGGGCTTGGTTGCTCAAGGCTACAGATGTAGCTGTAACTCCTCTCCATGGCAACAACAAAAACGCTCAGGTGACAATTGAAAGTCTGATGCAGCGCTGTAGAGCAATCATGAGGGATTTTTAATAGATATGATATTAAATATATCCCCAAAAAAATGCATAGTCAGAGTTTAAAATCTATGAAATGTCAAATATTCAAGTGAAGAAGTGAAGAAATGGCTTTGAAGGATGTTTTATGAATGACTCAGAGATGTTGATTTATGAATGACTCAGGGGTATTGTGTACTCTGTTTTACAGAAAATGTTTTTGTAGCTAAATTAACTCATCATCATCTAGGTGGATACAGATGTCTTTGTCAGTTTTAACCTGTAATTTCTAGTTATTATGTTCTTCCTGACGTGTAATTGTGAGTAGCTGAGTCACGAGTTAATTGTCGAGGAGCAGGAAAATCTTCAGGAAAAAATCCTGCACACGTATTATTTCCCCACTTTTACAGTAATGATCATCGGCAGGTCAAATCCCTAAAGACATTAAGAAAGGAAACTCTTACCAAGCTTTCTTTTTGTGATCTTAATTATCATAATGTGTCTATTTCTCGGAAATATTCATAATGACAAACAATTGGTATCCATGTCGATATAATAGACCTCAGTTCATTCACGTTTCAACATGACATGTTAATTTATGTTACTGTTTAACATTTATTCAGTTTATATATTTTATTCATTCACATTCACAGTTTGGGTTACATTCAATTTCAAGGCAGCAAGACATTTTTACAGGATGAAATGTTCCTATTTTCTTGTACTACATTGTTGGTACCTGCAGAGGGCAGTGCAGGTCTAAAATTATAGTAACTTAATTTCTTCAGAAGGGAGTCAAACCTGTACAGTCAAAGGCAAAACTCAAGACAGAAGACTTTAAGCTGATGTAGAAAAGAACATATAACTCACACAGTAACACAGTATATATTGTCTGTGATCTGGAGTATGTGTACAACACAAAGATGATGTTGGTAAAGCTTTATTTTACTATAGTAAGTTTATATAATAATTCCCTGATAATTTCCTAGGAAGCTTCCTATGTGATTTCCTATTAATGAATCCCAATTATAGTGTAACATAGAGAGCCAGACTTTAATATTAAGGTTTTCAATAATACATGAAGAATGAAGGAGTATTTACTTGGGTTTAAATGGAGCAGTTCTCATATACAAACTGAAATCCTACCAGACCGAGGGTGATATTTCTCAACAGGATTATTCTGTCCAAACACCAGAGAATGTGAGTTTCCTCTGAACAAACATTCATCAGATCTGCTGCTGGAGGCAGAAATAAATTTATGGGTTGAGTTCTGTGCAACAAGTTCAAGCAGTTTGTCTGGACAAGTAACACCACGCTGATGCCAAGTTAAAAGACAAAAGGTAAATACAGGCGGAAATAAGGGTGTCGTTTTTATTTCAAGACATCTACTGGGAGCTGTTCTTGACACTACAATTATGGTCTTCACCAACGAGAGCACTTATTTATTTCCATTATACACTGCATAAAGACATATTAGCTGTTGTCTAATGTAAATTTGCTCAGGGGAAAATATTTTAGAAGAAGGAAATTATATATTTAAAGACTAAACTATCCTCTGAACCAGCTGAGCTAACAGGCTAACAGGATTTTTCCAAGTAGTATCAGCTCTCACACAGAGAACAAAGAGAGTCGAGTTCAGATAAACTGGATCATCTGAACATGGATTAAAATGCTGGCATGCTAACAATTTTAACTTTACTTAGGTTTTGTCATTTGTCAGTGTGAAAATGTTTCAGACTTTTTACAGATTTTTACACAACAAAGTGAATTTTCTGCAGATTCCTGCTTTAGTCTGATCATTTTCTCTCGCTGGCTTTACTCGTTCATTAATGGTGAAGATGTAGATAATGTGGTAGCATCGCTCATAAGAACATTTAATGCAGACAACAACTGGTCAAAACAGCAAAGAAGACTAAAAATGAAATAAAATAAACAAAAAAAAGAAGAAAACACTGCAAACTGCACAAATACACATACCCTGATCTGCAACACTCTTCTTGTCACATTTTTATTTATTCTCATCAGTGAGTCTGCTGAAGATACCTTCATATTTTAGCCTACAAAAAACAATTTGTCACTGATGACTGATTAAAGTTTACGGAGGATGAAATGATGATCCACAAATTAATAAATACAGCTCAATTAATTACATAAATAAACCATTTCATTGAGACAGATCAACAAATTAATGAATAAATAATCCTGAGCAATGCACATAAGTATTACTTAAATGCTGAAATAATAAATGCATATAAATAAATGGTCTAGTGCTGAAAGAAATCTGTTAAAAATGTCACTTGGAAGTTTCTTGGTTCTTGGTTGGACTATAAAAAAAAGCTATTTAGATTGATGTTAGTAATATATTTGTGTATATTAGGGATTTATGACAGATGGGCTGTGTGAGAGATGGATCATCTCCCACACAGAGAATACTTAGATATTATTGCGAAACCGGCTAATTTACATGTCAGTATCATGTTTGAAAAATTATCTAATCTGAATCTGTGTGTTCCTTGGTGCTTCAGGAGGAAAGATGTTCCAGGGGTCTTCAGTGTAATATGTTATCAATCTTTTGTCACCTTTCTAATGAAGTCTGGAGGTTGGGGGGGTGGAGGGAGGTTGGGGTGGGGGAGGTCTGCTATGTGGTTCTGTTCATGTCTGGGCTTTCTTCTCTTTGTCAGACAGTGTTGAAGAACAAGACAGTGAGGAATTCCTTTACATACCCTCTTGCTCAGTATCTCTGCTCAGGTTCCTCTGCACTGGCTGTACATGTTCACAGTGGAGGAGACTAGACAGACTGACATTTTAACTCCAACTTGTTCAAGTTGCAGTCAGAATCACATTTTTGATTATGAGCCATGTAAGGCAGCGCCTTAATACACACTATAGGATTTAGGATTAAGATCAAGTGTTCATATCGATGGCCAAAGCGTTAAACCTCCTATCTGCAGAATTTTCTGATAGGCGGATTTCACTTTGGATGATGAGAACAAGGAAGGCTGCTCATATTCAGTCTGTCTGCAAGATAATCCCGTCCTTTGTTGTGACAGAAAAGTCACACAAGGAAACAAAAACACAACGCAGAGTCCCTGGATGTGTAGAGAGGCAACAGCACGAGTGTGTTACACAATCACTGAACATTCATCTCCAGTGGACAAGGAAGCAAATACACTGAATTTAAGGAATTTCCCACTTAAGGAATTCTGGCTGTAGTATACTACAATGTAGTAACTATTACATTTACTACATCTTATTACCTGAAAACAAACTTAATTTTATTTTTAATTTAATTCTAATTATTAACTTAATTTAGAGCATCGTTTTGTAGAACCTCTTCCAAATTGCACCAAGTGCAAAAGGTCCTATCTGCACTTTGCGAGGCATTAATATCTAGTTGGTATTGTTAACACATAATATAATAATATAGACCAAAAACAGCATATTATGTTTTGGGTATCCTTAACAAATAACATTCTGCAAGACAAAAAGTTTTTTTTAGTTTTCTCAAAAAAGTGCATTTTTCAAATCGGAGGTTTTGTTCTTCAGCCATCGATATTGTCCTTTGCACAACTCCCTAACTGTTTTTATACAAGTTACTCAGATGTTTGATCTGTTATTGATGATTTACATCTGCGTTTAACACTTATGTATTCCTTCTTTGAGATTCAAATTGTATTGTATTTACTGTAGATTGTATTCTTGTGATAAATTTCTGCAAAAAACATACCAATAAGAATAGTGTCAATCTGCATCAGCCTATATTTTGACATCACATCAAAGACTTTCAATGTTATTCTATATTTTTCACTTCTGTGAAAGACATGCTGGATAATCTGACAGATCTGAAACTGAAAGATTTTTAAGCCAACATTAAATTCACGTCTTATGTCAAGTTAACTTGATAGTTTTCCCTGCTCCGGATTGGCTGTATTTTATGTTTTCCTGCTGGAGTTACGGGAAGAAAAGAAGAAGACAGTGTCCTCTTCCTCTGTGTGTTGTGTTAAAGTGCATGAAGTCAGGAGGGGTTCATCCAAATCTCAGCATTATGTAACTTGAAATGTCATGCATGTGTGCGATAAATGTAAGCAATGTTGAAGCAATCAAGTACATATGTCCGTGGACGCTTTCCATCTGTTTTTATGTAAAGACATGATTGCATTTGTTTGCTTCTGATCTAAACTTTGCTGCAAAAAAACATACTAAATAACACAATTAAATGACAAGAAATATTTTGACATTAGAGGATTTTAAGGTAAAAAAATACAAAACAAAATAAAAGATGTCAAAGTACATGTTATATGTTTTCCTGTTTTTCATTCTTGGAAACAAAGACAGGAGGATTGATGAACTCCCACCCGTGTCTTGCAACATATCTACTTGATTTATGTTTCCTGTCTTTAAAGTGGAAGCCTTTAAAAACACCAGAGATGCTGGTTTTGCTCAAGTTAAACCGACATCATGGTGTCAGAGAAAGAAGCGTTTGTGGCTGCTGCGGTTGTTGTTTTTGCCCTCATTTCACAGGGTGAGTTTGTTTATTTTCTAATATTTTATCTATTTTATCTACTATCCATTGGCATAGATTTTTATTTTGTTTTATTATTAAATGCTCATGATTGTATTTTTTAACATTTAGCTGATTGCACTTACTGATTTTATGCTAAAATGCTCCATTATTATGAAACTACTTTGTTCCTTTTAGCATGTAATACTCTGTATATACTTTGCATGGTGTTATCATGTCGTCCATCCAGAAATGTTGAAATAGCTCTTTGGATTTTTCAACATTTTCTCTCTGGTTGTGTGTTTTGATCGTTCAGCTGAGGGCATAATCGGTGGCAGAGAAGTAGTGCCACACTCTCGGCCCTACATGGCCTCCATTCAGATACCAGGAGAGACCATGAAACATGAATGTGGAGGGTTTGTGATCGCTGATCAGTGGGTGATGACTGCAGTTCACTGTATGCCAACAGGGTGAGGCTGCTACCTTTTTCAGAGAATGATGAATGTAGTTTGTAACCTTGGAAAAAGAAAAAACAAGACTAAGAAAAATCTTGTATATTTCACTCCAGAGGACATGTTGTTTGTGGGGTTTTGTGTAAATACTGTATAATCTTTTGTATTTGTGCTGTTTGTGAATGAATTTTTAAATTAACTTCAGTCAATCATTTTGTAGGAGAATGTGTAATTTTTTTTTGTCGAGTGTATGCCCACATGTTGTGATTCTGATTAATATTTATGTAATAGAAAATGAATATTGTGTTATTATGTATTTGTATGTTTGAGGATTATTCAATAATGCAATAATGTAATGCTCTTTTTACAGGCCAAATGGAAGGAAAGTAGTGTTGGGTGTCCATTCTCTGAGTGAACCTGAGGACACAAAGCAAACCTTTGACATTTCGGAGCTTCATAATCACCCAGATTTTAACCCATCAAATTATGATAATGACATTGCTTTAATTAAAGTAAGTGTGTATTTTATGCCAGTTGTCAATGGCACAGTATTCTTAAGTGACTGAACTGTTATGTTTTTGGAAAAGTGATGTAAAACAGTCATTTTTTTAAACAATTTTCTTTGTTATTTTTGCAGTTGGATCGTCCATTTAACAGCTCTGAAGCTGTTAAAACTGTGGAATACCTGCGAGCGGGCGGAACAAATCCTGATAAAGGTGCAGAGGTCGAAACAGCCGGCTGGGGATCCATCGACAACCTGGGGTTCAGACCTGACAAACTCAAAGAGGTGGTCATAGGGGTAGTCAGCTCTCTTCGGTGCAAACGCAGCGACTACTTTGGAAGAAAGTTCACCGTTAACATGATATGTGCACAAAAAGTATGCAATGACCCTTGTGATCAACCGTACAATGTCGAAGACAGTTGTGATGTAAGTTTTACTTCTTTCTCTTTTAGTAAATGTAAATATTGAAATTGTTCAGTTGTCAAGAGTTGTGCCATGTAATCTTGAACTGTCTGTATTAGAAGTGGTACAAGCTCAGTTGTGTTTTCAGTCTCCAAAAAGTATATAAATGGGTTTTTCTTATTTTCTGACAAAACCAATTAATGTTGCTGTCAGCTATAAGCTTCAATAAATCAAGTATTTTTTGGAAATTCAAATGCTATTAAATAGCTCTGAATAAGATCTGAACCATTCCAGCTCACAGCGACACTGATAAAGGTTCAGTATAGAAATTAAACTTTATGGAAGTGTTATCATAATGTTAAGCTATCATAATGTTGTTATAATATTGGTCTGGTCCAGACTGGATTCTCTCAACAACTCTTAGATGGAGTGTTATGACTTTTCATCTAGCACCTTAGCATGCTAACTTGCTAACATGAGACGGTGAACATGGTAAATGCTATCCCTGCTTAAAAGCATTGAAGCCTGAAAGCGTTGTCATGGTGATATTGGTAGCATGCTGATGTTAAATACAGCCAGCTCACTCAATGACTCTTACATTCTTTGTATTGTTACCTGATATCTAGGTGTGTAAAGTTGTTTTCAGTAATCTCAATTACCTTTCACTTTCAGACACCTCTTGTTGACAACTGGAGTCAACATTGTACTTGTCAGTTTTAAGTCATTTCCTGTTTAAGCCCCTTCTGCATGTCTTCTTATTCTCTTTCAGGGTGACTCTGGAGGTCCTCTTCTTTACAACGGCATTGCAGTGGGCATCACCTCCAATGGAGGAAAGAAATGTGGCCAAATTAAAAAGCCTGGGATTTACACTGTTATCTCGCACTACACTGAGTGGATTGATAACACCATGGGCCAGCAGACCGCTGAGTCAGACGAGAGCACCTAAACAGAAGTTACAGTTTTCATAAGCAGTCAAGTTTCCAACACAGTCCTGCTTGCTAACTGCAGCTGAGTCACTCATAATTCAAGGATATGAGACTTTATATGTTGGAAATCTTACTATTATGCTATTATGGACAAAAGTATATCACATTTACAGCTAATGTTTGGCTTTAGAGACGGATCTCCTGTATGATGAATGTACAACAACCACCTGCAAAAATAATCATAATAATGTATTTCACATGATTTTTTCATACCACTTTTTAGAAGAATCAATAAAAAAACTCATTATCACATCAAGTCGGCATGTCTATCTTGATTTGTTTAGTATATTTCAACAGAAAACAAGTGTCAGATTCAGCATAACCAAAGAGAAAGAGAAAGACTGTAATGATCACAAAGATGAGCAGTCATATAGAGCAGAGTATCTGCAAATAACAGAGACTGTGATTTATGTGTTACATAACAAAACAGTGACGTATAGTGAGTCACAGACTGAACAGAAATAATGTAAGAATCACTGATTACGACAAGCAAAGCTCATAAAGTTGTCAGACAAGTCCTCATGCCAAATGGGGAAGTCCAAAAGTAAAATCTGCAGCTGTACTTTATCTTTTTCACCCTCCCTGCTCTGTTCTGATAAACACAGTCATGAATGATTTCTGCTGTGATCTATTGTTCTGTTTAGTTTGGGAAATCTTTACAGCACCATCATTATTTTACACTACGCAAAATCAAATAATAATTTGCTAATCAACGCTGACTGGCTGTGTTGAACATAAAGCTTAATTTTTAAAGGAATAGTGTGCAGGACTTAGTAGCATCTAGTGGACTGGACTTGGCAGAAATTTAATACAACATTCATAAGTATGTTTTTTGCAAGTTTTGCAGCCACTGCAGGTTCTCCAACACACTTGGAAGGGGAAGTGGAGGAGTTGCAAGTTGGTTGCAATCTGCAACCTCCCCACTAGATGTCACTAAATCTTACAGACTGGTCCTTAATGTTATTTGAATTTAATCAATCTATATACACTCTTTATATTATTTAAAATATATATCGAAAAATAGTTTCATTAAATTGCAAGGGTTTGAGATTTTGTGAAATGATAAATCTTTAAATCTCCGCTATTTAGCATCATAAGCAGATGGGATATAACATTTAATAAATGGTTTAAAACACACTATATTGCAGTTGTAAGCAGATATAAGTGTTTATAACCAGAGGATGGCATGTGAACAGATAAAGAATGACAATATTAAGTAGTAAAACAAAGCTGTAATAATATATAATAATATATAATAATAATATATATGTCTGACAAATGTTGTATATTAACAAACACTTAAAAATGTCCTTATATATGATTTAAACTATATTTATGGTATGTTATAAACAATTTATTAATGTTTATACTCTGCTTAAAAATGTTCAATATATATGACAGCATCTAAAAGCAATACATTTGCAGTGTTATATAATCCAGTACAAAATCCCTGCAGTTAAAGCTAATTCCAAATAGTTGTATCAACACTTCTCTAACACAGTCTCAACAAAATTAAACTTCAGAGAGGTTTCAGAGAAATAAAATTAATTGTAGGCTTATTATATTACAGGCCTGTTGGATTAGATTAGCAAAAGACCTGCAATTAAACACAATAAATGCAACCTGCATGAGAGTAAAGAAATCAAGCATCTCTCAGCAAGTAGTTTACTTCCAACACCCCGTCATTCCCCTCTTCAATCACTTTCTTCCTCTCCTGCAGCTCCTGCACAGTAAATCTCCTCATTGAGTAGGAGCGTCCTCCATGTGAGGCAGCCAGTTTGTTGATTCCTGAGAGCAGGTCTTTCACCTGAGGATAGCTTAGGGCATTCTGGGACTTTGCAATATTCAGCTCATAATAACGGCTTCCACACTTGCGGATGAGATCCTGCAGGGTTGCATGGGCTCCCGCCACATAGTCATTGATCCTCTGAGACCTGTGCTGGTTGTCGTCAAAGCGAACAAACAGGACGATGGCGTGCTCTGCTAACTCTTGTCCGAAGATTTTCTGCAGGTGCCACAACATCTCAGACTCGCCCTGGGTGAAGCGCCCCACCTGGAGCACCAGCAGGAAGACGTGGGGTCCTGGGAGGGACAGAGCCAGGCAGTCCTTCACCAGCTCCAGGTTCTCCACCTCGTCTTCGTCCCACAGCTCGGGGGTGTCCACCAGGATGAGTCGCCTCCCGGCTGCAAACACCTCTTTTCTCTCACAAGCCAAGGTTGGTTGAGGGGGTTCATGGCTGGACACATTAATTGGGTATTGATTACCTGCTCTCTCCAGAATGAGATTTAGAGCAGAAGATTTCCCGCTGCCAGACAGACCCAACAGGACGACTGACATCTTCTTTGTTTCATCGTCTAAAAGACAAAAAAAGGGAAGGATTCTGGCTGTTAGAGAGTCCTGAAAAAATCTTAAAAAATAAAAGAATAAAATAAGAATATCCACTGACTTGTAAACCCATACCTGGCTCAAAAACATTTGTACTTTATTTATAATCTTTAATTTAACCGTTGGTGATTTGCCTTGTTGTGGGTTACAGCATGAATATTTTATGACCACAAACCAAACATTAGATTGTGCACACTGTACATTATGACCAGTGATGTCATTGTGTAACTGTATCACCCCCTAGTGGGAGAAGCTGCTGCACCAGAATGTCTGAAAATGCTAAACTTCTCTCAAAAAGGACACTTTTCCAAACAAACTTGAGGATCTTTTTCTAAAGCTTGATCTAAAAAAAATCATATGGTCCTGTTGTAGAAACCACTGTACTGCTCTATATGTTTGTACAGGTGTAAATGTGTCAAGTACAGGAAAAACAGGATCTGCTTTTTCCTTTATCTTGACCATTTCTGACTTGAAACTCTAGGAGCAATTAAAAAATAATCTTGGGAAAATTAATTCCCAAAACATTTCAGTCTTACCATCATGAACATTCATCTGGTGCTGCAACATGGCTTTGTGGCTTATCACAGCCTCCTCCAGGCTCTCTCTTTTTGTCTCATATTTCTTTCTCTCAGCTGCCTCCTTCTGTCTTTCCTCAGCATGCTTCGCCTTCAGCTCCTCCATCTCTTTGGCTCTTCTCTCCTCTCGCTGATGGACCAGCTGCTTGAACGCCTGCACCTTCTCTTCGGCCTCCTGCACCTTCTGTTTCAACATCGTCATGGCTGTGTCTTCTGTGTTCCTTTTCTTAGCTTCAGCCAGCATGGTTTCAGTGTAGCCAGTCACACCGTTTTCAGTCAGCGTGTAGTCAACCATCTCGAATAGTGCACCTAGCTTGTCACTTGCAGCAGATGATGTGACTCGGCAGTATCTTCCATTGCATGTGGTTATCAACTCCAGGAGTGCGTCGTCCAACATTTCAACAACGTTTCCATCTTCCAGAGAGAGAATTACCAGGTATTTTAAAGCTTCAGCTCCAAAGTGTGCCTGCAGTATCTCTATCATTCTCTTATCCTGTTTTGTATAATCTCCACCTTGGATCAACAGTAGAAATGTAATTATTCCATCTCTGCAGGACTTAAAGCTACCATCCATGGCCTGTCTGATTCCCTCTTCTGTCATGTCTTGTTTGAATTCTGCATAGTGCAAGCTAATCGAGCGGCCATCCACCGTCAAGTCACAGACTTGATTTGATCCCAGAGAACTAAAGGTAAACTGGTGACGTTTATCCTCACGGCTACCCTGCAGCAGAGATTTCAAAGAGGACCATTCGTCCACCGTGGATACGACCACCATCATCTGCCTCGTGTTAGTTACACCGTCTGTCAAACAACAGAATAGTGACTTGTCAATGACTTGTAATCATTTTAATGCACAAACCAAGTAATCATGTGTACTGACTAAAATCCAATTGCATTTACTTCACAGGCCTTGCAGTTGTTAACATAAAATTGAAATTAACAATTAAGTGCAAATGAAATTAATAGTGATTCAAAGAATTAAAATGTGGGAAAACTCAGATTTTCATATATAGAAAATAAATACTTACTGTGCGACATGTCTTTTGCAGGTGCTCTGGCGAGTCTGTGCTCAGATCCTTGTCAGCTCAAGATAACACATGAAACTGGATTCTCTGGCTCTGAAACAAGCATTATGAGGGTAAAAAAAAAAGAAAATGCTTCCTGATTACAGCATTTCACGTGTCACCCGCTGTTTTGTTGACAAGGAAGTGCATTCCACAACACAACCTGGAATGTACAAGCTACTGGTCTAATGCATCTTCGTCATGCAGATTTTAAAATATCCTTGCTAGCCATAGCACACTCTCTTTTTTCTTTGTCATACAAACACACACAGATTCACTCACACAATGTTTTTGCTACTACAGTAGGAGGACAATGCATTGAATTAGATTAATCTCCAATGCACCCTTACTTTAACCATAGTCACTACAGGCCAAAACCTGAACCAAAAATCATAACCTTAAGCAAGAGCCAAGTCTTAAACCCTAAACTTTAATTGTTTATCTCATGGAGACCAGCTTTGTCTTCCAATATAAAGTGAATCCCCATAATGTGACTGTGTGGACAGATTTCAGTGCCCGATGTGATTACATTTTAAATATGCCAGAGTATTAAAAGTAATATTTGAGGTAAACATTTTTAATAAACTGATTTATGAGAATTTACAATCCCCTAATTAGTTGGCCTTTTTCACTTGTTCTGTTTCCCACCTGAATCTATTAAGTTAATGCCCACTGCATAACGAAGCCTGTCAGTGAGACATCTTATGATTTTCTTCTTTGCATTACTAATGAATCAGCCTTCACTTAGGCTACTAACTCAAAAGAGATGTAGTGCCTGATATGCAAGATAAAATGTGAGCCAAAGTCCCTGTGGGCATGCACATTAATGAAAACCAAAATGGAAATCACTTAGTCTGGTTGTTGGCTTCAGCAGAATTGGCCCTAATTCAATTCTCACTTATGATGAAGAAGGAGGGACAGTAGAAACCATGGAATTAACATTGGATAGCCCATACATGTATTTTAATCTGGACATAGACATAGCTACAGTAGGCTATGAGCAGGAGTTCCCTTACATACAAGACACAATTACTGAGATTACTGAGGGATTGCACCATCGCCCTCAATGCTGCTGCTGTCAAACCTCCCAAAACAAGACAGTACTACAGCGTAAAATAGGGGACATCGCTTGGTGAATTCGGATACATTCATTTCTGTTAAACGCTTGATTTGACCGATACGAAATAAATTGCGATAGGTTACGAAAATGGTCGACAATGATAATATCAATGGGGATATATTGTCAGGATTGCCCAAAAGTATGATTAAGATTAAGCCTTGACATCCCTAAATGTCGAATGGTTCGCCCCGTTGCTACGCTAGTGTAGACATTCTCCAGGGTGATGGAGAAGATGTAGCTATTCGGCCTGAAAATACGAGACGTTGATCGATTTTAAACGTGAATTGTGTACACCGTGACAACAATTACAATGGCCGGTTTAAGGAGAGTCAACGGAAAATACTCGGGAGTCAACCCAGCTGTCAGGTAATGTTAATATCGAGTTGTGTTTACAGATAACGCTTCAGTGAAGCTGTCAAGCTAACCCCGGCTAACGTTAGCGCGAACAGCTGTCCGTTATTTGTCGACGTTCCGACGCCAGTTATCGCTGGATAATGTGATTAGCTGGCTTGATACCTCGATAAATTAACGATGGTTTAGCCTCATTTCCAATATTAGCATAATTAACCTAGTAAACAAGTGAACGTTACACATTCATTTTACTGTGCCATAACACCCATTCCTATTGGAATACCTGCTTCTTTGCTAACGCCAATGAATAGCTTAACAAAATAGTTATGCAGGATGTGTAACGTAAAAAGTAGCTTGACATTTGTATTTGCATGAAAAAAAAGAAAATGAATTTACTGGTCAGGCTAATATGATTGATATATGAGTTATATAGGATAATTCATGATCATAAAGTCATCAAAGAGGTCATTTTACTCTATAGTTCTGGAGAAAATTAAAAAGGAAAAAAAATTGCAAAACAGAATATTTGTTCATGTGTAAACCCTTGCTGAAAATGTGAACTAAATCTTGTTAACAATGATCATTTTACAGTACAGTCAAGGAGAAAATTAAAGGGAAAAGTCACCTCAAAAGTTCCTAAAAATCTATATAGAATATAGTTTCCTAAGTGGTTTTCTGAAAATTTCTAATTGATTAGGTTAATTATCAGTCACTTTGTCATTGCTTCTCAAATATGGTTTTCTGAGTTTCAGTGTTAGTGATGGGTTTTGTTAATCGAACAAAACAATGAAACAATTATCCTTTTTCACAATTTTCTGACATTTTATAGGCTAAATGATTAATTGATTAATTAATAAAATAATCAGATTAACCAGTAATGATAATAATTGTTTGTTGCAGGCTTGCATACTTATCAGACATTTCTTATAATTGAGGAGCTGCTAAGTCATAATGAGATGTGGAGATCATAATTATGAGATAATTTTCAGTTCATAATTTACTCCCTTACTGCCATTATTATATATATTTATTTTATATTTTTGTTTTTTTTTCTATTCAGTTGCTGTCGTCTGCGTCAGGTACAGTCTCTGCTCTCTGATGGCGGCGCTGCCACTCCGGACGGCATCCTGTGTTCTCTTGGTATGTGATGCTGCAAATTTTTTATCTTGATCCTTTACTTCTTTTGGCATTTGTACCCGAACTGATATGTTTATAGTAAATACTTGGCTTCAGTGCACATGGAATATAAGACAGTTTATATGATCATTCCAAAGCATATAATAAACATTAATGGTTGTTTATGTGTGTTGTATTTCAGGAATTGACAGCAGATATAATGAAGGCTGCACTGAGCTTGCCAAATACCTGTTCTATGGATTATATGGAAGAAATCAGCTGAATCTTGAACATTTGCTTGAGGAATTTTCTGAGGAAATGCTCGATGGTGAGTTTCCCGAGTGTTCACTATATTTTTAATCATGTTTTTTCCTTGTTTTAGTTTTTACCTACTCTGAACTCTTGCTCGTCTCCTCGCCAGATGTAATCCTTCTGATCAAGGCAGAGTGTGTTCATCTGTACTGCAACCCAATGAACTACAGTTACCTGTTGCCCTACGTGTCTCACTGGAGAAACCTGCATCTCTACTGCATGACAGAGGCAGAGGTGAAAACGCCTTCTTCCTCCCCTAAAGGCCTATCAGTCCTGTTAATTATATACTTCCTGTATGCACCGGCTATTTGTAGGAGTAATATATTGGGCGTTAACCTTATTAAGAGTGTTAAGCCATGTTAATGTGTCCACTTTGCAGCAGTTTAAACCCCTGCAGCATACCTGTAATGCACTTCCCTTTTAGATAAGTGATCTTAAATGTTACACCTCGTCTACAGTGGCTGTGCAGCAAAAGCAGCATATCTGTTTTCATCTATGACGCAGTGTATTCTAGGTTTACCTGCACTTTCTGCACAGTTGACTTGTCTTCTTTGGAGCTGTTAGTTGCTTCTAAAAAACTATATGAACCACCTTTGTTTTGTTTTTGTTTTTTACTGTGATTGATATTACAGAGATCCAGAGTTCTTTTCCTTTTTTGACTTTTCATGTATTTTTCATCCTCCACACACAGTATGAAGATGAAGAAGCAGCAGAAGAGTTCAAAATCTCCAGTTTTGTCACAATGGTGCAGGACTGCCATCGTATCGGAGTACCTTACAGTTCACAGGGTACAAATCAACACAATTTAACCTCAACATTGATTTGCTACACTTGTGTTGAAGACAAATTGTAGCGTTCACACACTAACTCTGTTGCATGACATTGTGAGCCAGTAGACAGATGAATACAATGTAGTTTCAACCTCTAGACAGCTTGTATTTACTGTGTAATTACAACAACGCAGGTGTTTATACTTGCTCTACTGTTATTTTTAGGACACATCCAGAAGTTTGATATGTTTATGGTGGAAAAATGGCCCCTCATTCAAGCATTTGCCCTGGAAGGCATCGGCAGAGGAAGCTTTTTCACCATGAAGTACAAGGTACCTTCAAACTTACAAACTAAAGACATTTGTTCAGCTCTTAAGCGCAGCAAATCGAAGAACATTTGTAGCACTACTGTACATTGTGCTCGTGCTCCCTTACTTCTTGTTTCAGCTTGTTTTTGTTTATGAATTCCCATTTTTCTTTTCCAGCTAATGGACATGAGTGAGAGGCTGTGGCAGGTGTACAACAGACTCGACCCAGTGTCCCTGGATAATCTACTAAGCGAGGTAACACTGAGGTTCTTTATTCACTGACCTTTCTAACCATATTCTGTCACATATAACCCCCAGGCCTTCGTCTAATATATTCATGGCCACACATCTAATGTGTTTTTTTTTTTAGAATGATCAATAGTTTGTTGGTTTTGATCACCAAGAAGTTAGGTTAGTTAAAAGTTACACCTCAGTATCTGATAAATTAAGGTGCATGAGTCCATATTTGGTAATAATTTGTAAAGGTCATTAATGCTTTTTTAGCTGTTGGTCAAGTGTACAGTAGGGATTGTACGGCATCTATTTAGGATCTGGTAGTTTGTCATAAATATTTTACGTTTTATAGAGGAAATTATGAATTAAACTGATTCAAAAAACAACTTAATCTACTGTAAAAATAATGAGCAGTTGCTATACCTAGTGGTAAAACGGTGATGGTTGTTTATTCATATTTGGCATATGAAGGTTTGAACATGAGCGGTCAATACCATGCTGTACTCTAACCTGGCTATTGTTTGGTTTAGGACTTGGTTAACTTTGAGAAGCAGTGGACCAGCTTTTTCTCCAGCATGGACCTGGAGAGCCATCTGTCCATCCTGGAGCTGTCTGAAGCTCAGGCAGGAGAAGTAAGTTAATAGTCCTAAAAGAACAGAATTCTCTGGACGTTAATTTAATGTTATTGTTTACTACCTTTAGTAATTTTGTTTTCATTTTTGGTTTTATATCTGGTCTCAGTTTTCAGGTTAGTGCATTAAGTGTGTTCTCATTAATCTACAGGCATTCCGCACGTATTACTCCCATGGACTGATCTCAAGCAACATCACTGATAAAAGGTATACATCATATTCAATGTCAATATACTAAAATTACATTCAGTTGTGGTTTTGTAGTTTGTAGAATCAAAAAAAACACTCAATTGATTATTTCTTTGATTTCAGTAAAAGTCAGCAGCCCTTTGTGTTGTTTGGGAGGCATTCCTCCTCCGAGGATCTGGAGAGCTACTCCTTCAACTTTCCCTCTGAGAGTCATCAGGTTCGCAACACAGGCCCTCGAGCCTCCACAGCCAGACACATGGTAAGAAGCAGCAGCTGAGTACAAGCAGACATTCTCTGATGATGCTCCAATATAAAACAGTATAATATGGAAAAATCATATAACAAACACTGTAAACTATGATCGGCCACTGTAAAAACCTGCATATTTTTCTGGTGTCGTTATTTTATTATGTTAATTAAACTTGTGCAATAACATTTAATGTATTAATTAAGCTAAAGAGAAACACTGGCATGCAGCACCACCTGGTGAAGGAATTTAGAATAACCAGTGGTCAGTGAGTGTTATTTAAATGTTTAAATGTTTAAAAGTGATGACTCATTAAGTTGATTTAGGTCATTTTACACCATTTTTGTCTGTCATTTGTAAAATTGGGATACTTGCCATTATTGCATGTTTCAAAACAAACACTTTTTTTGTCCTATAGATTTTGCAGTGTGTGGCTCCCAAAGGACCGTTAGCCTGCACTCGAACCTATTTCTTTGGGACCACCCACACCCCATACCTTGGTGAGGTTACATTGTATGACTTTGCTGACTTTTATTTTCCAATGCAGCTATACACCCTACATATAGACTACCTGAGTTGTAGCCAACAGCTCTGTATGACTGTTACACAATGTTTATGCAGGATCCGTCATAGACTCTAGGTAACACGGTCTATAAGTATATAAGTATATAATACATAGTCTATAAGAATATAATAGTATATATAATGCGGTCTATGGGATGCACATTAGCAAAGCAGCAGCTTCAGTTGTTCATCAGTGTCTATACAGGATACATACAGGCATTTTGGCATCACACACAGCCCAACACATGATCACTGTGTCACACGATCACGCGAAAAACAGACTTGAAGTATAAAAATATGCTTTGGGTCACAGTTACACACATATAGCATGAGCCATTACCCAGCCTGTGTAGACAGCTGTATGGATTAAAATAAGATCATATCTGTTCCATCATGTGTGACACGGATGACTGAAAAATGCAGCTGAAACGCCTCCTGTGTGGTTAAGCCATTAGTATTAACATTTGAAGAAAAAAATATATCATTTGCCTACATGTGAAGTTTTAGTAAATCTTTATTTTAACATTTTACATTATTGTCTGGAGGATTACATTTTGGGTAAATGCTTGCAGTGAAATGCAGAGTCCAGAAGGGGCTCAGCTGGCCCGGGGTTAGCTGTAATATGAGAAGCCCTTATTTGTATCATTAGTCTAAAATTTGTTTACACTCGCTGTATTTCACCCACAGGAAATCAAAATACACAGCAAAAGAAAACAGAAGTCTTGTAAGTAATTGTACTTTTCATAATCAGTATTTTCCTACGAAGCTACTGTATGATCTTTGTTGGATGTTTCAGAATATTTGATGGATTTGTTTGCTTTTCAGACTTTTGTCACAGATTTATTCAGCTGCTGTTCAAGCAGTTCTTTCAGGAATCAAATGCTACTCCTGTTCCTCCAGTCCCACCAAGGTAAAAACAACAACAACAACAATCTGTCTGTTTTAACATTTATCTTACATGCAGCATGCACAGTTGCTCATAAAGAAATACTTTTTTTAGGCAAAAGATGTAGCAGAGCAAACCTTTCTGATGACTTTGGACTCGTTGAATTTAAGTCAGTACCGCAGTGCTCTCAGGTAAAAACTGATTGTTATTCATTTTTTATCTCTTGTCCACTGTTAGTGCAATAGGCTGTTGTCAGTGTCCAGCTGTTTACTTAAGTTGTTCAGTAATTAAATGATATCAGATTGAAACTTTCAGCCAAGCATGAAATGAAATGTATTGTTTGAATCTCTGTTTGATTCATTGTTTTCTCTTTTAAGGTCCAAATGTGACTTCAACATTCAAGCAGTGAATAAGCAAGGAAGGTGAGAGTTATCTCGTCCTCATGAGTCATTTATTTGTCTTAAAAGTTGTTTTTCATAAATATTCTTCTGTAAACATTTCCATAATGTTAACTGCATACAGCATTGCATCTACAATACATTAATTTGACAGAAGCTTTTGTCCAAAGCGACTTACAATTGTGCATTCAGCGTTTTCAGTGCTACAGTACAATACTTATAGATTTCTATATTAATTAATGCTTTCTTATGAACGTTTCTATTAATATGTGATTTCACATCTAAAGAGCCTTTCTTGTCTTGTCTAATCTATAGGATCATTCCCTTGTCTGATGACGAAAGCCGTTACATGATAAAAACAGTAAGTAAGAGTATCAGTATTCTTTCTTCTCAACAATAAACAGTCAACAGTTTTCCACAGAAAATGTTTGTTATTCCACTTCTTGTCTCCCAAAGGCCTCCATGACCGTCCATGACATCCCAGACCTGCAGTGGGATGGGGGGGACCTGGGCTCTGTGGTCTTCTCTGAATCTTTCTTGGAGTCCAGCATCAACATTCAACAGAAAGGTAGAATATTGATTACATTAAGTCTAATTAAGACGGACTGCTGATTGATTTCACGCAGGAAATTAGATTTACATAAACAGGACAAATCCACAGGTCAGCATCAACAGAAAAAGGAGATTTCATTTGAAGACTAGTCTGAAAATGGACAGTTTTCTGCACCGAGGATCATATTTGTGATTCATCTTCCATGTTTGTCATTTTTTGGCTTTGTTATTTATCCTCCATGTCAGACAAGTCTGTTTCCTCTCCTGCAGATGGCACTGTGTCCTCAGACAGCTGCTACACTATCCTCACTACAACGGTGCCTCGCTACGCCTGCTGGCTGGTATGTGTGGCGCTGAAATTCACATTTCACATGAATTTTAACCAAACATTGAGTTACTTAGTCTTGGTTTTGTTACAATTAAAGTTTACTAATGCACACATTTTCAGTCTTTATCTAGAAGTAGTAGAGAGTAGTTGAATATTTGTTTTTAGCATCCTTGTTTGTCATGATGGTCATGTTGTTTTCAGATGGAATCTGATGTCAAACAATCTGAGCAAGCTCAAAATCTTACAAAAGTAAGTTAAGAGGCTTCATGTACCCACTGCACTACATGTTTACAGGCTTATATACAGTATGCATGTTTATATGACCTCATATGTGTTTTGAACTGAAGGAGGAAGGTACATGTTTGGGAACTGCTCTGACTGTAGCAGATGCTGCTTACGTCTTCTCCAGCAGCCAGCTCTCCACACCTGAAGAAGGTAACGCTCTCACTAAAGATGTGGGTCATCTTGTAACCAGTGTACCAGTGTTGTATTATATTTGGGCCGATATTGTAACCTTATGTGACAAAGAGTTGTGATTTGGTATAATTTTTTTTTACTATTTATGCAAATATTATCAGGGAAAATCATCTTCTTCTCCGGGGGACTCCTGTTTATCCATTCTCAATATGGAAGCATCACCGTCTCCAAGGATCACATCAGCAACATCAAGTTCTATGATCCGGTATGCATATTAATGAATGACTGGAAAAATATGAAATATTTACAATTTTATCATGTGATTTGAAGTTCAATCGTTGCATTGCATCACGTATATATTTTTGTAAACAAGATTTGTTTTGTTATTGATTTCTAGAACATATTAATGCGCATGCTGTTTAATTCCTGCTATCAGCTTGTGTGATTTAGCATGCGTCCTCTTATCAACAGGACTCCGGTGCTGTAGCTTCTCTCATTTTGGAGTATGAGAGCACCTTGCTCCCCCACCTCCCGTTCCCCCTCCAAAGCTCTGACCAGTGTCTGGTCTTTGCTCTTCAGCCCAGGTCTAAGAGCCACAGGGCCTTCTATTCCAAGGTAAGACCTTGAGACAGTGACTTCTGACTTGACTCGAGATGGAAGATACACGGCGCTATCTGAGTACGGCTGACTCAGAATATCAGTCTCTCATCATGCCTGTGGGCAATTCAACAAGGATGTCTTTAACTCACACTAGGACTGAAAATATTTAGTTTGAGAGATCTATGAGTCATAGATTAAAGGCAGGAAAGGATTTGGGTTTGTGTTGGTTCCAGGATAATCCATCACTGAAAAATATGTTTTTTTAATCCCACTTCCTCTTCATTTTATGCTCATCAAAGATACAAAATGAACCTTTTCACTCTTGGTTTCAGGTTTTGTCAGTGTGGAAAAACTCTGAATCTGGACTCTCTCTACAAATGGTGGAACAAGAACACCTGACTTGGAGCCAGAGAAACATGTAAGATAACTGCATGTGTTTTACTGATATGCGTTTTTTTGTATCCTAGATTCTGGAGGATGGAGTATTGATACAGACACTTGTATCACTTGTATTTGATCAAATAAGATAAATTAGGACACAGTCATTTGAATTTTCCCAGTGCTCAGTTATCAGTATGTCAATTTGAATTATTTTAGTCCCTTTCTCACCATATCATCAGATTTTGATAGTTCTTAAAACTGTTTGATACTTACTGTCATGCTGAATAAATTGTAATAACTCTTTTCTCTCAGGCACACCAGACTGCAGAAGCTGCACGACAGTCAGGAGCCACCAGTCGCCAAACGCAGAGGCAGCCTGAAGACTTCATACTCCCAGCTGCCAGAGCAGGACATGTTAGTATAAACACCCGGATCAATGAACGCCTGCGCACCTGACTCCAAACCACAAATTTATTTTAATAGACAACGTTTCAATCCCAGTTGGATCTTTATCCGGTCACGCTCCAATTACACAGTAAAGTGCTTCAGAGTTGGACCAAACAAATAATAAAACCTGATGCTAGGTACTGTTTAATCAGGACTGTGTCCTCCCAAAATAGAATTTAAGGCCGTATTTCTCGGTGCAGAATATTCAGATGGTGGGCATCCACGCTGGAAAGGTCTTTTCCGCTGCAAGAAAATCTATAAAATAATGTTGATTCATTATCTGGCATAAAAAACAGGCCACACACGTTGTATTCCTGCTGTTATTGCTAAAACAAAGAGCACCTGTGTTTCCTGTCTCTCTGTCTCTCTTTCTGTCTCTCTCTTATGACTATAAAATAAATGATAAATACATTTTTGCACGATTTGTCCTAATAAGTCAGTTCATATTATGTGTATTCAACACTATCAGTCAGAAAATTGTAGCATTTTTGTCTATTTTATCCTTAGAAATACATGGTTTTAGTTGCAAGATATGTTGTTTTTACATCTAGACACGCTGATCAGTTGTGAACCCGTTACTATCTACTGATTGCTTTATTCTGATCTATGCCAGGTTTCTGCAGCACTTTTCTCTGAGTAGTATTGGTCAGGAGCCCATTCTGTATGACCACCTGGGGACACTCTTTCCCTCCTCAGACTTGAGGAACCCGGTCAGCAGCCAGGGAGACAAGGTGAGCACATAGACTAGGATTCACTGCATCTCCCTCATTTCAAAAATGTAGACAAGGTAAATATCTTCTCTAGTTCCTTTAAAGGAATGTTAGGATATGATAAAGCTGAGACTATGCAAATCTGATGTGGACCTTTTAATGTGTGAAAAGGTTGTCATAACCATCATCACCGGACTGCCAGGAAGCCATAAGAAGAGACTCTGCAACTTCCTGGTCCAGCTGAACAAGGAATGCGGAAGGTGAGAGAAATTTAATCCAATAAGGATTCTTTGCTTTTCTTTTTGTTCTATTTTTTCTGTTATCCTTTTTAATCTGACATATGTTGTAGTTATTTCATTATGATAATAATAATTAGAAGAGCACAAACGAAAATAATACAAATTGATTTGCATTCCACCTGCAGGTGGGTGGTGTACGAGCCTGCTCCTGACAGCCGTGACAGCTTCTCAGCCTCTCACCTCCAGCAGTATTTGTCCAGCTTCCTGGAGAGCCAGAGAGGCCCAGGAGGCAAACCCCGTCTGTTGGTTCTCTCACCTGGGTAAGAAAGGCTGCTGATCAGCTTGATATAGCAGGGAACTGAGAAGTCAAGAATAATACAGAGGAGCAGAACTTAGCTTCACGGATGTGTTTCATTACAACAAAAACAACAATGTGAAAATAATATTAACTGATCATCATTTAATCATTTAAAACCCAGATAATCTCATCATGATTCATAAAATAGATCTTAGTATCTATACCTTTTGAGCATTCAGAGTGTCTGTTGTTAAAAGAAGGTTGTATATGAAGTCGTATATGTATTCAAATCCAACATTCACAAGAGTGGATTAATTTACCTTTCTCTATCAGCTTGTGAGGACTTTAACATTTGTAAATGTTCCTTCCAACATATACAGATACACCGATGTCCTGGATATAGTCCAGGCCGTGCTTTTCCACCCTGACCCAGTTGTCCAAGCCTGTTTCACTATCGGCGCTGTCACCGCCTGTGTGGATCCACTCGCCTCCTGCATGGAGCACAGGTGAACCTTCTGTCTGCTGTTGTTAAAAAGAAACAAACAAAAAAAAACAGGCTTTCACTGCTATAAAGAGATATGTATATTTCAGATGAATTCATATCCACTGACATTAAACTGCACACAAAGTTGCTGAGTGAGTGAATTTCATACAGACCAGAAACTAGGAGAAGTGTGTTGGATGACAGTGAGTTGAGACCAAATATAGAAGTCAGTGTACAATTTCATGTCTCCCTTTGTGCATGCTGAAGAAAAAATTCTAAAATTGTTTTGTGTTTACTGGGTAACCTAAAATAAAATAAAATACAAAATCACTTCCAGCTTACTAACTATCAACCTCAGTGCTGGATAATAATATATTATATGACCCTATTTGATAGTAACTCTCTTCTGATTTGAAGACACGTAAGTTAGTGACATAGTCAGTAACACCCAGCACCTGCTTCATGCTAATGCTTTTATCAGATTCCCAGGGGCTGGAAGGCTTTTACTTTGAAGCAGCTGCATGGGTTCAAGTATGTATCATCATCATCATCATCTTAAAGGAATCCTACACTGAAGATCTAATGTGTCAGAAATACTCTCTCTATCTCTGGGCTTGAGTGTTGGCTCTAAAAAGAGGATAGTTTGCTCCTTTGCAGAGGACTGCAGGTGTAGTTTAATGCAGTTTCACTACAAAAACACTCCTGAAGCACCACCCGTCCCTATTATTAATATGTTATAAAAACTTTTCATTTGTTGCGAGTACAGTTAGCTTTTTAAGACAACATAAGCAAACGTAGTTGGATGCAACAAACCAGAGAGATAACTTGAAATTCAAGTTGAGGATTCTACTCATTTCTGTTTTCAAGTAACATACGGACAGACCAGGCGATGACAGACAGGGCTGGATGTTGATAAATGGTTGAAGTACCGGAGGTTTCCAGGACGAGGTTACATGACACTTTTAGCTATTAAAACTCAAGGCTAGGTCTTTTACAGAGAGGATCAGTCCTACATTTAATCTCACTCTCCTTTTGTTACAGGCTTTAGATGTAGCTTACAGAGCTTCTCACTGTCATAGATTGACTGAGCTGATCCACACAATATGGCATACCACTCCGGTTAATAGGCTGTTTTCCACTGCACAGCCATGCTGGGCCTGCCAGTGATACTGGCATACAGATGAGATCAGTGTAGAGGGTCTAGTTTTTACAACATGCGTGGAGAATTACTGCTGCCATTTTTCATTATCCCCAAGAAATTTCATTAAAAGCCAGGAGGTGTTATGTAATAAAAAATAATAATACATACATACATTCAATTTGCACCACACTTTTCATTCATAGTGAAACTCAAAGTGCTACAGTATTAAAAACATATGTTCAGTTTGGTTCTGCACAATAAGACTCTTATATGATATATATTTGCATACATGCTCTATAAATACGTTGAGATGACCCTCCAGTCCGACTCAGACCTACTTGCCTGAGTAGTGGAAAGATGTGCAGCAATGTGGTTAGCGCTGACTTTTCCATTTGAGGCATCTTCAGAAAGCCCCTGTCACTGTCTGTTGCCATAGATTGTATGGAGGTCTATGGACCCCCACTATGGTGCTAATTGGGTGTGGTTAGCCCAGCTTAGACCTGACCTCCCCGTCACCTCCCTCAGCATAGCCCTCTAATCCCCCAGATCCACATGTGCGACCAGCACCCCCTCCTCAGCGAAGCTCATCAGTCAGTCATGATCCATTCTTTGTGATGGATGTAGACAGTTCATTACATCAGGACAGAAAAGATAAATGCCTTTCAAATTGCTGATCCCCCCCCCCCTCAGCCTGTAGGCTCTTCAAGAGCTTCAGGCTGTGGGGGAGCGAATGGTTATTCAGAGAGGGATGTATAACGCTGATCGATTTGACAACACAGGATAAATTATGTTAAGATTAAATGAAATTACAGAAAGCTTTTACATTGGTCAGTTGCCAGTCACAGTCATGATATCATCCTATGAAAAATGCTTTGCAGGATGGATAACCTGATTGCAAGCCAAGGACCATAACATGGAATTAGCCTGTTTGTTGCTACACAACTTTGGCAAACACCCGTTGTGGAACACAGCATGGGTTAAAATAAAGAAGACTCTTAAGATAAATACATTCAAACTCAGTTCTGTTGATCCCAAACGGAATAAGTAATGAATACGTTTACATTGTCACAGATGTAGAAAAGTTCATCTTCAAAATGATGATTACAATTTATTTCCGGCATAATCTCTATACAGTAGTTGGTTTAGTAATTAATCAGCACCCATAACACCAAACAGTCATCTGGTTGTCTTTGAAACGCTGCTGAAGGTGTGCTCAAACGTGCTTGATACATGTCTGAAAAGGCTAAGAAGCAGAATCTATCCTCAACACTAAATTTGTATTGCTTTCCTTTGTCTTTCATTCTAGGTTTGCTTTTCCCAAGCTGTTGGAGCAGTGTAGTCAAGGTAAGTCCTGTCTGATACAATCTACTACCCTTCTGTCCCCCAACAACAAAATCAGGATAAACATTTTTTTCATGGCATACTGAGGAAACATCAAATTGATATTAATTGATATTGACGTGAAGCTCTTTTGGAAGCTGTGAAAAAAAAGCCATTTTATACATCACGCTGCTTGGTTGTAGAGAATAAACATTCCCAAACAGTCGTAAAAGGTCAAGAGTGTATTATTTTTCAAACTGTCAAACTAGATTTAAGTAGCAATGAGAAAAAAGAACCAACAAAAACACCTAGTGAAGAAATAAATGTGCAGAAGCCTTTGTTTTTAGCATTTCTTTGACTTGTGAAATGTTCCCTGCCATCTCCCCTCCTTACATGACCATTTGAAAATGTGACACTGGCACTTATTATCAACATATTACACAAACATATGACAATTATTATGTTGTATTGAACAGTAAAGCTCTTAGTAATCATTTAAATGCCATACAGTTCATGTAAATTAACATCCCACATCCTGCAGCTATACTGGCTACATGTATACAGTGCATGTTTCATGTTTTATGTGGGTTTACACCATCATTGCCATCTTTGTTACTGGAACCAGATCCAGTTTGGGTAGTGTGGGGGAAGTCTAGCTGGGTGCAGCTGTCATCGGATGAGCGAGGGGCAACCACCGTAGTTGAATGTGGCATCTAATAACTTGTTATTCCTTTTGTATCTTACTGGAGGATTTGAAGGAATCAAACTGTTAATTTCCATATAAATCCAGCTCACAGGTAGAAAAACGCTGCAGCTGCAGTAGTAATGCCAGTAAATCAAACCGAGTGTATATGTATTTCTGCAGTGGCTTGAATGGTTTTGTATTTTCAGCAAAGTGAGTCAGTTTCTCCTGGAATTCATATTCCCTTTTTTGTGCCTCATTGTATGTCAGGTATTGTGAGTACAGTGGTGTTCACCGGGCTGACAGCAGAGCAGAAGCACCCTCTCATGCAGCATGTTCAGCAGTTGGTACGCTCTGCCAACCCCACCGCAGCCTTCATACTGGGAGAGAGAGGAGCTGTCACCAGGTAGGCGCCCACAGAATCATGATCAAGGCCGCAAACAGTCATTTAACTGCTTTTATCTTTACTTAAAATATTCTCTTTAGGCTACATTTTATTCTGCTTTTTTTTAAAAATCTGTTGGGTCAGAGCACTGCTCATTTACCACAGGAATGTTTCCCCAGTGCATTCTGTACTGAAAGAATGTTTCATTGTTGTGATTAGAAGCCCATTATGCATTAAAGATGTTTTCAAGTACTTACATGGTATGCATATGTTGTATTTTCATATGGATTTAAACATTTATGTAGACCATTGTAAGGTTTAGTGTTACCATAAGTTTTTTTTCTCCTTCAACAGGAATGAAGATGTGAATCTGATATTGTCTGAAAGCAGCTTCAATGAGCCACAGATGCTGAGAGCACGTTATGTCCTCTACCCTGGCTGGTAAGACCCTTGTTCCTATGTTCCAGTCTACTAGTTGTGACCCCTGTATGTCCTCCTGGGTCCACACTTAACCTTTCGGGCGCTGAGCAACACATCGGCGTTGATTCCTGCCTTGGCGTTCCGCAGTCCTGCCTCGTCTTGCCTCCCCGCGGTTTAATTGCCACTCGGATGCAGTGGTGGGGGTATCGGCTGCTGATTGCTGTAAAGCCCCTCAGGGCATCTTGTGTTCTATCACCAGCTGCCTTCTGGCAGCCCAGTAACAAGCTGTTGGCCATACAGTTGCCATGTACACAAAGGGGGTCTCCTTCCCTTTGGACCCGGTCCATCTAGCCCTCATGCCTCAGTGGTCAGTCTAATATGAACCTCTACTAAATCCTCAGATTATACACTGGATATCTAGCAAGTCTGTCCCTTTTGATTTACTCATCTCCAAGCTTTTCATTTGTGTGTGTGTGTGTGTGTGGGATGATTCTTACACTTCCTCAGCTCTTTACCAGGACAGGAAACTGGTGAGAGTATCTGCATTTACAGATTTATTATCCGCTTCCACAGTTATACCAATAAATCACATGCACTGGCCTCTTTCCTGTGGGCAGCTGGTAGAGTAAACAACTTTCCAGCCAAAGACAAAATGTAGCACAAACATTTGGCTTGCTCGACACTTAACTTTCTCACCATTTGTGCAATGTGCACGTGTTCTGTGTTTCAGGTGCAAAGGGCGCTTCTTCTCTGGTTCCGGGTCTCTGGTTCTCACCCAGCAGCGCATGGCTTTCAACCGGCCCCTAGAGAGGCCTCTATTTGTCGCCCGCTGTAAAGGTGAGATGGAAAGAAAGCCCATCCTACCCCCCTTTTTTCTACTCTTACACGTGACAGAAGCTTCAGATATGAGCTGGCAGGGTTTGATGATGATTACATAAGCTGCCTTTCCCTCCAAATATGGAAACAACTGATGTCTCAAAGTAATTATCAGTGGTTGCTGTGAAATAATCCGTTTTCCAAAAGGATTCATCCTACAACTACATTATGGCTTTGTGGTAGTAAATGCACTTTCTTTACTTTTTTCTGTAGCATTGAAGTCATCACTAAGGCCAAGCCCCTTCCAAGGAAATGTGTACAATGTTGCGGGAAAAGTCAGATTTTCTGGTAGGATTTATGTTTTTTCCATTTTATTACTCATGTAAAATACAAACTAATTCTGTTGTGACTAATTTTTCTCATTTTCAGACCAGGTTTAGAAGTAAAAGAGAGTTTGCCTTTTGTGAAGCGATACTAAACAAATGTCATTTCTTTCTTTGGTAAATATTTGACCTGCATTTGTATTTCCCAGTTTTGGGAATTGTTAGAGAAATGGTTGCCCTCAAGGCAGGCAAAAGAAGCCCCTGACGGTAGGAATACTGCTCGGTTGTTGCTCTGGTGTCTGGTGTTCTGAATTCAGCCCATAGTTCACTGGTTTGGTTTCCTCCACATAGTTTTTTCTCACTCTTTGTTAAGATCTGTGTAGAGTTGTTGCATGAGGAGAGAGTGCAGGTGGCTGTGAGGAGATGTGCAAAGAGTGTGCATACATTTGTAGAGAGTTGGGAGGATACAGTGGTATGGAACGAGTGTGGAGACCGTGTGATCCTTATATTATTATTCACATTCCCTTAGTGTCAAGTGTCTATCTCAGTCACTGTCTGTAGGCTAGTGTATCATTTACATCACTTTCTATTTAGTCATTTATTTTATTTTTTATATTTAGCTGTTTTACATTCAATACATATTTTACATTCAGTTGGGACATATTTGACATGTTTAAATTTGTTTTGTACTACACATGTGAGTTCTGTGAGCCATTTTGGGAACAGAGAGATTGTATGGATGTTAAAACATTAGCGCCCCAGCGACAGCATTGCTGCTGTAGCAGGTGCTACGCTAGGTGTGAACTGTATGTGTGTGTTGGATGTGAGCGCCTTCAACTCTGGAACCTCCAGACTCAGACCAAATGATGGAGGTGAGCTACAACACAGCGAGCGGGAACCTGAGCGTCGTACCAGACCGGAGCGACCCACTGACCCCGGGCCTCCAAAAGAACAACGCCTCCTGCTTCCTGATCTTTGACGGTGTTGGTCTCACTGAGGACGGACTGAAGGACTGGCTCAGACTGTGTGCCAAGCAGGTAGACATTTGAATGTCCCCGCTTTTTTACTGGTAATATACACTGAAAAAAATAATGATAAAAGATGACATTAACAAATTAATTGCTTGTCGTTTGCCCCTCAAAAATCTGTAGATATTTAGATGCATATAAAAGAACCCACTCAGTGCAATATCAATTAATCTTTGAAATGATTGTCCTGCATCTGCCTGCATCCTGTTACAACCAAACTGGTGTCTGAAAAGAGTGTAAAATGGACATGGAACTAAAAAAAACTTGACAATGGTGACCACGAAAAAAGTCTGGCTGAATCTTCAACCTATTCATCTATCATCATCATCAGACAATATACTGTAACCACAAGGTTGTTTTTGTTTACAGAGGCAGACAAAGAAGCCTAAGAAGACTAAAAATACCCTTTCACCACAGGAAATCAAGAACATACATGTGAGTGTTTTTTAGTTTACTGTTTTAACGTTGGTGGAATTTGTGTGCACACGACAGCATTAAAGGAACCCTGTGATGTTTTGACTTCTAGTGGTGTAATGGAGTCCCTGCTTTGTTTGTATCTGTATTGAAGTAACAGCACTAATGCAACACATATATGTGCTGATGAGCACAATGGTGACACCAAGCACAAGCCCACCAATAGTTTCATGCTAGTTCACTGACTGACAGGTGGTGACTGCAACATGCCAAGAGATTTAGTGATGTGCTAGCCAAAAGATGTTGGAGAAATGCATTGAGCATCTTTGTTAGGGTTCAAGGATACATGGATATATGTTGGATGCAAACAAAGCAACTTTTTCAGGTTTTTCATATCTTCTAAGAGGGAATGGGATGGGTGGGGAACCTTTACTCATGTGGGCATGTGTGTATTTTTCTGTTTAGCTGCGGAGGCACTTGGACCCACTACCACCAGGCTACTTCTACAATGGTTATCAATATGTTGACATCTTTGGAGAAAAAAGAAACTGCCATCCCAGTATCCTTTTCAGTGTTCATGGAAGTTACTGTCTATTTTTTAAATATATCGTCTCAACTTCATCTAATCTGTTATTCAGCCTTGGAGAAAGAACTGGAGATGTTCCATATTTCAAAAGCTAAAACAAAAACAGGCACACATAAATCAGCTGTTTAAAGGGATTTATTTCAGTATTTTTCAACCTGGACCCTATTTTCCCATCTTTTTATGTCTAAGTGACTAATGAGTCAGTATTGAGCAAGAGCACTTCAGCCTGTAGCAGTGAAACGGGCTGCAGTGTAATCCTTTGGGGCAATAGCGTCCTGTCAGTGTACGTCCAGTAAAAGTGCTGGTTTTTGCCACTAACAGGCTCAGATTATTATAAGTGCCTGACAACATTATGGAAAGGATGATGTTGGAGTACAGAACGTGTAGCTTAGTTTTATCTAAAAGATTTTCAAAGTCATGGCTGAATATTTAGCTGAGTTCGACAACAACTCAACTCTTCAGAATGAGACTTATGACTACACAAGACTTGGTTAGACACAATAACAAACAGATGGGATCAAGCGAAAGGTAAAGAAAAACGTTTTATTTCCCTGTAGGGATCATTTCCATAATGTTGTCAGACACTTATAATTACAATCTGAGC